>NC_134475.1:67046410-67142899 GCF_964194025.1 Convolutriloba macropyga
CGCTCAATCTCCACTGATTATATTAAATGCCCTCCTACTCAGTTTAGCCACATCGTATATCAAAATGTTAAGTTGACAATGACAGCACAATAATCTTTAGTAAACTAACCAAGTTTTGACGTTTGTTTTGGCTTTCATTTCTAATTTTTTTGGAATTCTCCTCCTACAGAACGGCAACATCCGTAGAGTACCATCGTAGACAAGTATTATTTGACAGAATAATGATGAATTTTGTGTAAAATTGGTCAGCAAGACACTAATTGAAAAATGCAAAACTTTTTTTTGAAATCCATTAGAAGATAATGTGATCGCAAAGCTAGGACAATCCTTTTAAATCAAAAATTTGGTTTTCACTGGAGAGTAAACGTATGCAACAGAAAACTTTGGCCCCTTCATAAGTTTACTCGAGCATCTCCTTTGAAGTCATTTTGTGAGCAGGACTTTTGCTCTGTGAAACATAGTTCAGCCGGGTCGAGTTTTCACTCAACGGAAAAATATGTAGGATAACTGGCGAATGTGAAAAATTTTGTAGGATAAGCGGTGAATGTGTTGAATTTGCATAATTTCACCGCTTAACTTAGTGGTGAAGTTGCATAAATTCATAGTTCAATAAAAGTCTTAAAATTGTGTGAGATCAGCAATGAATGCGGTCAGATTACATAAATTCACTGCTTAACTTAGTGGTGAAATAACAAAAATTCATTGCTGAGAGAAAAAGCGCTCCAAATTGTTTTTTGTCCGACACAGTAAGGAACTATTTATTAAAAGGCCCACGAAAATATTTCCCACGTTTAATCATATATCTTTTTAAAACTTTTTTGAGCGGTGAAATTATGTAATTTGACCAATAGATTAGGCGGTGAACATTTAAAAGTCACCACATTTCACCGAAAAAAGTTGTAATATGATCACTATTCTTACAAATTCAACGCCCGCTTGTTTTACAGAAATTAGAATGAATTTGGTTTAATTTCAAAACAAATATCATAGAAGTTAGTGAGAGGTGGCGAAGTGGAAGAAGAAGGTGCTGAAATGCAGGAGGTGAGAGGTGCAAATCCGTGTAAAACATGAATTTTTTTAGGAACTGTTGAAATGCGTTGAATTTTTGTAAAGCGACCACCTAATCTAGCAATGAAATTACAAAATTACCTATTTTCGGTGAAAAAAAACAACCTGTCACCGCTTTTCTTACAAGTTTTCTCTCGAATTTCTAATTTTTCCTCGACCCGGGCAGTCAATCATTTCTTCGGTATTTCAATTATGCAGCTAATTCGTTTTGACCGTTTCTATATGACATCTTTCATATAATGAACTAAAAAATGAGGAAGGTAATTCAACGCGCAGATGTTCTTCATGTTTAACAACTGAAACAACCCAAAATTATTAAAAATATACTTAAAGCTTTTTTTAGGAAACTAATCAGTCTCGAGCTAGTTTGCATTCGTTCCTCCCTGTCTTGCCCAGTGTTTTATATGACCAACCTTGAAATGTATGCTAAATTGGAAGGCTGTACTATGGGTCTGGTTCTCTTAGTAAGAAATATGAAACTAAATTTGCTTAAACGAATTGGTTATTGTATGGGGCACAGTTGCAACGAAGTGAAGCCAAACGTTAAATTGTAAGAACTTGAAAGTCGAATGACTAACTTGTAAGTACTTGCAAGGCGAATGGTAAACTTGTAGGAACTTGCAAGTGAAATCGCTTACTCGAAAGTTTCCTGCAATTTCATTCCGGTTGAGTTCGACTCTTTTGATTAAATTCAAATTAACACTCAGTCCTTTACCATAGAAAACGCGTGAGGGTTGTTTGCTCAATTTGGATAAAACATAGAATTCAACGTAAGTTGATAAAATTGTTACTTCTCAACCTTATAAATCCAGAGATCATTTTGCTATTCAATTATTGAAGAGTAGATCTCACTTGGCCTGTTCACGGTTGCTTTTTTAAGTGGGCCTAAAATTTCAAACAATTTTTGATTGAACTTTGAAACTCATATGTCAGCCTTTTCTCAAAAAAATTTTTTGTGATCATACATTTTTTTCCAATTTGTTTATGATTTAATTTCACGCTTTTGCCGGTTCTCTAATTTTGAAGCATCTGTTTACATTCATATTTGCAACGCTCTATTTTTTTGCTACAATTTCGACAGTAAAGTTACCTGGAAACGTCTTATATCCAAAGAACTTATGTACAGAATTTTGTATTTCAAATATTTAACTTGTAAGAACCCTGCGTGCCGAATGGTTAAACTTCAAGATTTTTTAAGTCCAATGGATAAGTAGTGAGTACCTTTTAAGTCGAAAGATTAACTTGTTCGAACTTTTAAGTCGGATAGTTAATTTGTAAGAACTTGCAAGTTTTTGGAAGAAAAATTTACAAGGCGATGTATCACCTTGCAAGTATCTGCAAAAATTTGCAAGTTCTTACAGGTTAACCATTCGACCTCGACCCGGGTAATTAGCCAGGTATTAATATTGGTTTTCTGCTAAAACAACGGATTTTCAAACTTGTTAGTTGAACACGGCACTAAAAAAATTGATTACTTACTTCTAATTAAGGAGAGGAATTGGAAAGTGATAATCCAAAGCATTGTCATGACGGAAGCTTTTACGTGTACAAAAAACTGTTTTCCTATAATTGCATTGCAATTGTTTTTGTTTCGTAGGACTCCTGACATTTGAACATCAGGTCTAGACTAACTTCGGCACTGAAACCACGTAAGAATGAAATAAAAACAATAAGATTTGTTGGTTTGTTTATAAGCTGTGTACTACATCAAAATATTACGGCAATCGAAAGGGTAACTGTTTTTCTTGCGCATGGTGATTTACGACAGCCTTTTTAAGTTCGTTTTTTTGTTAATCCAATCAACCTTTATATGTAAATTGCTGTAATAGCAAAGATTAGGGATCCGCTCAATCTCCACTGATTATATTAAATGCCCTCCTGCTCAGTTTAGCCACATCATAAATCAAAATTTTAAGTTGATAATGACAGCATAATAATCTTAAGTAAACTAACAAAGTTTTGACGTTTGTTTTCGGTTTCATTTCTATTTTTTTGGAATTCTCCTCCTAGAGAACGGCAAAATCCGTAGAGTACCATCATAGACAAGTATTATTCGATAGATTAATGATGAATTTGGTGTAAAAGTGGTCAGCAAGACACTGATTGAAAAATGCAAAACATTTTTTGAAGTCCTTTAGAAGATTATGTGATCGCAAAGCTAGGACAAACCTTTTCCAAACCAAAGTTTGGTTTTTACTGGAGAGTAAACGTATGCAACAGAAAACTTTGGCCCCTTCATAAGTTTACTTGAGCATTCTTTGAAGTTTTTAGTGAGCAGGACTTGTGCTCAATTAAACAGAGTCCACCCGGTTCGGGGTGTCACTCAACGCAAAAATATGTAGGATAACTGGCTAATGTGAAAAACTTTGTAGGAGAAGCGGTGAAATTACATAAATCAGGCGGTCAATACAGTGAAATAAACTTTATCACTTGGTAGCAGGGAAATTACAAAATTTCACCGCTCAAATTAGCGGTTAAATTAGCGGCTAAATAACTTTTTTAAACTTTTTACGCGGTGAATTTATGTAATTTTACCAATAGAGTAAGCGGTGAACTTTTATAATGTCAGCACATTTCACCAAAAAAATTGTAATATGACCACTATTCTTACAAAAATTCAACGCACTTGTTTTAGAGAAAGTAGAGTGAATTTGATTTAATATCAAAACAAATATCATAGAAGTTAGTGAGAGGTAGCGAAGTGGAAAAAGACGGTGCTAACATGCAGAAGTGAGAGGTGCGAATCCGTGTAAAGCAGGGAATTTTTAGGAAGTGTTGAAATGAGTTGAACTTTTGTTAGTTCACCGCTTAAATTAGCAATGAAATTACATAATTACATATTTTCGGTGAAAAAACAAGTTTTCACCGCTTATCTTACATGTTTTCCCTCGAAGTTCCAATTTTTCCTTGACCCGTGCTGTCAATGATTTCTTCGCTTCCTAAATTTTGCAGGTAACTTTATTTGAAAGTTTCTATATGACAACTTTCATATAATGATCTAAAAAAATGCAGAGGGTAAATCAAGGCACAACTGAAACAACCCAAAAATATTAAAAATATAATTAACGCTTTTTTAGGAAATTAATCAGTCTCGAGCTAGTTTGCGTTCGTTCCTCCCTGTCTTGCCAAGTGTTTTATATGAGCAACCTTGAAAGTTATGCTAAATTGGAAGGCTGTACTATGTACAAAATTAGATGAAACGTCCAAATCAAGATGCATAAACTTTACACTATCAAGTGAATGACCAACCCACCAACCCACAAACGATCTATTGAAAAAGTGTGATAAAACTTTCAAAAGTTTTTCATATGGGCATAGAAAACACTGATAGGCATGAAATCGGACTTCGGATTTGTTTTCTAACCCCTGTTGTGTTACATCCCCTCAGAGCTTGATTGGCTAATATCTCATTCGCCTCGGCACACCTGCTATTTCTTACATACCCGGGTTCATATTTCTCTGTTTTCATACAAGGTTCATATGTGATTTCATACTGTCCAATCTTGATTTCTTAGTACGATCCTTGTATGAAAACAAAAAAGTGGTCACTGATCCTTGTGTGATTACAAAAAAAATCTTGAATGATCCTAGTATGGCTACCAAGAACCATAAATCTATATGTCATAATTCATTTACAATTTGTGCTTTTTAATTTTTTTTTTCGGTAAGGCGTCATCTATGTGATTCACAGCATCAATTTATGATCCGCCAAAAGATTCAAGCGTAAAATATTGTTTGCAATTTTGGTCCATAAAAAAAATAAGTCCAATATATTTTCATACTCCAGAAGCCAGTTTCTACCTATAAATTCTCATTTACAAGCAATAATTAGCTTTGTTTTTGCCTTTAACCTCAAATTGTTTTTTTTTTCACTCAAATTGAACCGCAAAGTTATAAATTTAGGGCACACAGAGAATCAAATATGGATTGAGAATACAATACACTAATTCAATATTTCCTCACACTACATTTTACGACAATTTGTGTCACCAGCCAATATTTTGTGTATCATATATGACTCCAGTAACAGAGCAAGCTCCATTACATAGGAAATCATTAGAAAAAAATATGCCACGTTCGTCTTTGGGATGCAGATAAAATGAGCCCTTGATGCTGGTGGCGGACAAAATTTAAATGATCCGACCCCTCTATGATTTTTATGAAATTATATAAGATCCCTGTACGTTAACCAAAAAATTGAAACAAATCGTATACGACCTAGCATGAGTGCTAAGAGTCATATATAATCTAGTACAAACTTTAAAAAAGTGTATGAAAGTTGACCCGGGTAGTAACGTTCTATCAAAGGACATATATATTGTAATTGGGAAATCAAAAACAGTGATGGGAAGGCAGAACAGAGTAATTACTAGACTTCACAAAATAACAACAAAAAAGTAACAAAAGTTTATGTTGATAAAGTAAAGACCCTATTAGGATGCAGCAATTATGTTCAGTGTTAAGCTGTAAAAATGATTTTCAAACTTTTATCTGTAAAGACATAATCTTGATTCTAGAAAAACTTATTTAGTCGAGAAATTTATGTCACGTGAAACGATTAGAGGGATCAAACAGAACGTATTAAAACTACCGAATGGCGAACAAAATAAACGGCAGTGTATTAGATTTCTTTTACCATTACATTAGGGTCATAAGGTAAAATAACGTATAGCACATATCGTGGCAATTCATAAGTTCTAGAAGTTTTTCCAAGCGGTATAACGTTAACGTCAATTAGAGAAATATAACAACACAAGTTATGAAATACAATCTGAACAATTAACTGAAAAGTCCAAACTACTGTACCTAACCAGCAGACTAAATTGACCAATGCCAGCCAATAACACAAACAGTATCAAAACTCAGAAAAAAACAAAAAAAAACTGCTAAAACTCTGGACGCTAAAATCTTGAAAACCATTTTTATCCTTAGAAATAATATCCCAACAGCCAATTAATTCCCTTTTACCCATTAAGTATACCCACTAACCCGCACACAAGGTTTGAAAAAGGTTTATTGGCCCTTGAAGACCAAAGGACTTGATAAAAACGGCGAGGACTTGAAAAGAATTCCAGAAAGCGAATCATAATCCCCTTTGAGGCCCTAAGAAGTCTCATGGCACCCTACAGTTTATATATCTGAAAAAAATGACAAAAATTTGTAAATTAAAAATAAATTTTTGTTTTCAAAGAGAATTGCTAAAATTCGCAATATTAATGTCTTCTTTGTCTCTTGAAAAACCAAGAAACCAATATCAAGCCGTAATAAACTTTCAATACCCTCTAGAAAAAATAGTCCGAAAAAAACACAAATTTTCATAGCTATTGAGAAAAATTTTGAAAATCAGGATCAATTTGAGTATTTAAGGTGTATTATCTAAGCACGCAAATAAACAATCAGAGCTGAAAGTTAGAACTGTATTTTACCTATAAGAACTTCGTAAAACATTTATTCACTACCCATCTAACATAAAATTGAAAAAGTCGCAAAAACGCAAATCAAATTTTTTTGGGCTCAAGACCTGAGAGGTCCCTCTACAACTTGAAGAGGCCTTCTGAGCGTGTTCAAAGCTCGAACCAATTGAAATAGTACTGCATGAAGCTCAGGATCTCTTTTGAATAAGCTCCCACTTGGCGTTCCCGGCTTTTGTAAAATATTTTGAAAACTGAAAGTCTAAGAAACATTTCCGAAAACTCACTAAAAAAGAGAGAAACACAAGTCATAAAAGACTATACGATTTGAAGTTTTATACATTACTGTACCTAACCAGCCGATCAATTGAAGCAACTTTTAAAAGTTGTTCCAAATTTTGATATTATTAGGTTTGTAACAATTCCGTCGTCTATATATTCTACCGCGTAACCCATTTTCAAGCTACCAGCAGAAAGCAGTGAAAAAAAGTTTTCAGCGGCACTAGCAGAATGCTAGCAAAATTTTACAGCTAAAATCGCTATTCTTACAAATATTCACGGGTAATTTTAACGCTTGTCTTAAATTCACGGGCAATATGGTTGAACTTGCTGGCAGATGGCGAAGTGGAATAAGAAGTGATTGACATGCAGGAGGTGAGGGGTTCGAACCAGTGTTTGGGCAGTTTCTTTTTTGTAAGAAATCCGGTGAAAGCTGTGAAAGAAAAACTTTTCACCGCTAAAAACCGCTCACCCCAGAAAAATTCATCGCTTTGACGCATTCAACGATAAAATATGCGGGCGCTAGCGGTGGAAAAAAGTTTTTTTTTCACCGCTTTTCACCGCTAATCTTACATTATTTCTTGTCTAAGCCTCGACCCGACTCGAGGGATCAAAAAATTTATGTAACCTATTTAGTTGGGAGTACACTTTGATATGACAATCATCATCTGAACCCTGTTTTGGATCTGGCAGATGACAACACCTGAATATTAAAAGCGTGAATGTCCGCCAAAGACCCTCAGAAGAGTTCTTGAAAGCGAATCAAGTGCAACAGATGGCGAATAGCGTCTTTATTTAGAACTTTGCAAACAGAAGCTGAAAAATTCTCGACAAAATGTTTAACAGTGAAATAAATCCCATTTCGTCAGGCTCCGACAGTGTCTTTTTTTAGAACTGGAAAAAAGTTGCCAATTTTAATGTTTTGCGAAAGTTTTTTTTTGCATTAGAGCAAAGTTGAAAGTATACGTCATCAACTCTGATAATTCTGCGCAAAAAAGTTATTTGAGCATTTTTTTTGCTATTCATTGATGACACTCGCAGTGGTTTTGGTTTTTTCCAAACCATCGCGAACAACAAGGCATTGAGTTTTAGGGAAAACAGTCTTCATGGAGAAAAGTAAAATAGAAGCTGGCAGTAACAAAAAAAAATGATTTCTCTAGCTACTACTGAATTCAGACTTCGCTGATGCTTGTAAACATATTCAGAACTCACTTTTTCCCCCATTTTTCAAAATAAGATTTAATTTATTTTCTTCAGTTCAAACTATCACTGTTGGTTTCAACTGACATCAAAACTGTTCTTCTTTTTAAAATTTGTTGTCTAACTAATGGTTTTACATAACACAATTCTCGAGCAGATTTTGACGAACGAAATGAAAAATTTTGCCATTATTCTCTTGCAGTGCTTAAACAAAAATTTCAACAGCTGTTTACAGGACAGATAATACAAAACCCTGTAAAGCGGTAATGGTGTTTACCGTCAGATTTGTAACTTTATTTGTTGCCAAAGTCCTCGTTTTTCCTCAGTTAGTCCAATGAAGTTGCAGTTTGTTTCGGTTTAACCACAACTAAAGTTTGAGCTGATTTCAACATTGAGAAAAAAAAAGTAGATTGGACACTCGGGGCAGGTTGGTCAGAAAACTTTACGGACAACTAACATTTTTAGTAGGCGTGAGCACGACGTTTACAAGACCTAGTCATGCTGTGTACCTTATAAATACAAATTACTCGTGCCGCCTTCAAGTATAAAACAAAAAAATGATGGCTACAATTTGGAATTCAATTAAAGTCAAGATTTAATGCCACAACTTATCAGTTGCGAATCTGTAAATAGCGTACAACAAAGAGTTCTCCATTGGTACAACGACACCTTTGGCCAACGGTATGAGGCAATGTCTGAGGCCCTCAGAAAAATACTGTAAAGAGTACCTCGTCAACAGACACGGTGGAAAGAGATTACCTTAGAACCAAAAGGAAGTGCGATGCCGATTTGCCAACGATCAATTAAAAAATTAACAAAGACTGAAAATGAAATCAAGCGAAGACAGCAAAGCGATGCCTGGAAGCAATTGATCTACTCGTTAAATGCATTACGATGCAGAGGTATACCCAAATCGTCACGGGCAGATATGAGTAGTGAGAAAAAGGTGCTATTCCGCCACTTCCTAATCAGAAGATGAATAAATACCACTTTTTCCCCACTACTCTATATATCTACTACTTGCTTATACCCCATTTTATTCACTACTATATATTAGCTCTATATTCAATCAAAAATCAATCAAAATCAAAAAATCAATCAAAATCAATCATTATTTTATGAATTACTCTAAGAGTGATTTTCACTCTTTATTTATTCTAAATCTGGTATTAATTAAGCAAAAAATGTCTAAATCTAAAAGTAATATCAATGAAAACCAAAACTACATGACAGATAAATTAAAAGAAGAAGAATTAGCTTCTTGAATGTTATACTTATAACCATGCTCCACGAATTGATTCCTAGTATGTCCATATCTATATCTATGAAGATAAATACATAGACTACATTTCCTATTTTTAAATCTATAATGATATATGTTTATAAACATTACACATACTACATACTAGATATTGATCAGGAGCAGAATAATGAAAACACAAATGTTCTATATAATCTTTAAATTTAACCATATTTTTACATACATAACAAGAATATTCTAACTCTTTAAAATTATTACAACATTCTTTCCAAGGTTTATTTATACACTTATTGCATTTCATTTTCATTTTTCGAGAAAATTTTTTTTATTTCCCTAAATAAATAGATCATGTCTTAATCAACTAATACTAATGTCATAAACTTGTGCGATGTCAGTAATCTATCCTCTGAATCAAAGAAGGGTTTATACAGGCATCAATCATACGATCTCAAACATAAGGAAACTTAAGGAAACATAAGGATCTCAAACATTGGAGAAAATGTTTGAGTCTGAAGAAGAAGAAATCTTGGAGAAGGTGTTTAATTCGGATGAAAATGATTATATTATTAAAACTAAGACCAAAACTAAGGATATTATTAAAACTAAGGATATTTTTAAAACTGAAACTGAAACTGAAACTGAACTATGCTGGGTTTGTGGCGATAAGTTTAAAAATCAGATAGGTCTACAAACTCACATGAATAAACACTGGAGAGAAAACGTTGTCTTAAACGATCTACGAAGTAGCTTTGCTAATCAGGGAACCTGCTTCGCAGATAATTATAATATTAAATCAAGCTTTAATCAAAGGCAGTTATATATTACTAAATCTAATGGTAATTTTATCAAGGATATTAATGAACCAGTAGATTACATATTAGACGAGATTAAACCATTTAAATCATATAAATATAAAGTTACTGCCAATTGCTTATATAAGAAGAGAGACTCAGAAGAAGCAAAGACTACTAATATAAACTTTAGAACCAATGAAGATATGGATAAAGATCATTGACTGAATCGAAGCCAATGGCTTGATCATTGTAGAGAAACGTATGAGGGTTATGGCTATGATTATGAGTTTACTGGAATAACAGACATGCAAATAAATATAGAAAGGACTACCATCATTAGGATCTTATACTGAACTGGCACCAGGTCTAAGAGATAAAACAAAAGCGATTTTAATTATTAGAAGTAAAAAATTTAACTGTCTACAATTATGTATTACAGCTGCATTGAATCCTGTAACTGAACATGCAGCTAGAGAAAATAAGTATATCAATAATCTAGTCGATGATTGAGAATATAATGAAACTGCATATGATTATATACCAAAAATCTAAAAAAAATATAAAATCAATATTTGGTTTTACAGACCATCTCAAGATAGTAACATAGCCAAAGTAGAATGCTTAGAGAAATGTTCTAACTTTTTAAAAGGTAGAGGTAATGTAAGAATACTAGCATGGAATGAACACTGTGCCCTAATTAAAAATTTAGAAGTATTTCTAGAAAGACCTAACACGAAACATACCAAGTACTGGTTTTGAGATAATTGTACCTATTGGTTTAGTTCTCAACATAAATATGAAACCCATGAAAGCAATCAAACCAAATCAAACCAAAGATTGTTTGCCCTAAGTTACAAGAAATTAAATTCAAGAATCAACATAGACAACAAGAAGTGAACAATGTTATAGTTAGTGATATTGAATGTTACATGAAAGGAACAGATGAAAAGATTGGTAGCAATACATATAAGATATCTGAACATGTACCTATTGCTATTGGCTATAGTTGGTATAGCAAAGATGAAGTGCTTAGCAAAGATGCAGTATATAACAGATCCACGAAGTGGTTACACCAATCAGGGAACCTGCTTGGTTTACCACAGACTGAGTCTGTTCGCAGATCATACTTTGCTCCAGACTCCATCAAAGATTATGTTAGAGAGTTATTAGAAAAAGAAAAAAAACATTATATTAAGAAAAACAAAGCAATGATACTTACAGAAGAGGATAAATTGTATCATGATGCTAATGATATATGCCACATTTGTAATAAAAACTGTGTTAATAATTAGAGATCACTGTCATCAAACAGGTAAATATAGAGGTCCAGCATGTAATTTATGTAACTTGAACTATAAACATCAAAACATCATTCCAGTAATATTTCATAATGGTAAAGGCTATGACTTCAATCTATTATTTAATGAGATATTTAAACAGAATATTAGCAGGAAAAGAATTGATACCTTACCTAGTACTAATGGTAAAGCTAGAATGTTTAGAGTGGGCATATTAAAGTTTATAGATAGTTACAGTTTCTTGGCAATGTTTCTTGATAAAAAGGCAAAGGTTTACAACATAAAAAACAAAAGATTATATCCTTATGAATACTTTAAAGATGGGAATAGCTATAATATTAAATTAGGTAATCTATCAATTAAAGACTTTAGATTATCACTAACAACTAAGTTACCAAGTCAAGATGAAGTAGATGATTTTAATAATTCTAATAGTAATAAAACAGGTAAAGAATTAACATTAGAATATATGGAAAATGATAGATTCATATAAGGACATTGCTTTAATCTATTTTTTAAGTTAAACATGAATACATATAAACTCAATCCTGTACATTATATTAGTCTACCAAGCTACTGCTTCGATTGTTTCTTAAAACTAAGCAACGTTGAATTAGACACAGTACAAAATGAGCAAATACTAAAAGAGTTCATTAGTGCAATGAGAGGTGGCATGTAAGGTTTTATGGGTGATAGATATATTAGAAGTCAAAATGAAAGCTATAGTCAAAGTCAGAGTCAAAGATCCATGGCGAAGCATGGCGAAGCATGGACGAAGTCCCATGACCGAAGGTCAATCTGGTACATCGATGCCAATAACTTATACGGTTATGCACTAATGCAAAAGCTACCATATACAGATTTTGAGTACTCCAAAACAACTCTAGATAAAGTATTAAATACTTCAGATGATTGTGATTATGGCTATTGGCTTATGTGTGACTTAGAATATACTAATGAATGTGAAGAGAGAACTAGCAACTTCCAACTAATACCCCATGGAAGAGAAGTAGAGAATAATGAACTGGGATACAAACAAAGACCCCCAACTTCAACAAAAAGCAAGAGACTAATATTAGATCAGAATAATAAATATGAATACCCATTACACTATCGGAAGTTGAAATTCGTTGATAAGATGGGTATAAAGGTTACTAAAGTACATAGAATAATTAAATTTAAACAAGACTATATAATTAGAGACTACATTGAACTTAATACTAAAATGAGAGCTGAAGCTAAAACTGAACCTGAGAAAGATATATTTAAATTAATGAAAAATTCATTGTTTGCTAAAAATTGTGAGAACCCATTAAAGTATCTAGGAGCGAAGATTCTAACCGATGATTATGAAATACTTAAAGCTGTTAGTAAACCAACGTGTAAAGATGTAATTAGATATGAAAACTATACTCTTATAGAATTCTATAAAAAGGAAATACAATGTGATAAGCCGATATATTTAGGATCTCCAGTACTAGAGCTCAGTAAGCTTGATATGTATAAATTCTTTTATAATGTATTAAATCCCTCGCTTAAAGATCTAATGTTACCCTACATAGACACGGATAGCTTCGTGTTAAGTAGCGAGGGTAATGTCGACAATGAGCACATGTATCTGAGTAATCAAGATAAACCAATAAAAACTAATAATAAGATACCGGACAAAGTTAAACACGAATTAGGTAGTAAGGTTATAGAAGAATTCGTGATATTAAAACCCAAAACATATAGTATAAAGAACTATGGGGCAAAAGAGAAAGGAATAAAGAAAGGAAGTAATGAAAAGCACGAAGAATATTATGGTGCTCTAATAGATAATAAGGAAAAGATAGTAGAGGAAAGCAGCATTCAAAAAGTAGGAAGATGTATGGCCACAATTAAGATAAGTAAAAGAAGTTTAAGTAATTCTGATGATAAAAGATTTTATGTTAATAATATAAAAATTTATCCCCTAGATGAGAGCATGTATCTATTCAAAAGAGATCTAGTAAATAAAATCAGCCAACGGACTTCGTCCGCGCCAAACTGACAGACTTCACCCAGCACTGATCGGTGAAACCGGTTCCCTGATAAACAATATTAAAGATTTAACAATTAATGATGATAGAAAGTTTATTAAAGCCGCTATTAGATTATATAATGAATTGTGATAATTATTTTTATAGAATGACTAAACTAGAAACACTCATAGAATTAAATAATCTAGAAAAACAAAACGGAAAGAATAGATTAGAAGATAAAATAAAACAACAAGAATATTATGGTGAAATAGAAGAGTTATTTGATCCTTTAACTAAAACTTTAAATGTGAACAGTGAACACAATCTAGCATTAAGAGAACAAACATTAAGGGCAACATATTGACAAAATCAAGAGTTGGATTAACAAACTAAGATGATCCAGCAAGCTGGCTCCCAGTTTATTGAGGCATTAATGAGGTCCAACGACAAAGCTGTAGAGAAAGCTCGAGATAAACCAGGACTTTTAGTAGATAAAGACACAGCACAAAGTTTTAATTTAATGTCAGTTCAATCTAACCCTCAATTAAAGATAAAGTTCGGAAATTTAGATATTGGTGAATTTGAAATGAAAGGTGTTAAACTAATTTATCAAGAAAATGCATATATAGTTAAGGACAATATATATGAATTTTCAGATGCGTTTTTAAACTTTCTTACTAACCCAAATATAAAATATGGTGAAACCGAGGAAGATGAAAACAAAATTAAAAGATTTTTATTTGATATCGGATATGATTTAGGAAAATGGGACAAGAAAATTGCTAGATATAGAGCAATAAAACGTATAATAGGGGTAAAAGATGACGTATATGGTAGGGGATTATATAGCAACCCTAACCCAAATATTCAACGAGTTTGCCATTTAGTAGAAAGACTAGAATTATTAATACTAGAAACAAAAGCTGGTCATGATGGATTATATGATGAAATGCTAGATATATCTAAGCAACTATTATCTATGAATATTATTAATCAAGAGCAACTAGATAGTTTTGTTTTAAACTATGGTAAATAAACAAAAATGAACAACGCTATCAAGGAAGCTGTTTCGCAGATGAGCAAAGCTATGACTACGTCCATCAGGGAACCCGCATCGCAGATGACTATATCCACAAGTAAACAAGACACAATTAAAACTAAACAACAATTACTAGCTAAAGAAGTATTCAGTCCTCAAGTAACAAAAACTAGAAGAGAAAGAATATTACCATTATATAAAGATGAAACATGGCCAGTAGTAATAGGGTGAGCAAGGCTCCGGGGGGGTGTAGACTCCATGTATAAAGATAGGGTATAGGAGTAATTTTTCTGTGCGGGTCTACAGTAATGTATTAAGATTGGGGATAAATCTAGGGGTGTTCCAGGGGGTGAGTAGTAAGGCAGGAGCAGATCAGGGTGATTTTCCGGAGCCACTTTTCACGTGATTTTAGAGGTCATTTAGGGATTAAATATACATGCAGCGCGCAGGGGAATTGTACAGTCAGCGCGTACGTACAGGCGGGGAATTGTACAGGCAGCGCGCATTAACGGATAATTTCCCTCGCAGTAAATTTCAACATTTTTTGGTTTAACCACTGCAATGTATTAAGATTAGGTATAGCTGCCGCAATGTATTAAGATTAGGTATAGCCGCCGCAATGTATTAAGATTAGGTATAGCCGCCGCAATGTATTAAGATTAAGTATAGCCGCCGCAATGTATTAAGATTAGGTATAGCCGCCGCAATGTATTAAGATTAGGTATAGCCGCCGCAATGTATTAAGATAAGGTATAGCCGCCGCAATGTATTAAGATTAGGTATAGCCGTCGCAATGCATTAAGATTAGGTATAGCCACCGCAATGTATTAAGATTAGGTATAGCCGCCGCAATGTATTAAGATTAGGTATAGCCGACCCTAAATAGCAAGATGGCACAGCGGAAGCGTGCTGGGCTCATAACCCAGAGGTCGGTAGATCGAAACTACCTCTTGCTGATCTGGCATTTTCACAGTACTAGTGGACTTGTACGCGCTCATAACATGGAAAAATGTTAAATGAAAGAAAAAAATTGAATTAAAAAGTACAAAATAACAGACACAGTACAAATTAAGCACATGCAAATACAAAATTAATCAAACGTTTACATGATGATAGTACAAAAGAAAAGAGTAGTAAAGTACATTTAGCCGAGTAGTTAATAAAGTAGACAACAAAAATTTGAGTAACTTACGAAGAATTAAGGAATTTAGAAAAATATTACTGTCGACTTTATTACACTTCGACCTATTTTACATTAAATTTATCTAATTCACATATAATTACTTATAAAATTTAAAACATGAACATCATGAACATTGTTCAGTTTTGTTTGAAAAAATTTAAATAGTTGAAATGCTGCAAATATTGCGTAAAATCCACACAAATTATCAGTTTTCTGAACTGGCTGTTGTATCAATTTCTGATACTTTTTATTCAAAAATTTGTATTTTGTGATTGGACGAGCCAAAGAATCAGCATAGTAATAAGTTCGATTGAGTCGAGCAATCATTATCCAATGCTCCCCAGCTTCACTGCTCGGAGAAGTGTTGATGATAGCAAAGCTGAATGTGGGTAGTCATGGAACACAATCTGCTGGAAACGATCCAATATAGCGGTATTTGAGTTCTAAATTCGACCAATAATCTGTCTCAGGGAAGTGTTATCCATGACACACAAATTTTCTCTGCTTTATTTCGCAAGTACCATTAACACACGAATTTTTAACTGTACAGTCAAGCTGAAAAGACTCATTCTCTTCAAAAAAGCAACAATCATTGGACTTTTTACCTTGCTCTAATAAAAAATTGCTTGTCTTTTTAACTTTGTCAACAGAATTGTTATGGGAGTTGGGGTAGAATAAAATAATTATAAAAAATCGTACCAGAAAATTTAGGAGAGGAACGTAAACAAAAAAGTTTGAATTAGTTCGCCCCCAGTTAATGTCCATTTTAAGAAATTATTTGGTGAAGAGAATGGCAACTGGGTGACAATAATATATAACCCACAAATGTTCCAAAGCAGAAAGCAATGATGTAGAACCCATAAAAAACTGAAACAAATATGAAAAAATTTTCGTTAACGCAAAAATCTTCAGACATTTTTAGCAACCGTTCCGAACTGATCAATTTTAAACGAGGACATCCTTTCTCCTAGAACAATCAATTCTGTCACGCTTCTTAGCGGGCGGTCGAAAAACATTTCTAATCGGATACTTTCAACGCTGAGCTCAGGATAATGAATATTTTCTCCAGCATCTTGAAGTGAAGTGAGATCAAATACAAGTACGTAATGGTTCTGAAATAGATTATGTGGTAACGCGGGAATATCTTCGTTAAAATTCATTGCTTTCATTGTTGTTACATATGCCGTACAGTCATTGCTTGTATCAACTGATACTATAGCTCTACCTCCTCAAACAATTCTTAGTTCCCGTAAACCAAATTTCTGATAATGGAAAGGATTTTCTTGAAAATGTCCTGTGAATGCTGAATTTGTGTTCATCGCAATAGCTATTCTTCTGATTGGAGCATTGTTAAAAACATTTTCCTGAATAAACTGATTCTGTCCTGAAGGAATAATAAATGTGCGTGCAATTGTTTCCATAAAGTTGTAACAAGCAGGTTGATGAATTAATTGATATTTGATAGTCTGGTGATACACTTCGTTAACAACAACACGTCTTGTAAACAGGGAACAGTCAAGAACTTTAAGGGAGACGTGAGGATTGTAGGAGATCATGTAAAAATTGGGTCTTGCACGAATCAATTTCAGTCTAACTTTTGTAATTGGGAGCAGTAACTTTTCACATTGGAACAAATCAATTGCTAATTCAGCGTAATAAGTAGTTCCATTTTCAGCAAAAGTTCTTCCTCTCGATCTATAAAAGGGCTTTTCTCAAAATCGCTGGGTTCTTTTTCAAATTCATATCCATGACAAACCAAAATACCTTCATCATTTCTTGTGGAAGCGTTAAATTCATTGGAAATTAAAGCTTTGTGTCCATAGAGACCATTTGAGTTGTAAACCTGTTGATTTTTCAGATACACCTCACAGTTGGAGAAGAGCGAGTGCAATAAATTGTTGACGTGAGTTAGATAACGTAAATCATCATCTGTGAAAAACATTCCCATATCTCCTTTTGCATGTTCGTCTTTTTTCATAAAGTCATCAAACAATCTTCCCTTTTGTAAACCAACTTTGATTTGAAGGTGGATATCTCTCATATCAAGATATATGCTTCTATCTGTTTCAAACTCGAACTCAATGCTGCTTTCATCCAATGAAGTACTGGGATAAACTTCTTGAACGTGAGAAGATTCAATTGGTTCCAAAACAGGAATTTTGTCAAAAATCTCCAGGCATGAGTTCGTAAAGTGACCATAACGAAAGTTGCTATCGTTTGTTGATCTAGTATTCATTTTAGCTTAGAAAAAATATCTCTTCTAGTTCGACGACGTCGACTGGTTTTTGGGGGAATTCTTCGAATAATGCGACGTTTCCTAACTTTTCCACCACCTAGCTGTTTACGCAATGTTTTCTTTCCAACATCTGCAGCCACAGATTTGAATTTTTTCTTTCCAGTTAGAACATTTCCAATTTCTGGTGCAGCTATATCAAGCAAATCAGCACCAACTCTTTTTGCTGCTGGGACAACATATCTCCTCAAGAATGGAATAGCTGTCCTCCCAATTGTTTGTGCTAATGCTCCGAATCCTCTTCCCCTCTGTCTTGAATAACCACGAAAATACGGTAAATCAATATCAGCAACCATTTTCTACAACTTTAAATCTAAAAATGATTGTCAGAACTTTTTCTAAACATTAGTACCGCTCTTGTTACACCAACAGAGTTGAAAGGAAATTTTTCACCATAAGAGTCCCGGAGCTCGAGTTTTATGCTGTGGAATGAGTTTTTTAGAATTTTTTTAAATTGTAATTTTGGCAAATTTTGATAATTTATGCATTGTCCCGTAGAGATGATATCTCCATTCTTAACTTTTGATATAAACGGAATGCATCGTAAAAGAGCAGCTTTTGTATCACCCACAATATTGTATTCAACAATATCACTATATATCATTAAGGTGTGTATTCGTACAATGTCATAAGGGAACTTGGGAAAATGTGGACCAGCACCACTCATGAAAATACCCATACCATAAACAGCTTCTTCGCATCCAAAGACATGGCAACGATCGGCACTAAAAATGACAAGTAAAGAGTTCTGATTCGGGAGATTCAAAGATATTCGCTGAATAATTTTGTTAACGTGTAACTTGATTGGTGTTTTTTCATTTTTTTCACGTTCCTGAATTTTTCTGTTCATTTCATTGACAATATCAGAGATCGAGGGGTATAGACCTGGATCAAGTGTGTAATAATCCGATGGTTTTGTATCTGGCGTTGCTTCATCTAGATAGAAGAATTTAACCTCTGTTATGTTTATGTACAAGGAAGGATACGGCAGTTCTGTTATCGCTACCTCCCATTCTCCATCAAGATTATTTGTTCAGTTAGAAAATTCGTGAAAGAACTTAGTGTATTGTTTGGATAACAATCAAACGACGCATTGGAAATCAACTCAACAGTGAAAGAACTCATTTTTAAATGAGACACATTGAAAGCTCTTGTTCATAAAATTTACCTAGAATTTCCTCACCTTGTTCTCTACAAAGGTTATAGGTTGGTGGTTTAAAAGTAGCAACTTTAACAATTTTGAATATTTCATTTGTGAACTGAGATTTATAACCTTTTCTGAATGGAATATCTTTTTTTGATATACGAACATTTTCACCCGCTTTAAAACGTGGTCGATTATATTGGTTAATTGGGTTTCTGTAAAAAATTAACAAAAAGTCTTTGTTTTTTACATTTTTTGGGTCTTTACCTGTTGAGCGATTAACTCTTGTGTTCATAGTTTTGAGAAAGGAACCCATTTTTCTCGTGTATTTGTCACCATTTTCTTCAATATAGCGATAAATAATGTTTTTCAGAGATTTTATAGCTCGTTCTGCTACAGCTGCTTTTGTTTCACTTCTAGTAGAGTAAATTTTGATTTTCTTGTCCGTACAAAACTTTCGAAACTCGCCGCTAAACCCTGTTCCCTGATCAACCCATACTTTCGCTGGCATACTTTTTTTACGGAACATTTTTTTGAAAGCTGCAACTGCATCGGTAGAGTACTTTGACTTCATTGGGTGCACACGAACAAAGCGAGAAAAGACGCCAACACATACTAATAAATACTTCACCCCATTATTACTATCCGATAATTTATCCATAAAATCTAGATCGAGACACCAGATCTCATTGATTCGCTTAGCAAATGCTGGTAATCTTTTGAAATGTCGTGTTGCATGACGATACTTTGTGTAGGAATCTTTACTGTGTAGAAAGTAGGCAACTTTCTTTTTGGATAACCCACTTGCCTTTTGTAGATTTTTAATTGATTCATAAGCGGCTTTTCCATCTCTATACAGACTTTGTAGCTTGGCTTTTTCAGATTTTGAAAGGAATCCAGCTCCCTCTGTCTTTGCTTTTGGCATCATTGTTTATTACTTTTTGCGGATTTATTCCGTTAGCATCAAGTAATGTGTAATATATGTCGGGAAAATCAACGTTCTTTCTTTTTAATGCAAAAATAAAATCTGCGAAAGCTACTTCTGTATCTCTTTCATCTAATAAAATTGTGTCGTTGAGAGATAGCTTGACTCGCAGTGAATTCAAAATTTCATCTACAATTGATTCGTTTTTTAAAGATCTGGTTTTAATGCTGATTTCCTTGTAACTAGGGTTCAAATGTGTTGGGACAGAAACTGGTTTCTGCTCAAAAGTGTCCAACTTTTTAACTTCTAATTTGATATTTTGTTCGTAAAGGCGTTGAGGAATCAAAAGAAAACTGTTCCATTTCGAGACAATCGGTTAATGATAGATGGTGTCAAAATTGATATGAGCTCTGTTCCTTTTCGTGAACTTAAAATTGCTCTTCTTTTATTTATTCCGGTTCTTTTTAGCACGAGTTGATAAATTTCGTCTCTGTGCTTTATTACGTCTTGTTTTTGTATTTCCTGTAGTTGTCCCCCTAGAAGGTTTACTATGCATTCGTTTAGAAACAATGAAATCTTCTGGACAATTTCTTAGGAACGTTTTCTTGAAGTTCTGGGAATACGTTTGGAACGTTATCAGCGTAGAGAGATGTTGTGTGTTCATCGTTCAAAAAAGTAATCTCTTGTTTCGTTTTAGGGAGAAAAAAAATAGTGGGAATAGCACCACTGTTTAAGCAAAATCTAAGAGAGTCGACTGTTTTCGGAGTCAGATCAATGAGTAAGTGACCATACGGGATTGAAGTAGCTTTTGTATACCAATCTTTTAATTGTGATCCTAACCCGAGCTGTTGACTAAGAGTGTTAATCTGGAGAACATCTCTAGGAGACGTGAATAAAACTATATGAGTATTTTGTAACTCAAAATCTCTCCCCATCCTACTCTGATGAAAAAGATTATGCTTTATATATATTGTACTAAGTCCTTTGTGTCTTCCAGCTAACGCGATTTTGACGATTTCTTTCGAGCTTGAGATTTCCTCACAAGAATCATCAAAAATCAGCAAATATTTTGTTCCATTATTGGGTAGACTATGAATGAACTCAAAGTCAACTCCTTGAATAAAATGAATGTTCTTAATGTTTTTGGACATTAGACCGTAAAGTGATTGATAATGTTGATAAAAATACTAAATTTTATCAAATTCGGGTTGAAAAGTTCCAATAATTAGCCAATCATGGATAAGATGAGATTTTCCAGACCCGCTTGGTCCCACCAATGAAATAAAAATGCGTTCCTTAGTAGAAATTATTTTGTTCATAGTTTAGGAAAAGGTAAAATATAACCGACTGTACTAGATAAGATAGCAATCCAAACTGTTGTTTCTTCACAGGTTTCGGCAAGAGTTGTTCTTACTATACAGCACGCTAATATTAACAAAATAACAAAAAATTGGGACAAAAAAAAACCACCAGAGATCTATTACAAGTCTGTCCAAAATATTTCCACGATTGTCGTTCCTGGTTATTATCATCAAAGACAAAATTACCTAAATTTAAACCGTTATCTGTATGCTCGGTCATTTATACCTTATTTTTAAGGGAAAATCAATTTTTTGAACTGGGAATGCAACTTCTCTCTGATTTCAAAAGTAGTAAAATAAAAATAATAAATTACAAAACGATCACAAATACAAATAGAAATTACAAATATTACACGTTATCAAAAAAATCCAGAGTCCAATTCCGTAAGCATAAACTTTCTTCTCTGCACAGTGAAATGTCTTTTTATGTCGATACGGATAATTGCTACAATCCATGTCAGTATACGAGTTATTGAGAAGTTTGGAAACTTTTGGACAACTAAGATCATCTAGATTCTTCACATCTTTACACACATAATTTGAGAGAAGATTACACTTCTCTAACTCTTCTGCAAAGTATTCTGTTGTAGGCGAACAATGTTGGTGAATGATTGATGACAACTCAGTGTATTCCAGTTTTCCATTGTTCTAATTAATCCCATGTAAATTTTTAGTGTTCCACTTTGCTTTAAAGGTAGATTATAGTCTTTGGGTGGGAGGAAACTGTGTTCCAATACAATTCCATCTTTGAAAACCCCCAGCTCCTTGACAATTTTCCCTTCCAAGCACTCAATATCAAACACAACGAGAGACATTCTTTTTTCTAGGTTGAATTATTACAAAAATGATTAGCAGTCTAGCATTTTTGAAAATTTGAGGATGATAAAATTTAATAAAGACACAAAAGATTAACCCAGTTAAATGTCCCAAGAAACATGAGCTTGGAAAATTTGGTAACATGTAACAGCATCCTGGACCTTTGTTTGTAGTTGCTTTAACCGCTCCAGCAGAATCGTGTAGTATAGCATGTAATCGAAAAACTTTCAATCTAGCAAAGAAGAAGCCTAAAAAGGAATTTCCATAACCAATAAGTCCTCCATGAGGAAATTTTTGGTCAATTTCCTCCAAATTTATATTCTCGTCCCAATTATTACAGGCCGCTAAAAAACAGTTTTTGCGTTTTTCATTTTCGGGAAACATTGAAAGGATGCTTCCGTAACAATTGAATATGTTGACAAGAACGACAATATCCATCAACTTTGCGTTCCGTCATTCATGTCAATGCAAGTTTTCTTAAAGATTTCAATATAAGATAAAAGTGTAGGGAGATGCTCTAGTAAGTTCGCGTTCTCTTCTTTTTTCAAATCAATATTTGTCAGAAAACTCCACTGATATCCGTTCCAACGATGTTGTGAAATGGTAACTTGTTGTCTATCTGAACGATATATAAGACTTTTTCTGCGTAATCCGTTGTGAATAACCCACTTAAATTCTGAAAATTGGGACTCTATGTCCAAATTTTCTAATTTGGGAAAGTTTTGAGCTTAAAGAACAGTATAGGAATATCTTTTAAGTTCGTAATGAAGTCTAACGTGAAAATCCTTTGACTTATCTCTGAGACTCAAAAAAATGTTTCTTGAGCAACCAATATCCCAACTCATTCTCAGATCAAAGATTTTTAAAATGAAAAATTTATTGTAGAGAAGACAAAGACATATTACAAAATCACACAACAATTATTATTGAAATGTACATTGTTCAATGTTAGAAAAGTCATTCAAATTTTGAGTCAGTTACTTGAACTCGTCCAAAGTGTAGCTGACATAAGTCACCTGCTTGAACTCATTGTTTTCTTTGCGACAAAAGAGCCAAATCTGCAAATAAATGGAGGCTGGATTCTCCTGAACGTATTGAATGAAAGTCACATATAATCGTCGATTTTGTCCTATGCTGACCTCTCTGACTTTGTGACATCGTTGCAGCACATCCTCCATACATGGGTTCTTATTGAGTCGGGTGCTCACTCAGTTCAAATTCCCCATTCAGGATATTGTTCTTGAGGAAACAGATTTTCGTGAATTCGTAATCTCCAATTCGAAGTTGTTGGTACTTCTCAAATGTTCCAGAATTATCTTTTTTGAAGACTTGGAAAGTTGGTTCGGAATAATTTTGTCCGTTTTCAAAAATCTGGGACACAGTATTTCTCCAAAATATTTTTGGCTTAGAACCAAAGTCTATATAAAATGGAACCGAATCAGTTCCAGTTGTAGGTTGAGAATCGGTAAACGTAGAGGGAGCACTCGAGTAAAACGGAGAGACTTTAGAGAGTGACATTTTATCAACTTAATGTGACAGAGAGAAATTAATTGAATGATTTTACTTGTAATTTTACTTCCTCTTTTGTTTCCGATCACCTTTATTTGGTAATAATGTCATTATCCTTCTTTCATTTCCAAATATGGAAAATTCAATTGCGTCATTTTGCAAAAATTCCTTACAAGGAAACTTAGTCAGAAATTTTAAGTTGAGCAAACATTTGAACTAGAGCAGCATATTTATCTTGATTTTTAGCACGTCTGTGTTGCATTAGCGAGTAATAGTGTTTGAAATATTTAGAACAAGTAAAACAACGGATTTTTCTGAGTTGCTGTCGCTTGAACTGTGTAATTTTTCAAATGAATTTTTCGCTGCGTTTGAACTGAATTGCGTTATTTCCTTATACGGTAGTTTAAAAGAATCACTCCAAAATCACTTTGGTTATAGAATGGCAGCAGTTATGTGTCAAGTTTTACCTGACTTTTATTTAAAAAAATTTTGTGAGAAAGCCTTGTTCATTTGCGTTTTAGTTAAGGATTATAAACCTTACTTGCTTACTATTGAATACTCTGTTGCGTCTCACAATTACACTTTTTGTCCTCTGAAAAATTGTTCTTATCACATAATTCTCATTTCATCTTCCATTGATGAATTACTCCAGAAATTGGATGATTTATCTTTTCAATATCAGACAGTGGACTGCTTATACACCTCATATAAACATCAGTTTTTTGGTCACACAAAGGAAGAAGCAGGACTCGTTTTCACCCAATTGAAGAGAGCGGTACAACATAATTCGGAAATCAAATTTGTTGAAAAACTACCCAGCGTGTCTAAGAAGAGATTGAGTAGAAAAAAGTTCAAGAGACATCTACTGAGAACTGAGCAAAGAAATGCAAGCACACCAACATTGAGATCATCCTTCTTCGACCGAATTCAGTCACTTAAGAACTCAAAGTATGAGAGTGAATTAATAAAAATTGTTGATTGTTTACTAGATGGTCATGGAATAATTGATAACCCCATGTTGAACTTTGAAGTTAGAAAGTAAAAAAGTGTTTGTACTAAAATGTTTTATTATTAGTGTATATTCTAAAAGTCGAAATTTGAAGTCGATTTGTTTGCTAAATGTCAATTTTTCACCCAACATTTTTTGTTAAAAGTCAAAAATAGAACCTCCGATTTTTCGTTAAAACTCAAAAATGTTACCAAACTGTGCGTGCAAAATGTGCAAATTTTTCTCATTATTCTTAGTTTTACGGTATCATTTTAAGCAAAAAACATCAATTTTAATCATTTTTAAAATGACAAGTTTTGAATCTGTTCCTGCAGCTTAAAAATTGGATTTGTAACAGTAATTTTTTCTTTTAAATCAAATTTTTTCTCGGCATTTTTTGTTAAATATCGAAAATAAATTCGACAATTTTCTTAAATATCAAAATTAATTTCGGCATTTTTCTTAATTGTCGAAAAACAAATTTTCAATAATAACCAAGTACCTAAATTATCAAGTAACCTTTCGTGTTAATCTTTTATTCTGGAAAACTTGAAAAAAGTAGTTAAAAAATTATAAAATTGAAAATGTAAATTTAACACGAAACACCCAAAAGGTATTCAGAAACTTTATTATTTTTACGAACAAATACAAAATAGTTTACAAAATTGAACATAGAAATCATACAAAAAGAGTTTCAATAACATATTCTGGTAAGTTCCGAATTTCATTACCGAAACCTCTTTGTCGCTCAATTCTACCAGGTAGTTGAGTTGGCTGAACAGTGACTGGGGTATTAGGTACATCACTCAAAAAGATAGGGTTGTGAGCTGTTCCTTCCTCAATCGAAGGGGTTGTCATCGAGGGTGTAGTTGACATGTCAGTAGATCCATAGTACTGCGCTGGATCAAAGTTTTCCAGATCGTTAAATGACGTGGTGGTACTAGCATCGATACTTAAATCGCTATGTTCTCTACTATGAGCTCTTGAAGCTATTTGGAGAAGATTATTTTCCACCTCCGGGCCTGATACCTCACCTACATCTGGTGTAGTGAACCAACTGTTTGGAATTTGCCCTTCCTCCCAAGGAAATGTGTACTGAATATTTCCAGCTACGTAGTTGGCAGGAAAATCAGATCCATTAACGTATGGATAGTGGTGTCCACTGACAACAGCAACTTCGTGTCCCATCGCGTGAGTTCCGAGCTGATTCTCTGTGATTGGGACCTGTCCCTGATGATATGTATCAAACTGTTGTCGCTGGTGCTCAATAATGTGCCACACAGTAATGGGTAAAGTGATCAGAGACTCATACAGTCCGTTTGATAAATCTCGATCTCCTATCCGAGCAATATCCTCAGTAAAAGAAAATGAGTACAGAAGGTTATTATTTTGAACGGTGAACTCCATTTTGGAATAAATGATAGAAGAGGTTTTTGTTAGAAAGTGATGAGAATGGATGAAAAGATTCTTGTTGAGAACGTGATAAAAGCAATCAGTGGAGAAAAAGTTATAAAGCAGCAAATTTCCTTTTTAGGAAGGGAACAGGATATATAAATTAGATTTAAACAAAAGTTAGAACTAAAGTAAGTATTTTTTAACAAGAAGAAAGTGAATGTTGGAGCTCGATAGCAGGATAAAATGTTGAGGAGAAGTTAGTATAATGTGAGAAAGTAGTGATGACGTTTTCAGAGAAGTTGGATCAAATGATAATGTCAGAATCAACAACCTCTGTATATAGTGTGCTCTGTCCAATCAGACAACAGTAACCAAAGATGGAAGATTTTATGAGAAAAAGTGGCGTTTAGCTTGAAATTTCTGGACGAACTGAAATTAAAATCCAAATTTGGGTAAAATTTTCTAACAAGGTAGGAAGTGAAGGATACATACAGGTTTCCGACTATGCTTTTACCTAAAATGGTCTATTTTAGTTGAAATGAAGTGACATATTTTACCAAAAAAGTCAAACTTTGATAAATTTTTTCCAGTTCGTCAAATTTCAGATCAATCTCGGAAAATGTTTCAATTTTGTAATCAAATTTCCGTATATATGCGTTAGGTAAACGAATTCCGAACCTGATCAGTACTCCCACTGCATCGTAGTCATTGTAATAATGGAAGTACAAAGCACTCTGTAGTGAAGAAGTTATTGTTATTGGTTCTGGGAGGGAACAAAGTTTGTTTGTGAAATATTTCTGTACTGTTCCAATATATCGGGGACGGAGTTCAAAATGAACAACAATTCGTATTTGCTTACATTCAATTCTGAGGATAAATCGAAAGACATTGTTTCGCAATAAACTCCTCATATTCAAATTTTTTAATAGAGAACGTTGCATACTCAAGTCCTTTACTAAATCGGATTCTTCTGTTGGATTTTGTGAAAATGTCCAGAAAATTGTAAAAAAAAGTATGAATCTACATCAATTTCGTTAATTTGTTCGTTAATTTGTTATGAATCAGGTATACGTTTTTTTCTCTTGTAAATCTTCTCCAATATTTGTAAGTGGTTTTTGATCAACATGTTTAACAAATGAGTAAAATTTCACGTAATAATCTATTAAAATAAAAAAATGTTAAAAGAGAGCATGAGATAAGCAAAACGATATCATTAACTTTTACAACAAGTTTCTTACTACTAAAATTCGATTGGTTTGTAGTTTGTAATATAATCACGTTAACGTCAATTGTATATCAGTTATCTTCAATTAAAGTAGGAGTTTTCTTCTCTAATGTTTTAATATTATTGTAAAAACACATTTGGTGTTTTATCGATGAAATTACAAAATTAGTTTGTTTACAATAATATTTGTATTCTCAAAGTGAGCAAACATCTGACAGATAGATTTTGTTAAGAAGTCTGTTTTGGGATGAATAGTATTGTTTTGTAAAAAAAAGTAACACAAATCAATATGACAAATAGATATAACTTAAGATTTCCGATTTTCCTCCAAGGAATAAGGTTGCACTTTTTGGATGTTTTCTTGATTTAAATACAATGTAGAATGTAACACTGTGACTGCTTCGTAGGAAGTTCTTGAACTTTCGTATTGCGTAATGTTACTAAAAATAGAAATTACGTCATTTCCTTATATGGAAATAATTAGTCATAAAAGTTATTCTAATTAAAAACCAAAAAATGTATTCATTCTCACTTTGTTATCAGATACAGTTGCTCGGCAAGTTACTTAAAAATTATTCAATTTATTTTGGATCACAACAATACAATGCCTTCTCTTGATAGAAATGTACCTGTCAAATGCGCAAAGTGCGAGAAAATGGTTGTCAAGCAGCAAATGGCTCGACACAAAAAATCGTGTGATAGTGGGACTTTAAAATGTCCCAAGTGTCCACATTTCTACACAAAGGGGAAAGAGGACTTGAACTACCACCTTGCTGAGCATCACGCTCCTCAAAAAAAGAAGCTTAGTACAGTGTGCTCTATATGCTTGGAGGAATTTCCAAGTTTTTATTCCCTTCAACAACATAAGAGACGGAAACAAGGAACATCGACCAAAGTTGGAACCAAATCCAGCGAAAAGTACTAGAATCAGAAGAATTGGATAGGAACAACGAACAGTTACAGCAGGAACTTAGTGCCTGTCAACACTTTTTTGACAATACTGAGATGGAGAATGGGAGACATAGAGTATTCAATTTTAAATTGTCGAGACTTGATCCCAGCGAAATTAATGAAAAACTGAAGGAAGTGTTTGAAAAGCTTAACTGTGCTACAAAAATAAATTTATCCCTGGGATTTATTTTACGAATTGTTGACACAGACGAATACCGATACGTTTATGCTCATGAGAACAACACCCTCTTTGAGAAGTCTCATTTACTTTGTTCTATGGGAGACTTAGTCTCACTTCAGGATAGAGTAGAGAAATTGGATTTGATTGAGACTTGTGCTCAAGAAAAGGCAAACACAAAAAGGCGGTATGCACTAACTACGAAAGTAACAGTTTTCTGTGCTCTTCTCAACAATATCCCAATGGGATGTTTAGATGCTGTTATACCTGAAGAGTTGTTGAGGAGAAGCGATGTAAAGTGTCTTGTTACGAATGGATACGGAGAAACCTACAAGGACTACCTTTGCCTGTTTAGAACTGTGGCTGTTCACTTGTATGGATCAGCTGAGCTAGAAACAAACGCAGCTAAGTTGTTCAGTGACTTTCTCCACGAGTCTGGTCATGACGCAATTAACTTTAGAGGAGTGTCAATGGATCACCTTGTGTTTGTTGAAAACGCTATAAAACACAACTTTTTCATTTACGACATTGACATTGAGGACGGGGATTTTGTAGGTGAACTTGCCAGAAGTATTGAGATGTACGAGAACAACATTAATCTACTGCGCTTGTCTGTATTTGACTTCGAATCAATCTGCTTTCTATCTAATGAACTAAAAAATACCAATACAACTACTTGGATAGGAAAACATGAACCAATATCTGTGTCAATTTCCTCTAATTTATTACAAGAACCTATTTTCCTTTGCAACAAAGACCCCAAGACACTGATTGGATCTTTTGCTGAAGCATTAGAAGAACTAGCTAGCAGAAGTAAAGCAGAA
This sequence comes from Convolutriloba macropyga, assembly GCF_964194025.1. NCBI lineage: Eukaryota > Metazoa > Xenacoelomorpha > Acoela > Convolutidae > Convolutriloba > Convolutriloba macropyga. The sequence continues at coordinate 67,075,556 of NC_134475.1, forward strand.
ATGTTGCAAAAATTTTCCTCGATTGAAAATGCAATTAAAAACAGAGTAAGTTCTGAAGCTAAATGGAAGGAAAGATGAGAGTAATCCAATGTTTGAATTTCAATATATCGAAGAGGAAGAAATTGATATGTCGACTCAATTCCTCCAAAATCAGAAAAATTAACTTCTCGAACAAAAACAACATTTTGAACGTTATTTCAGCCTTTTACCTGTATTTGGATTCAACAGCGGGAAATATGATCTGAATCTTATCAAGTCTTATCTACTACCCTACCTCATTCACGAGCGCGATATTCAACCAACGTTTATTAAAAAAGCTAATCATTTTGTATCCTTTAAGTTTGGTGATGATCAGTTTCTCGATATTCTAAACTTTATTAGTAGAGCAACATCACTAAATTCGTTCCTCAAAGCTTACAAGACAAATGAGACCAAAGGATTTTTCCCTTATGAATGGTTCGACTCACCAAACAAATTGGATGTAACTTTCCTTCCCCCTTACGAATGTTTCTTTAGTAAGTTGAGAGATCACAATCCCTTGGAAAAGGAATTTACGGATTTCACAAAATTGTTGAATAGTGGACTTTCCCAACAGGAAGCTCTGAAAAAACTTAGGTTGAAGGTAGTGCCCGCCTCGGGATCTGACAACTACAATTACCTGGAAAGTGTGTGGGAGCATGAACAAATGACAACTTTTCAAGACTTTGTCAGGTGGTATAATAACAAAGATGTTGTCCCGACACTAGAAGCGATGCAGAAAATGATGGAATTCTGTCATAACGAAGAGATTGATATGTTGAAACTGGGTTGCACACTACCTAATTTAGCAAAAATTTGTCTACACAAATCAACTAATACCAAATTTTATCCTTTCATTGAAGCAGACAAAGATTTACATGATAAAATACGCGAAGATATGACCGGTGGTCCCGCTATTGTATTTACTAGAAAAGCGATTGTGGATCAAACCTATATTCGAAACACAGAAAACATTTGCAAATCAATTGTGGGTATAGACGCCAGTCAACTTTACCCCTTCTCATTGTGTCAAGAAATGCCCACTGGGCTTTACACTAGATGGGAGTTTGATTCAGACTCTCAGAAGTTTAAAGCTAGACAAAATGAATCGAAGAAATTTGAGAACATGGTTATGTCGTACCTACAATCTCAGCGTCCTAACTGCACTATTGAAAGCTACTACACAACTGGAACTCAGAAAAAGATTGATTGTTTTAATGTAGACGGATTTTGTGCTCACTGTAAAATTATTTTTGAAGCAATGGGTTGTTACTTCCACTTTTGTGCATGTCAGGAAGCAAGAGCAAGCATGTCAGAGAAAGAGACTCAGAAAGGATTAAGGAAACGGGAAGACGATGAACTAAGACGAGACTATTTGCGAAACAAAGGATATAAATTTGTTGAGATATGGGAATGTAACTGGTGGGAAACTGTCAAAGATGATGAATCTGTAAAAATTCACGTGAGAAACAATTTCCCATTCAAGCTACCTCTGACTCAAGAATCTCTACTTACAAAGATAAGAGAAGATAAACTATTTGGTTACGTTCAGTGTGATCTCGAAGTTCCAGATGGGTTGAAATACAAGTTCTAGAACTTTCCACCAATCTTTAAAAACTTTAATGTTAGTCGAGCAGATATTGGTGATTAAATGAGGGATTATGCAATTGATAACGATTTACTCAAGCAACCGCAACGCATGTTAATTTCAAGCTTCAAAATGGAGAATGGAACAGTCATAACACCTTTACTCAACTTTTACCTTAGTCTTGGGCTAAAATGCACCAAAATTTATCGCTTCGTTCAGTACACACCCAAAAAATGCTTCAACAATTTTGTCCAATCGGTTGTTGATGCTAGAAGAGTTGGAGATGAAAATCCTGAATCAAGCGTTGTAGCAGAAACAAAGAAATTGTTAGGGAATAGTTCCTATGGTTACCAAATCATGGACAGAAGCAGACATACAGAGACAAAATACTTGAACGATGAAAAGACACACAAAGCTATCAACGGGAAATTGTTTAAGAGACTTAACAGTGTGTCAAAAGAACTATACGAAGTTGAACTTGTAAAATCAAAAATTGAGCACCGTGAACCGATAATAGTCGGCTTTTTTATTCTTCAGTACGCAAAATTACGTATGTTGGAGCTTTATTACAATTTTTTTGAAAATTTTTGCGATGTCGACACGTTCGAAGAGTTAGAAATGGACACTAACTCCTTATACTTAGCTCTAGCGCACGATAATTTGTACGATTGCATTCGTCCATCTAAAAAAGCAGAATGGGAAGCTCTGATGAAACACGATTGTGATGATTCTTTCAAAGCTGATGCTGTACAAAATTTCTTCCCTAGAGCTTGTTGTGATAAACATAAAAAAAGCACGATAAGCGTGAACCAGGTCTGTTCAAGGAAGAATTTAGATGTACTGAAATGTTTTGTCTCTGTAGCAAAACATATTGTTGCTACGATGCCGAATCGGATAAGTACAAATTCAGCAGCAAAGGACTGAACAAACGAACATTGGAAGAGACCGGAGATGGACCATTGGAATAATATCGGCGAGTGATGGAAGAAATCATCAATTTAACATCTACAAATAGAGGATTTCGGACAATCAACCACTGCGTCGCTACCTATGAACAAACAAAGAAAGGACTCTCATATATTTATCCTAAACTAAAAGTGTTATCTGATGGAATTCATACTGTATCCCTGAACTTGTAATTTGTTTAATCAATTTTCGTATTGTGAGCGCTCTCTGTTGTGTTTAAAATTACTTATAGTGTACTTAATTAATACTGTGTCTGTCTTTTTGTACCTTCATAATTCATTCTTTTAAAAATTTTCAATTTTCTCAGTTTTATTGGATATAACTAACCTTAATACATTGCGGCGGCTATACCTAATCTTAATAAATTGCGGCGGCTATACCTAATCTTAATACATTGCGGCTATACCTAATCTTAATACATTTCGGCGGCTATACCTACTCTTAATACATTGCGGCGGCTATACCTAATCTTAATACATTGCGGCGGCTAAACTAATCTCAATACATTGCGGCGGCTATACCTAATCTTAATACATTGCGGCGGCTATACCTAATCTTAATACATTGCGGCGGCTATACCTAATCCTAATGCCTTGCGGCGGCTATACCTAATCTTAATACATTGAGGCGGCTATACCTAATCTTAATACATTGCGGCGGCTATACCTAATCTTAATACATTGCTGTGGTTAAACCAAAAAATGTTGAAATTTACTGCGAGGGAAATTTTCCGTAAATGCGCGCTGCCTGTACAATTCCCCGCCTGTACGTACGCGCTGACTGTACAATTCCCCTGCGCGCTGCATGTATATTTAATCCCTAAATGACCTCTAAAATCACGTGACAAGTGGCTCCGGAAAATCACCCTGATCTGCTCCTGCCTTACTACTCATCCCCTGGAACACCCCTAGATTTATCCCCAATCTTAATACATTACTGTAGAGCCGCACAGAAAAATTACTCCTATACCCTATCTTTATACATGGGGTCTACAGCCCCCCCCCGGGGGGGAGCCTTGCTCACCCTATTACTACTATGGTCAGCTGATTTAATTGATAAGTCATCTATCAATAAATGCAATAAAAATTATAAGTTTATACTAACTGTTATAGATATATTCACAAAATATGCATGGGCTATTCCATTGAAGGATAAATCTGATTTATCTATAACTAATGGTTTTAAAATAGTATTAAGTCAAAGTAGAAAATCAGAAAAGTTATGAGTAAAAAGAGGTAGTGAGTTTTACAATAAAACATTTAAATGTTTACTTAAAGAATAATAAACAAAAACTATATTCTACTTATAGTGATTAAAAGGCTGTGTTTATAGAGAGATTCAATAGAACATTATTGCATATAATTAATAAACCTATGTTCATCAATGGCGATAGTAACTGGGTAGATATACTAAATGATGCAGTCATAACATATAACAATAACATTCATTCAACAATTAATATGACACCAGTCGATGCTTCTAATAATCCCGATAAGGTTAAATACTATGTTAATTCTACCAAAGCAACACCCAAGGGTAAACCTGGCTACGCCCAATTTAAAGTTGGTGATTACGTTAGAAATGCGGATGAAAATAATATCATCTCCAAAGGTTACATTTCTAATTTGAATAGAGAGGTGTTTAAAGTAAATGAAGTTTTAAAAACACAACCACCAACTTATAAGATAGAAGATATGAATGGAGAGATAATAGAAGGTAAGTATTATGAACAGGAACTTTTAAAATCTGAGTTTGACTTTGCATCTTATAGTAAAGTTTTAGAATCATTAAATATAGACCTACGGTCCTAAGCCGGCAAGCCGGATTTACTTCTTAATATAAATAATGACAAGAAATAGGTTTAACCAAGCGAAACATCTTATGGGGAATGGAAACAACTTAACACTAACTAAGGCTCGTGGGTTATTCCTGATAATGATAATATTAATATGAAGGATACCTATAAAATTACGAATGTACATCCTCCGATAGATGAAAAAAATTTTGTTAATAAAGAGTATTGTGACAATAACTTATTATCCTCTTCTAATAAAATAGACATTTTAAGTTGAAACATAACTGAAATAAGAAAGGGTTACTTTGATAAAGTTACAACTAAAACATTAAAACTAAATGAAACACAAGTTAATGAAGAACTAATTAAAGAATTTATTAAATCAGCAAATGAAGTCACAAATACCGTTAGGTTTTGTAATAAAGTTGCTGCTGATACTATCTCTAAATATAATCAATTAAAACAACAATTTGATAATAATAATTTTAATCAGAATATCACTAACATACAACTAGATGATATGTTTACTACGGGTATAAAAGAATTTAATGAAATTAATAAAAAGACTAATTCTGCCGTTGATGAAGCACTTATAAAGAATAAATGGACATTAGTACAATATATAATTGCTTTACTTTTACGAAGTACGTTAGTTGATAATAAAGAGAAAGCAAGACTTGAGATGCATTATGGTTTTAAACAAGAAGATATAATGAGAGAAATAGAAAGATTTTTTACTAATGAAAATAGGCAAGGCTATGACGGAGTCCATGATCAATCCAACAGCACAGAGTGAGAGATTATTATATCCAGATTTGTCATCAGTATCAGAAAGATTGATAAATGAAAAGATCTTTGCTAATAATAAACTTAATAATAATATTAACATTATAAAAGATATTAGAAATTACTATGAAACTGAAACTAATAACTTTAATAAGAAGTTCAGTAGATATAAAAACTATATTAACATAGCTGAGATAACAAAAATAGTATTATCATCAATAGCAACAACGGCCACAACAACATCATTTCCATTAACAGGTATAGGATTACCTTATTCTATACCAACAGCTTTTGCTACGGCAACTGTTTGTGGTTCATTATCAAAAACAATTAATACTAAAATAAGAAAAAAAAACATAAAGTTTTCACAAATGTATATTTTAAGTAAACAGTTTAGTGATAAGTTTAATAAACTATGTACTAAATCAATGATTGATAATAAAATAGATAATGACGAGTATAATCAATTAGTCACGGTATATGAAGAATATAAGAAGAACAAGAAAAACAAGCTGAGTATTTTTTTAGAATAAAGATATTAGTGTTAAGTAATAACAGTATGTTTAGTAATAATAATATTAGTATTAATTTTTATCGATAATCATAAACATAATATAAATATAATCATAATCATAATCATAAATATAATATAATCATAATCATAAACATACTCATAAACATAATATAATCATAATCATAATCAAACAATTATCTCTTCTTTGTACCTAAGTATAAACCTCTTCCTTTTTGTACTACCTTTATACCTTCACCAGTAGTTGCAAATTTAATTAAAGCAGTTTTGGCTGATAAAGCAGCTCTAGGATTTCTAGATGCAGCTGCACTTCCTATTTTACTTGCTCTTTCTAATGCTCGTACTGGATTATTTGCAACTTTCTTTCCAAAGTTAACCGTAGTTTAACAACACTTTTAAAGAAATCTTTCAATCCCTCAGCTTCTATTGTTGCATCAGAAACTGTCATTGATTTATTCCTTCTACATTTAGTGCAGGATCTGCTTAACATTTTAGTACCTTTTGAAGTAATCCGCGAAGCGGGTTCCCCGATAGCTCCACTTCTATTATTAGTACCACTATAATGTCTGCCACCAACACAATATGAATTAGTTTTGAACTTGTTTAAAAGACTCATTTCTATATATAAAAAATAATGGAAGTTAAAAAATATAATCCTTTTGTTGTTGTGAATAAGCCTAAGTCTAAATCTAAGCCTAAGTCCAAACCAAAGCTTGAAGCTGGAGGTTGGGGAAAGGCAAGCCTCGTTTCACCAAACAAGGGAGAAGCCCCCTTATCTCTAGAGAATAAAAAGAAACTAGGTGTTTTTTTATGCTAGGGGTTTGGACTTATCACTAATAACCATCACTATTAACACTAATAACCTTTCTAGTTAATACTAATGCATGACATATAACATCTGCAACTGCAGCACTAAATTTAAAATTAAGTTGTATTGTTTGTGGTCCTATATGATCACTTTGATATCTAGTATCGAATACATATATTCTATAATTACTTTTGAATACTCTATGATTTAAATTTGGTTTTATTTTATGTGGTAGCCCATTATAATCTTTATTAAAGCTAACAATCTCTTTAAAAGCCTCATTATATTTATTAGCACCATAGTTAATATTCATTCTATCCTCAGGATAAAACTGGCTACCAACAAAAACATTCAGTAACATTCATTATATGAAATGTACTTGCGTCATGAGTTTGTTCATTAACATTATTATTTTCAAAACCAACTATTATATATTGTGGTCTTTCCATCTCACTTTCCATACCTAGATCATACAAGAAGTTAGTAGCATTGGGTAATTTCTTATAAAATGTCTTTCTTTCATAATAGCTAAAGTCTACATTATTCTTTTTACTAAAACCCGTTTGTACAACAATTCTATTGTCATTACGAGGATCAATACTGGGCACACACCATGATATATCTCTAATATCTATATTACCATCATTAGCAATTGCACCAGGAATAACTCTATAGAGAGCTCTATCATTATTATTTCTTTTTAGTATTAGTTTAAATCCTAAACCATATATAATCTTTTCTAAGTCATTTATAAAACCAAATAGATCACTCATCTTAATCATCATATACATTTGACCTCGTTCTGCAGCAATATGGTCACTTTTAAGTTGACTATCTCTATTGCCTTGATTTCTAACAAAACCACGCTCATATTCATCATCAGTACTAGTTAATAACTCATACATCAAAAGATTAGAATGGCAATAATCTATATATTCAATAGTCCTACCACCACTAGTTTCAAGCTTAATTGAACTAAACAATGCCATCATACCAAAATTAACTAATCTGATATTAGCATCATTCGCAAATACAGCAACAGCATTTTCTGATACAACAAACTCTATCTCTAGATATGAATCACGTAAGTTTAAATGGTTCTCTTCTCTATTAAGAATGATATTAATGTTAGTATTGATTGTATTCATTGTTGCTAGATTATTAGGTTTATTTTTTATAATCTTACTTTTGTGTATAACATTATTATAACCACAAGTTGTATCCAAATTAAAATCCCTTTTTTTTTAAGATAAAAAATGACAGACAAATTAATCTTAAGGGAACTACAAAATATAAATGAAGCTTAAACTAGAACTAAAGAAGAACACACACTTAAGTTCAGAATGATAAGGTCAACAGAAAAGTTCAACTTTATTGAACCTATACCTAATACAACAAAATTAGGTTTAATCAGATTATCATTCGATAACTCAGTGTTTAATGTGAATAGAAGTAATAATCAATTTTAATATGCTAGTACGGTTATAGATAGCGAAGCATCGGCGAAGCCGCTTCACGGACGGGCGAAGCGCCATGGTGAAGAAACTTCTAGGGAAAATCTTAGCTCTAACTCTAATTCTAATTCTAATTCCAACACCAACTCTATCAATGGTTCTAACATTACATCTGTTCTTAAATATACTCAAAAGGAATCCCATTGTTATATTCAACTATTACACCGGTTGCATATGAGTTAACCGACATAGCAGAATTAATAAAAGAAGAAACTGATGGTAATGTTATAATAGAACCTGATAAAATTACAATGAAATCTAAAATGGAAATCAAACAAGGAGCACTTAGCTTTGATGTAGAAAACTCAATAGCCTCATTACTAGGATTTAGGAAAGTAGTTTATAAAAAAGGTAAATATACATCTCAGAAAATTGTCGATATTATGGGTTTTAGAACAATTAACATTCATTGTAATGTGTTATCTGGTGTTAAAGATAATGGGAATAACACAGACATACTATATACTTTTACTTTAACAGAACCACCAGGTTACTTGATAAATGTTATATCAACTAATATCTTATATCAAAATGTAACTAAAGATAGAATAGAATATATAGAATTTCATATTAAAGATGAGCATGGAAGACCTATAGACTTCAATGGCGATGTATTAAGTTTGACTTTGCATTTGTATTAACAACTTCGCTGATCTGACGTAGTCAGAAACTTCGTTGATCTAGCGTAACAGATAGGCAAAGCCTTGTTTCATTATAATCACAACATTTTTGAAATAGGGTTTTTTCCTTAAAAATGTTTAGTATTAAATGTGATGAATGTAAAATTATGTCCTGGGCTCAAAGTTGTAATTGGTGTCAGGGTAAACCATATCAATGTTTTGTATGTAATAGAGTTATAACATATAGAGATAAACATAATCATTTACTAGAACATTTTAATAATCCCGATCAATATCTAACATGTAGAAAATGTAAAGTATATAAACATATCTCTCAGTATAGATTTAAACAATTCTATTGTAGGTTATGTACATATTCAAAGATTAGTATAGTTATAAATTATAATTGAACATAACTAAATAATTATAACTAAATATCTACAAAACTCTTCGATCCCAATTAATTCTTAGTTTACCAATAATATTTTTTTATTTTTAGCTATATCAAGGACAATATAATTTTAAGGCTCCTTCCATACCTTATTACATATATTAGCAAAATCATTATAACTAAGTTCAATATTATTAAAGAAATCTTCGATATATCAATGCTAGGACTTTACCTCTCTGTTCAAATGAAATAAATAGGTTACAGTTCCCTCTAACACTCTGTCTATCTAGAGAGAACAGGTTTTGATTAAGATATATCAGATTGCAATTATTTTTTCTACCTCTACAAAAGTCTTCATTAATAACTGGTTCTTTGGCTCTAACATCCTCGAATAGCATTAGTTTCTTTAAGTCTTTGGGTCGTTTATCAGGAGATGGCAATTCTTCTATATATTTAAAAAAACTCAACATCTGCTTTTGGGTTTATTCCTTCTAATCCATTGTATTGATCACCAGTAGGTCCAATGATGTATAGCTTATCAAAATATAAACTAGCTAGAATTAGTTTTTTTTAATAAGAATGTCTTACCACATTCACTAGGACCAGATATTATACATGTAAAGTTATCTGGGAGTTCAGCTTTAGTAATCATATCATCATCATTTAGCCATGATTGTAGATCATCATTTATACTAACAGAGATGTCACTAGTAGGGGTAATATTGTTAGGTTTAACCTTCTGATGGAACTTCGTCCATGCTTCGCCATGTTTTTCATCAAGTAGATAAATATAATTGTTTTTATCATTAACATTATCATTAACATTATCATTATCATTATCATTATCATTATCATTATTATTATCATTAACATTATCATTATCATTATTATTATCATTAACATTAAAATTATCATTATTAGCAAAGCTACATCGTAGATCATTATCATTAATTTTATCATTATCGTTATCATTATCATTATCATTATCATTATCATTAACATTACATTAACATTAACAGTATCATTATCATTATCATGTGCGAAGCAGGTTCCCTGATTAGCATTACAACTTAAACAAAAACACTCATTATATATTCCTGGATTATTACATTGATTAACTAGAATATTTAAAGCACTTTTAATTCTAAATCCTCTTTCAATAAGATAGATCATATATAAACAATAAGCCCCATAATAAGATTCATCATATTGTGGTATTCTCACATTAGAGCCTAGATCAATATATTCATCTAAAAATAATGGTGGGTTTTCTACACCAAAACTATCAAAGTAATACACAGGACCACTTTCTCTTCTTATAACTTAAACCCAATGTGTACCTTCAAATGAATGCAGATTTAGAGTAATATTGAAGTTAGTTTCACTTGTGTTATCTGGAGTCTCATCTCTCATTACAATTTCAATTGGTGTTAGACTTATATTTTTTCCTATATTTTTTATTGTAATATCGCTCGTAGCACTATTATCAGTATTAAAATGATTATTGAATTCCTCAAAAGTTAGGATAAGCATTTTTTTATAATAAATTTGATAAGTCTAAGTCTAAATCAAGTCTATATTTTATGTATAAAAATGGAGACGGGTTGTGTTGTTTTTTTTTTAATATTTATATTTTGTTTTATAATACATGATTCAATACCGAGTAGATACACGAAATTGGAAGAAGGCTTTGGTGGATTTATGAATAGGAGTCTTGTTAGATTTGAATATGAGAAGTCACCATTAAATACTATTGTTTATGGTGGAACTGGTACAGGGAAACATATTTTATTAGACAGTACTTGACTTGAAATTATACTCAGTCCAAAACCAAGACCAACACCAAAACCAGGATAAAAACCAAAACCAAAAACAAAACCAAGACCAAAACCAAAACCAAAACCAAAACCAAAACCAAGATCAAAACCAAAACCAAAAACCAAAACCAAGACCGAAACCAAAACCAAAACTAAAACCAAAACCAAGTTAAAAAAATAGTTATAGTGTGTAAAGATGACAGAGGCTGGATAGATCCTGAGTCTAATAAGTTTTATACTGGGTTTAATAAATGTGATATAAATATGATCACAAAAAATAATATGCATAATTTTCAAAATTGTGTAATAGTACTTGATGATATGGGTGATAGGTTAAATAAGGATGTAGCTTATTATTTTACTGAAGGTAGATAATATAATATTCAAATGATTGTAATGTGTCATAAACCAGCTCAAGCTATTAATACAGCAAAAATGAGTTGTGATACTATTTATTTAACAACTTATAATGGACCTGATCTATTTAAAAACTTTAATGAGATATATAAATGTTAACATGACTTTAGTAAAAAAAAATTAGTGAGTTAAATAGTAACCATTAGAATCGTACAGATGGAATGTCAGATGAACTTCGTTATGGTATAATTAAATGTAATAAGAAGGAAAATACCTTTATTATTATTAATAGTAATAGAACAATGATATATGACTCAAGAGTTGGTTTCCTTGACTTAAAAGCTCTTAGTTTAAAAGATCAATTAGAAAGAGAAGATATAAATAAACTTATAGCATATATGAAACCACTCATGATAAATGCAATGGATAGAAATACCATTAATCATGATAATTATCAGTTTTATTTTAATAAACTTCTTACTTTAAATAATATTAAAATTCAGAATGATGTTTTAAAAAAAGAGATGGTTAAAGCAAAAGTTTTAAAACAATTATTAAATGTTGGTGGGATTATTGGTTGGGGTTTAGTTATAACTAGTTATATTTATCCTGATTCAATAATAAAAACTGTTGGAGCCGTGGCAATGAGTGCAAGCAATATGTTGAATAGAACAAACACTTTGGTTAACGCTGGATATGGAGAAGATCTGCCAAGCAGGTTCCCTGATGGTAAAACATGGGCGAAGCCCAATCTACGAAGTAGCTTTGCTAATATGGGAAATGCTTATACTGATCTACGAAGTAGCTTTGCTAATGGTGATGCATGGACAAAGTCCTATCTGGGAACCAGTTACACTAATACACAAAGTGATTATACCGATCTGGGAACAGGTTAGACTGATAGTGAAACATGGGCAAAGCCCCATCCGCGAAGCGGTTTCACCGATCTGGGAACCAGTTACATTGATCTAAAAAATAGTTTAGATAATGGGGCACGCAAACTTGTTACACCCTGAGAAAAACTACAAGAAGAATATATAAATAAAGAGATGGGAACTTTGAATAGAACGGTAGGAAAGTTTTTAACTAGACTATAAGGAAAAAATGAAGATTTTAGAGAAGAGATAATAAATTTTGTTAGATTTAAAAAAGAATTAGACATTGAATTGATTTAGATAAGAGATGTAAAACTAATATACTCAATACGTTAGGAAAAAAATATTTAGCAGAGTGTATCACCTCTGAAGAAATTACTAAAGATTTAATTGAAATCATGGCTAAATATTATCTGCGAAATGATAAGGTAAATATTATAGTTTACCCTATTATAAATGCTTTTTAAATGTTTAGAGTGTAACTATAAATATGGAAACATTGCTTGTTTAAAATATCATTATGAATCATGTCATACAGATAAAACGGATAAATGTGTGTGTGGTAATATAATACTAAGTGGTATTTGTGAAAAGAAACAACATCCAGATGTAGAATTAACTAGAGGATTTAGTAGAAATTTAACTGAAAGATCCGCGGAGCTGGTTACCAGATCAGTGGAGCTGGTTCCCAGATCTGTTGTTACCCAGACTGGGGAAAGTTGTTGGCGTAACAAGACCGAAGGTTCTTTGTGTAAATATTATAATTTTGTATCATTTCTTATTAATAATGGGTTAAATATAGAAAAGTAAAAGAAAATATAAATTTATTGAAGAGTATAGATAATTTGAATTAAAAGTATGAAAAAATAAAAAAATATCAAAAATGAGGGAATCACTCTTTGAAAGCGAAGAAGAGCGATCTTTCTACTGGGGGATCACCCCGAATAAGAGTGAATCGCTCTTAAAGAGTGATTTGCTCTTAAAAGAGGGTTTTCGCTCTTATTTTGAAGTTTACTTTATTTTTTTAAATAAATTATTAAACTTTGCTATTACTTTGGGTTATGACTTGACCAAGTAGTAAAAAAACGAGGAGCTTAATATTATATAAAAATTAGCAAAATTTAAAATTTTTAAAAGAGTTAAGCTGGTTTTTTTTATTCAAGTTACACTGAAAAACACTGATCACCGTGTTTCCGACGATCTCAGTGTTTTTTGACTGTATACCCATCACAGTGTGTCCCATATACAGTCTCACAGCAGGGATCATCCTTTTTATGAACTGTGAATTTGGTTTTTTTCTCACTTAGTTTTATAGTATTTCATCAAATCCTGAAAGGCGGCATCGCCGATCGGGGGACGTTCACTGGAGTCAGTGAGGAAGGAAACCCAAACCTTCCGTTTGCTAAAGAAACCTAATTAGACTCGATGATTTAACACTACGCCAAGTGAGACAGAAGGTTTTAGTTTTAGATTGATTAAATATTGATTAGGGGATATTTGAAAATTGTATGATTTTAGTATTTCTTTCAATTTTTGTTCAAGTTTTCTTTTTTTGTTCAAGTTTTTTCGCCAGTTTGTTTACGTGCTTGTTACACGGTCTCTCTAGTTACACTAGTATCTGGGATACGTCCACCGGAGTCGGTGGGGATAGAACCCGAACTATCGGTGAAACCGCTTCACGGATCCATCTGATAATGGAAAATTACCAGCTTAACTCTGTACTGGTGGATTGCACTAAGCGAGACAAGAAATGATAGATTTTGAGTGAATACAAAGGTAGTATGTAGTAGTGGATAAAACAAGCTAATATATAGTAGTGAATAACATGGGGGTATAAGCAAGTAGTAGATAAATAGAGTAGTGTGAAGAGGGTGGTATTTAAACATCTTCCGATTAGGGAGTGACGGAATAGCACCTTTTTCCCACTACTGATATGCCCGATGTGTGTATCTCGTGTTCATTTTGACTACGGCAAAATGGAAGGGAATATCGTATGCCGTGTTCGAAAAAGTGTCCTAATTTTAGCAGCTAGATACAAGTACAAACTTTGTAGCCTATTTTTCGCGCGAGTTGTATCACGAATCCGCTCAATTAACGTATCAATTTTTCGCACACAATTTAGCTCGATTTCGCATATAATCCGCAATTAAGCCTAACTTAATTACTACTTATTTAATTAAGCCTAACTTATTAATGCTAGTGGTACTTTATTACTACTTTATTACTACTTATCGTACTTTATTACTGGTTATTACTACTTATTAGTACTATTTGTTACTACTTATTAAAATCGCCCGGTCCCACATTGATATACAAAGCCTTTGATGTGCGAGGGGTATTTCGGAAAAAAATCAGTTTTCGTGGTTGCATGTATTTAAAGCACTTTAAAACTTTGAAAGCTTCAAAAAAATCTTTATTGGAGTGCTTATTGCATGCTCAAAATGCGCGCGAACAATAGATACCTAAATTGAGCGGAAATGTGCTGCAAATTTTCGCACCGAATGTTCTTTCATTTCGCAAAATTGGTGGAACCCCTTTTGCGAAAAGTAAGATACAAAGGATGTCATCTAATTTCATTCATTTTATGTAACTAATTTTTGAGCCAATTTTACCAAGGCGGAAAATTTGGGGTATACCTCTGCATCGTAATGTTGATGTGGAATCAACAGTGAGTTGTTCCGCAAATATCGACAGTGTATACAACTTTTTTTGTTACCAATAAATTTTTGTCAATACAGTGTGAACTTTTCATTTCTATTATAATCTTTATCAATAAATTTTAAAAAAAAACAAAATTGAATAGATAAAACAAATTCTCGTTGGATTTTTCATTTTTCCAATAGCGAAAATTGGTTTATTGAAAAAAAAATGTGTATGCAGTGAAACGGGGCGTTTGAGAGACGGAAGTTGACATTAATTGTTTTTAAATATATGTTGATCAAAAAGATGATATTGATTTACTATAGAGACAATCTGAGCAGAATTCAGATAGTCAACAGAATCGCAGAGACGGCTGTGAAAACGAACGCTTCTCAAACTTTTTTTGCAACAAAAATCTAGATGGTTCAAGAACTTTTGCACTATCTACGGAGGACAAATTTCCTTGAAGAAATTTTCTTGCCTTGCGTTCAATTTTGTTGCCTTGACGATGTTTTCAGAGACAAGAAAAATGGCAGGATCCCGGAAGGAAATTTGGTATATTTTGTATGATTTATATCTAGAATTTTTCTCTAATAAAACGAAGGTGAATAGATAGAGCAAATTTTCGTTAGATTTTTCAATTTTCCAACAGCCAAATTTGGTATGTTGAAACAAATTGTGTATGCAGTGAAATGGGAGAGACGCAAGTCGTCATTAATTGTTTTCCAATATATATCGATAAAAAAAGATATTGAATAACAATAGGCTTAATCTGAGAAGAATTCAGTTAATCAACAGATTGGCAGAGATGGCTATGAAAATGAACGTTTCTCAAACTCGTCTTCTACGAACTTTTTTTGCAACGAATATTTTTTGGATTAAAGAACTTTACCACTATCTATTGGAGACAAATTTTATCGCAGAAATGTTCAAGCTTTGTGTTCAATTTGGTTGCCTTGACAATGTGTTCAGCGACAAAAAAATTGATAGGATACCGGATGGAAGTTTTGCGGTGAATTTCTGTGAAAAATAGGGTGAAATGCGGTGAAGAAAGATTTCCTCGCGTATTTCTTACATCTTTTGCCGGTGAATGAGGTGAATAGCAGTGAACTGTCTATTCTCATCGCATTCAACGGAATTCATAAAAAGAAAAAACTTCTGTACACTGATTTGAAACTCTCGGCTACTGCATGTCTACAAATTCTCAATCCAATGCACCATCTCTCGCCTTCTTGTTTGTTTTTTTTACGTGAAGTTGAATAGATAAACCAATTTCTTGTTGGATTTTTCATTTTTCCAATAGCGATACTTGGTATGTTGAAAAAAATTGTGTATGCAGTCAAACGGGGCCTTTGAAGACTGAATTGAAATTAATGGTTTTCTAAATTATGTTGATCAAAGAGAAGATATTGAACGACTACAGAGACAATCTGAGAAGAATTCAGTCAATCAACAGATTCGCAGAGATGGCTATGAAAAAGAACGCTTCTCTAACTCTTCTTCTCAAACTCTTTTTGCAACAAAAATCTAGATGGTTAAAGAACTTTTGCACTATCTACGGAGGACAAATTTCGTTGCAGAAATTTTCTTGCCTTAAGTTCAATTTTGTTGCCTTGACGATGTTTTCAGAGACAAGAAAAATGGCAGGATCCCGGAAGGAAATTTGGTGGTGTTCTGTGAGAAATAGGGTGAAATGCGCTGAAGAAAAATTTCCTCGCGTTTTACTTACATCTTATTGCGGTGAATGAGGTAGGTGAATTGCAGTGAACTAGCGATTCTCACCGCATTCAACGGAATTCAAAAAAAAGAAAAAACTTCCGCATACTGGTTTGAAACTCTCGGCTACTGCATGTCTACAACTTCTTATTCAATTGCACCATCTGTTACCTTCTTGTTTGATATTTGTCGTGAATTTGAATCAGATTTAATAAACGTTATGGAAAATAAATGCGGTGAATTTTTGTAAGAAATGCGGTGAAGTTTTTAAAGAAATGCCGTGAAATACGGTGAAGTTTTTTCACCGCATTCACAGCATTTATTACAAAAACTTTCAAATTCACGGCATTTCTTACAAAAGTTCACCTCGACCAGGGTTTGATTTTGAAGAAAAAAGTTTTTTTTTCGTTAATTTTTAGTAGCAAGAGTAAATAAAACGGACACTCATAGATTTGATCTATAGGATTAAAAATTGATCTATAGTGTCAATGCCATTCAAAAAAATCATGCCATCAAAACCCTGGCAAGAGCCTTCAAAGAAACGCGTCAAAGTTGAATCCCTAAAATATTTTGTGAACTCAATAAATAACTGTATGATTGAAATATTTAAAGACGTTAGATCGACAATTTTACGTTTATTGGTGGTTGGGTATTTTTAATTAGTTGGAGGAATTAGGCAGCTAACAAAGTTTTTGAAGTTAATTCAGTTATCAGTTATTTAATGTAGAGACACATTTTTCACTCAGTTGCAATAAAATCCGCTAAAAAACAATGCCCTATCAGGTAATTTCAATGCACATAGAAATTGTTTTTTACCATTATATTTTTTTTTCTTGGGAGTTAACTGTTGAGAATCCTGTGGAAATTCTGATTTCTTATGCTAAATATTACACAACTCTTGAATTTTAAGACAATAATTTTGTTCTATTGAAAGACAATTGAGTGCAAAGATTTACCATATAAGGACGCGTGTTCTGTAACTTGGGGTGCATATCGAAATGGAGTGGGGGCAGAAATCAAATAGACTATTAAATTGTATTAGATTCTAGGATCTTTTCCGTTTGTGCCCCCTCCCCAAGATTATTAGGTGCTTATTATTCGTCCACCCCTGCCCCCTTCCCCGACGTACGTATCATATTTTTACATAATGACTTACAAAAGCGAAAAATTAAAAAAACTTTGTTTCCTTATTTTATAACAATTGGAACTTTTCCGGTTGTTCCCCCAGTACATTAAACACACCCAATTACAGAGAACGTGTCATTACATTGTAAGTCAATGTAATGACACGTTCTCTGTAATTGCGTGTGCATAATGTGCTGGGGGCACAACCGGAAAAGTTCCCGTGGTTATAAAATAAGGAATCAAATTTTTTTTTTTACTTTTCGCTTTTAACTATACATAAACACAAACACGCAATCACAAGCACTTCAAAAAACAGCTCCATATCTCGGTCCCCAAAAATTTAACACTCTCACTGTTAGACTGATTGATAAAACTAAAAAATCTTGATCTTTGAGAGCTCTCATGAACCAAAAATCTTCTGATTTAACACGTGCGCCTAAACTTGACATCTTCGATAACTTTCATATACTTTTTTTTCACAGATGCTGTAGTTGCCTCGGAAACAAAAGAAAGCTTTTGTTTTTTGCCAACAAAACAATCAGGAAGCATAAATATTACAGTTTTTGATCTGAACATGTATTGATAACTCACAAACAATTAAGGCATTTCACTGGCGAAACAAAATAAGGTAAGGGTATTTTAGAAAAATATTGCAGCAAAAATTTTATGGATGTTTTCTGTTTGTGCCCCCAGCTCAATGGGCGCTTACTATTTGCAACCCCAGAGGCACGTGCCATACTTCTACATAATGATTTACTATGTAATGGCACGTGCTCAATCGCGAACAACAAGGCGTTAAACTTTTGGGAAAACAGACTTCGTGGATAAAAGTAGAATTCAACCTGTCAGTAACAAAAAATTTTTCTTAAAAAAAATAATTTGTCTCATAATAGCTACTACTGCATTCAAAATTTTCTGGTTCATGCTGGTGAAATTTACTTTTCGTTTAGCTGAGGATAGTTTGGGGTGACGAAACGTCTTTTGGACGCAGTTTTTAAACACTCAGAAGGAAGCGAGTAAACTATACTTCAAGGTATAAGGCAATGTTTGAGGCCCCCAGAAAAGCACTTTAAAGAGTACCTCGTCAACAGTTTTGTGGAAGGAGATTTCCTTAGAACCAAAGGGAGGAAATGCGATGCCGATTCGCCAACGATCAATCTAAAAATTAACAAAGCCTGCAAATGAAATCAAGCGAAGAGAACAAAGCGAAGCCTGGAAGCAATTGATCTATTCGTTAATTGATGCGGAATCAACAGTGAGTTGTTCCGCAAAAATTGACAGCGTATAAAACTTTTTTTTGTTACCAATAATTTTTTGTCAATACAGTGTGAACTTTTTTTTCTATATTTTGTATGATTTATATCTAGAATTTTTCTCTAATAAAACGAAGGTGAATAGATAGAGCAAATTTTCGTTAGATTTTTCAATTTTCCAACAGCCAAATTTGGTATGTTGAAACAAATTGTGTATGCAGTGAAATGGGAGAGACGCAAGTCGACATTAATTGTTTTCCAATATATATCGATAAGAAAAGATATTGAATAACAATAGGCTTAATCTGAGAAGAATTCAGTTAATCAACAGATTGGTTGAGATGGCTATGAAAATGAACGTTTCTCAAACTCGTCTTCTACGAACTTTTTTTGCAACGAATATTTTTTGGATTAAAGAACTTTACCACTATCTATTGGAGACAAATTTTATCGCAGAAATGTTCAAGCTTTGTGTTCAATTTGGTTGCCTTGACAATGTGTTCAGCGACAAAAAAATTGGTAGGATACCGGATGGAAGTTTTGCTGTGAATTTCTGTGAAAAATAGGGTGAAATGCGATGAAGAAAGATTTCCTCGCGTATTTCTTACATCTTTTTCCGGTGAATGATGTGAATAGCAGTGAACTGTCTATTCTCATCGCATTCAACGGAATTCATAAAAAGAAAAAACTTCCGTACACTGATTTGAAACTCTCGGCTACTGCATGTCTACAAATTCTCAATCCAATGCACCACCTCTCGCCTTCTTGTTTGTTTTTTTTTACGTGAAGTTGAATAGATAAATCAATTTCTCGTTGGATTTTTCATTTTTCCAATAGCGATACTTGGTATGTTGAAAGAAATTGTGTATGCAGTCAAACGGGGCCTTTGAAGACTGAATTGAAATTAATGGTTTTTTTAAATTATGTTGATCAAAGAGAAGATATTGAACGACTATAGAGACAATCTGAGAAGAATTCAGTCAATCAACAGATTCGCAGAGATGGCTATGAAAAAGAACGCTTCTCTAACTCTTCTTCTCAAAACGTTTTTTGCAACGAAAATCTAGATGGTTAAAGAACTTTTGCACTATCTATGAAGGACGAATTTCATTGCAGAAATGTTCTTAGCTTGTGTTCAAACTTGTTGCCCTGACGATGTTTTCAGAGACAAGAAAAATGGCAGGATCCAAGATGGAATTTTTGTGGTGAATTTTTGTGAATAATAGGGTGACATGCGGTGATAAAAAATTACCTCGCGTTTTTCTCACATCTTTTTGTGGTGAATGAGGTGAATCGCAGTGAACTATCGATTTTAACCGCATTCAACGGAATTCATAAAAAGAAAAAACTTCCATACACTGGTTTTAAACTCTCGGCTACTGCATGTCCACAACTTCTTATTCCATTGCACCATCTGTCACCTTCTTGTTTGATATTTGTCGTGAACTTGAATCAGATGGAAAATAATTAAGGTGAACTTTTGTAAGAAATGCGTTGAATCTTTAAAGAAACATGGTAAACCGCGGTGAGGTTTTTTTTACCGCATTCACCGAATTTCTTACAAAAATTTTACTTTCGTCACAATTCGTGCAAAAGCTCATCTCGACCAGGCTTTGATTTTGGAGAAAAAAGTTTTTGTTAAATTTAAGTACAATGAGTAAATAAAACGGACACTCACAGATTTGAACTATATGAGTCAAAACTGATTATTAGTGTCAATGGGCGTTCTCAAACAAAAAATCGTTCCATTAAAAAAATCATGCCAAAAAAACCGTGGTAACAACCTTCAAAGAAACGCGTCAAGGTTGAATCCCCAAAAATTTTTGTGAACTCAATCAATAACTGTATCACTGGAATATTTAAACACGCTAGATCTACCATTTTATGTTGATTGGTGCTGGGTATATTTAATTAGTTGGAGGATTTTTGCAGCTAACAAATTTTTGAAGTTAATTCAGTTATCAGTTATTTAGTGTAGAGACACATTTTTCACTCAGTTGCAAAGAATTCCGCTAAAAAATTAATGCCATGTCACTTACTTTTCAATGCATATAGAATTTATTTTTACCATTGTATTTTCTTTTTCTTGGAAGTTAACTGTTGTGAATCCTGGGAAAAGTTTGTTTTCTTATGCTAATTGTCACATAACTCTAGAATTTTTACTCAAAATGACTTACATTGTAATGACTCGTTCTCTGTAATTAGGGGTGCATAATGCACTGGGGGCACAAATGGTAAAGTTCCAATTGCTATACGATAAGGAAACAAAGGTTTTTAATTTTTCACTGGTAACTATACATAAACACAAACATGCTATTACAAGCACTTCAAAAAAACAGCTCCATATTCCCGGTCTCCGTAATTTTAACACTCTCACTGTCAGACTGATTGAAAACACGAAAAAATCGGGATCTTTGAGAGCTTATCATGAACCAAAAACTTTTGATTTAACACGTGCGCCTAAATTTGACATCTTCGACCACTTTCATAAATTTTTTTTTCTTAGAAGTTGTAGTTGCCTCGGAAGCAAAAAATAGCTTTTGTTTTTTGCTAACAAAGTAATCAGGAAGCATAAATTTTACAGTTTTTGATCTGAACATATATTGACAAGTCACAAACAATTTTGGCATTTCACTGGCGAAACAAATCAAGGTAAGGGTAATTTAGAAATATCATTGCAGCAAAAGTTTTTCGGATCTTTTCCGTTTGTGCCCCCCCCCCAGCTTAGTGGGCGCATATTTTTTTGCACCCCCAGACACACGTGCCATATTTCTACATAATGATTTACTATGTAATGACACGTGCTCTGTAACTGTTAGGCGCAAACGGAAAAGATCCAAATATTTTATTCCATAGATTGTCAAACCATACATACTAATCTTTTCAGAACGTATCAGTCCTTTTAAGACCTATCAGTTTTTGGTCCACATGACTAAGATTGTGTCAACTAGAAAGAAATAAAAGAAAGTCCAATTAATCGTTATGTTCAGAAGTTGTGCAGAAGTTATGTCCCGCCCCATACTATCTGCAATTATATACATCCCTTATCGCCAGAAAAATTAAGTAATTGAGTTGGACTTCATGAAAATAGAAATGAAATGCGGCGAAAAACGTTTAAGCTAATTTGACTTTCAACGTTGTAGAAATGTCCCCCCCCCCCAGTTTTTTTCACGCCCCCGGTTACAAAATTTATGTTGTTATATAACACTTGACTATGTAAAAAAATAGCAAGTGCTCCTGTGGGGACCCGGGTTGAATTTTTCCGCCCAAAATGATGTAAGAGTGGGGCTGCAATGGGAGGACTTTTTAGGAAAATGCAGCTCAAAACTCTTACGTCTTTCTGGGCTGCATTGGGCTTCCAAGGGGGGTAAAATGGTGTAAGAGGAGGGGGTAAAAGACAGATTAACCCCCTACTCTTACATCTTTTTTGGTCTGCCAAGGGGGGTAAAACAATGTAAGAGTTGGGGGGTAATTTGTATTTTACCCCCTCACTCTTACACCATTTTACCCCCCTTGGCAGACCAAAAAAGATGTAAGAGTGGGGGGGGGGTTAATTTGTCTTTTACCCCCTCACTCTTACACCATTTTACCCCATTGGAAGCCCAATGCAGCCCAAAAAGACGTAAGAGTTTTGAGCTGCATTTTCCTAAAAAATCCTCCCATTGCAGCCCCACTCTTACGTCATTTTACCCCCCTTGGCAGCCCAACTCTTACATCATTTTACCCCCCCCCCCGGCAGCCCAACTCTTACATCATTTAACCCCCTCAATCTTTTAGCCCCCATACCTGAAGACTGCCAGTCTTGAACCCACAACCTCTGTACCCTCAGCTGCGTCGCCTTATCCTCCAGACCATCCATGCTTGTCCAACTCTTGACGGTCTATATAAATAAATAATAATTGTTAGAATTGCCCCATCACAACAAATTACCCCCTCAATCTTACATCGTTTTACACCCCTTGGCAGCCCAACTCTTACCTCATTTTACCCCCTCTGGACAAATTACCCCTCACTCTTACAAACTTTTACCCCCCTTGGCAGCCCAACTTTTACATCATTTTACCACCTCTGAACAAATTACTCCTCACTCTTACACCATTTTACCCCCCTTGGCAGCCCAACTCTTACATCATTTTACCCCCTCTGAACAAATTACCCCCTCACTCTTACACCATTTCACCCCCCTTGGCAGCCCAACTCTTATATCACTTCACCCCCTCTGAACAAATTACCCCCTCACTCTTACACCATTTTACCCCCTTGGGCAGCCCAACTCTTACCTCATTTTACCCCTTCTGGAAAAATTACCCCCTCACTCTTACACAATTTAACCATCATTGGCAGCCCAATTCTTACGTCATTTTACCCCCTCTGAACAAATTACCCCCTCACTCTTACACCATTTTACCCCCCTTGGCAGCCCAACTCTTACCTCATTTAACCCCCTCATATTTTTAGCCCCCATACCTGAAGACTGCCAGTCTTTAACCCACAACCTCTGTTCCCTCAGCTGCGTCGCCTTATCCTCCAGACCATCCATGCTTGTCCAACTCTTGACGGTCTATATATATAAAGAATAATTGTTAGAATTGCCCCATCACAACAAATTACCCCCTCACTCTTACATCGTTTTACACCCCTTGGCAGCCCAACTCTTACCTCATTTTAGCCCCTCTGGACAAATTACCCCCTCACTCTTACACAATTTTACCCCCCTTGGCAGCCCAACTTTCACATCATTTTACCCCCTCTGAACAAATTACCCCTCACTCTTACACCATTTTACCCCCCTTTGCAGCCCAACTCTTACATCATTTTACCCACTCTGAATAAATTACCCCCTCACTCTTACACCATTTCACCCCGTTTGGCAGCCCAACTCTTACATCACTTTACCCCCTCTGAACAAATTACCCCCTCACTCTTACAACATTTTACCCCTTTGGGCAGCCAAACTCTTACCTCATTTTACCCTTCTGGAAAAATTACCCCCTCACTCTTACACAATTTTACCATCCTTGGCACCCCAATTCTTACACCATTTTACCCCCTCTGAACAAATTACCCCTCACTCTTACACCATTTTACCCCCCTTGGCAGCCCAACTCTTACCTCATTTTACCCCTCTGGACAATTTACTCCATCATTCTTACACCATTTTACCCCCTTGACAGCCCAACTCTTACCTCATTTAAGCCCCTCTGGACAAAATACCCCCTCACTCTTACACCATTTTACCCCCCTTGGCAGCCCAACTCTTTTATCATTTTACCACCTCTGAACAAATTACCCTCTCACTCTTAAACCATTTTACCCCCCTTGGCAGCCCAACTCTTACCTCATTTTACCCCCTCTGGACAAATTACCCCCTCACTCTTACACAATTTTGCCCCCCTTGGCAGCCCAATTCTTACATCACTTTACCCCCTCTGAACAAATTACCCCCTCACTCTTACACCATTTTACCCCCCTTGGCAGCCCAACTCTTACCTCATTTTACCCACTCTGGACAAATTACCCCCTCACTCTTACACCATTTTACCCCCCTTGGCAGCCCAACTCTTACCTCATTTTCACCCCTCCTCCCATTGCAGCCCATTGCAGCCCACTCTTACATGGCAATTTCAGTCATGGGGGGTAATTCCTTAAAAGTCCTCCCATTGCAGCCCATTGCAGCCCACTCTTACATGACAATTTCAGTCCTGGAGGGTAATTCTTGAAAACTCCTCCCAATGCAGCCCATTGCAGCTCATTCTTACATGACATTTTCAGTCATGGGGGTAATTCCTAAAAAATCCTACCATTGCAGCCCATTGCAGCCCACTCTTACATGGCAATTTCAGTCAAGGGGGTAATTCCTGAAAAAACCTCCCGTTGCAGCCCATTTCAGCCCACTCTTACATGAGAATTTCAGTTATGGGGGAAATTCCTTAAAAGTCCTCCCATTGTAGCCCATTGCAGCTCATTCTTACATGACAATTTCAGTCAGGGGGATAATTCCTGAAAACTCCTCCCATTGCAGCCCACTCCTACATGGCAATTTCAGTCAGGGGGGGGGGGGGGGGGTAATTCCTGAAAAGTCCTTCCATTGCAGTCCATTGCAGCCCACTCTTACATGGCAATTTCAGTCATGGGGGGTAATTTCTGAAAACTCCTCCCATTGCAGCCCACTCTTACATGGCAATTTCAGTCAGGGGGGGGGGGTAATTCCTGAAAAATCCTCCCATTGCAGCCCATTGCAGCCCACTCTTACATGGCAATTTCAGTCATGGGGTTTAATTCCTTAGAAGTCCTCCCATTGCAGCCCATTGCAGCCCACTCTTACATGACAATTTCAGTCATGGGGGGTAATTCCTGAAAACTCCTCCCATTGCAGCCCATTGCAGCTCATTTTTACATGACAATTTCAGTCAGGGGGATAATTCCTGAAAACTCCTCCCATTGCAGCCCATTGCAGCCCGCTCTTACATGGCAATTTCAGTCATGGGGGATAATTCCTGAAAACTCCTCCCCTTGCAGCCCATTGCAGCTCACTCTTACATGACAATTTCAGTCATGGGGGTAATTCCTGAAAACTCCTCCCATTGCAGCCCATTGCAGCCCACTCTTACATGACAATTTCAGTCATGGGGGGTAATTCCTGAAAACTCCTCCCATTGCAGCCCACTGCAGCTCACTCTTACATGACAATTTCAGTCATGGGGGTAATTCCTGAAAACTCCTCCCATTGCAGCCCACTCTTACGTGGCATTTTCAGTCAGGGGGGTCATTCCTTAAAAGTCCTCCCATTGCAGCCCAACTCTTACATCATTTTACCCCCTCTGAACAAATTACCCCTACACTCTTACATCAATTTACCCCCAATAGACAAATTACCCCCATTCTTACATGAAAATGGGAGGATTTTAGGGAGGACATTCGACCCGGGGAGTAAAAAGTATAAGCCCACTAAGGTTGGGGGGGGGGGCAAACAGAATAGCTCTGAAATGTGTTATGCTTTTTCTTGAATATTGTGACAATATGTAGGCCCTTTCCTCGATATATCCCATACTTATTCCCATGTGTAGCCCAACTAAGTTCCGCCGTCGAAAGTGCTATATCAAAAGTGGGGATATAATTTTTCACTTTTTTCCACAAAAAGCATAGTGAAATTTGCCTTTCGGACATTTTTGGGGAACCGCGTAATGTTTAATTGTTTCAAATCCCTCCATATGCAATACACAAACCCGGACCAGATTTTGGGTCTTTCCCACTATAGCCCCCCCCCCCCCCCCAATCATAGTAATTATACCATGTTGGGGGGTATAATTTCATGGGGCTATAATGGGTAAGACCCTTGACTTTTTTTCCTTTGACCGACCCCGCTTTACCCTGAGTTACAAAGCATGCGGTCAGTGCCTAGTGAATATTTATCTAAAACAGTAATACGCGATCTTGCGGGTTGAGAAACTACCCTCGAAATTATAGCCCCCCATTATGGTATAACTACCATGATTGGGGGGGGGGGGGGGCTATAGGTTACATGCCCACTAAGCTGGGGGGGGGGGGTATAATGGGAAAGACCCGATAAATGAAGTAAATGCTCATTAACGGAAAGGAAATAAAACTCGAGTGCCTGTTTCAGCTGCGAATTTGAACTGAACAAATAAGAAAGTGGACCAACAGGTAACTGAAAAACTTTTCTGCTTATTCGCCAAAGTAAGTTAATAAATTGAAAATATTGCGCTTTGACAATTAGGCCTATAAACAAAGTCGATATCACTCCCCCTAGTGTGGTATTCACGGTAAATTGTTTCTTGGACCTGATTTTTACGTCCCCAGCTACAAATTGTATTTTGATGAATAGCAAATTAGTATGTAAACAAAACAAAAATATAAGCTCATAAAGATGTGGGGGCTAACAGAATAGATCACATTGTTTGGCGGAGAAGTAGAAGTTGAATCAAATTATTTGATTCTGGGGATCTTTTCCGTTTGTGCCCCCCCCCCCCCAGCTTAGTGTGTGCATATTATTTGCAACCCCCAGAGGCACGTGCAATGTTTTTATATAATGATTTACTATGTAATGACACGTGCTGTGTAACTGGGGGGAGCATAACGTACTGGGGGCACAAATGGAAAAGATCCTGATCTGGCTGTGAGCAGTGCTGGCTAACTTATGAAAAGTGTATTTCAAATATCAGCACCAATGAAAAAATAACCATCCACTATGGTATATTTACCTTATTGGGAGTCGCTTTAAGAATATCTGACCACCCATTGTAGCCCCCCCCCGGAACTGAGTGGTCAGATAAACTATAGCCCGCCCCCAATCAGGGTAGCTATACCATAATGGGGGCCATAATTTCAAGGGGGTTTATGATGGGGAAGACCCCAATATTTCAATCCAGAAAAATAAAACTAGAACAATCAAAACGAGAAAGCTTCAAATTTTTCATTTGCGTATCAGAAGGTCGGACGTTTTCTGCTTCTGCCCCCAGTACGTAAGGCACTCCATTTAAAGCTCACTTGCCAATAAAAAGTCAATCCTTATATAAAAAAAGCGCACGTGGTTCCTGGGAGGCTAATTATATGCACACATTAAGTGGAGGGGCACAAAGGTGTTACTTCCTTAAATGAAACAAATCATCCCCCCCAGCTTAGTGTGTGCATATTATTTGCAACCCCCAGAGGCACGTGCAATTTTTTTATATAATGATTTACTATGTAATGACACGTGCTGTGTAACTGGGGGGAGCATAACGTACTGGGGGCACAAATGGAAAAGGTCCTGATCTGGCTGTGAGCAGTGCTGGCTAACTTATGAAAAGTGTATTTCAAATATCAGCACCAATGAAAAAATAACCATCCACTATGGTATATTTACCTTATTGGGAGTCGCTTTAAGAATATCTGACCACCCATTGTAGCCCCCCCCCCCCGGAACTGAGTGGTCAGATAAACTATAGCCCGCCCCCAATCAGGGTAGCTATACCATAATGGGGGCTATAATTTCAAGGGGGTTTATGATGGGGAAGACCCCAATATTTCAATCCAGAAAAATAAAACTAGAACAATCAAAACGAGAAAGCTTCAAATTTTTCATTTGCGTATCAGAAGGTCGGACGTTTTCTGCTTCTGCCCCCAGTACGTAAGGCACTCCATTTAAAGCGCACTTGCCAATAAAAAGTCAATCCTTATATAAAAAAAGCGCACGTGGTTCCTGGGAGGCTAA
This sequence comes from Convolutriloba macropyga, assembly GCF_964194025.1. NCBI lineage: Eukaryota > Metazoa > Xenacoelomorpha > Acoela > Convolutidae > Convolutriloba > Convolutriloba macropyga. The sequence goes on from NC_134475.1 coordinate 67,103,571, forward strand.
TTATATGCACACATTAAGTGGAGGGGCACAAACGTGTTACTTCCTTAAATGAAACAAATCATTCCCGGAGTTGAGTCTCAGATCGTTTCAGCGCTGCACCAGCATGTCTCAAAAAATTTTTAACTCAGTTCTGAGACATTGTATATCGAGAAAATTCTCATTTTCTTTATGTGCAGTTATTCTTTATTATGATTTTTTTCAGGTCACAGCGTTAGCGAATGCTATGTTTTTCCTGTATAGTCTGATAATTACTCATGCGCCAAAGTTAAGTCAGAGCAGCATTCATACGTTAATTGCTTAACACTGGTGATTACTCAAGTATACAAGTAATATGTATATGGGTACCTCCACACCACAGAGCGCAATGAGGCACCCATATACACATTACTCTATTTTCACTTGTTTTTTTAAACTATATTTCCATTTTTTCTACTTAATAAAAATATATCATTTTTTGACAAAATTTACTAATTTTCTAATACTTTATAAAAAATTAATCATCTGCGAAGCAGTTTCACTGATAGAACCTAAATTTATCATTACTGTTTCTAATACCTTTATCATCAAATGGATCAATAGCTATTTTATATGGTTCTTTAGTTTCTAAATGGTGTTTTTTGCTATCAATTGTATAATTGATTACATATTTAGTTTTACCATCATATATAGCATTGGTATAATCTTCTATATTACTTTGTTTTTTAATAGTAGCTTCGTTTATACCTTTTAACTTTTTCTCTTCTTTACCTTTAACTGTATTATAACAAAATGCTTTAAGGAAGCAGGCTTCTATGATAGTATCATTAGGTAATTCATCATTCTTCTTACCTAACTCATTATTATGTAAAATATCTTTTATCTTACTCATTTCAGTTTCTGTATAACTATCGAAAGGAACGTTTATGTTTATAAATATACTATCAGTATCTGTATTATGAGAGCTACAATCTAACTCTTTCTCAAAGTAATCATATATAGCTTTATACATAAATAGTTTAGCTTTTTCTAATATAACAAAACAAATATAATTAAACTTACCTAACTTAACATTTTCTCTTGTTTTATGTACAGCCATTAGATCATCATAAAACTCTGCAGCATATTTCAAACTAATATTTTCAACTAATTTAATATATCTATCTACTTCATTAACTAACTCTACATCTTGTCTATTGCATACATTTTCTATTGTTTTTCCATAGATGGCATTATTCATCAGTTTAAAGAATAAATCTCCAAATTTATCAGCTTTAGATTTAGCTTCTTTTCTTTTCTGAATATTAAACTCAATATAAGGCTCTAACTATTCACTCTCACTATACTCTAACTTTTGCTTAATTGTTATATCTTCCAACTTCAAACCACTAGCTAAATACCAATCTAACATATCTCCATCAATCACATAATCTACTTTATATGTCAACCTCAATATTAAATTCTCATTGGGTTTACACCCTTTCTTTTTATTATCCTTTTGCTAATCTGTAAACTGATCTACATTTGCTTTTGTCTTCTCTGGAAAGAATGGATACTTGTTTGTTTTCTGTTTCAAGTCATCATTATACTTTATATCAATAGTATAGATATATCTTTTAGTAGAACTAGGGCTAGTGTAATTTGCGAAGCCAGTTCCTGGATCCAATTCGTCACATACTTTTATCTCACCAGTAGGTAAAGCTTGAACCATAGCAAAAGAGTATAATGAGTTGAAGTCTAAATAACGCAGATAATTCTCTTTCCCTGTATACTCAGGATCTATCTGTTCATTCATACATTTTACATGACAATCACCTATTACTGAAGCTAACCCACCTCTAATACCATGTTGTATTGTATCATAAATATTAACTGTATTTTCTTTATAATATTTAGGTCTAAAATTATTAAATTTCAATCCACATAACCAAGTTAATCCAGGAGTAGAATATGTATTACAAGGATCTATTTCAAAATATTCTAAACACCTATCTCTTAACCTTTCAAATACATCTACCGATAATAACACATCTGTTTTAAGACATAACATCATATAATCTTTTATTGATTTACATCCAGTATCTTTCCAACAATCTATTCCTTGCTTATACTCTCTATCTGTAATACCACTTTGTTTCAACTTAGAATAGAATGCTTCCGTAGGTGGTAATGATATTTCATGTAGTTTATCTATGCTATCTAACCATTCATATGGGAATATATATTTTTGTCTCTCTAACCCAAATTTGTTTAATGTTACACATTCTTCATTACTCAATGTTTTACTTATGGCATCTTAGCTAAGTGGATGGAGGAACCTAAACATATCTAATGCAAATATAATTCTCATCAGTTTTAGTTAATACTTTAAATTTAATCTTCTTTGCTCTTTGCTGGTTTAGTTATAAATAAGTGATTATCATAATTAGTAGAATTAAATGCATACATTGGTACAAAATTATTCTTAGCTTGAAGGTTACACTTATTGTGAGCATATCCTCTAAATTTACCATTTAGATGATCATGATCTCTAACAATATCTGCGAAACCAGTTGCTGGTTCATTACGCAAGTTTTCTCTACAATAGAAACACTCAGTAGTAAGTGGAGTAATAGTATCTTCATTAAGTGGAATTTTAATTTCAAATATATCTTTAAATAATTTATTATAATATTTTACTCTACTTATAAACCAATAAACTACTTTATCACCACAGTTAGATTCCTACTTGTCTTCTAATATATCAGGATAATCACTTTTCATGCAGAAATCACAAGCAATAGGCAAGTGTTTACCATCTTTTATTATACATCCAAAATCATAATACATAGCAAATGGTACTCTGTTTTTATAATGGAACTTATCAAATTTTAGATATTCATCTTTATGGAATGTTCTTCTTTCAGTATTATTACATATATCCAAATGTTTGTTTAATGCATCTGCTGTTCTAAATGATAAACAACATTTTAGACATGGATAACATATATGTTTAGAAAGTTTTTTTAATAAGAACGATACATCTATACATAAGATAATGATTATCCCAATATAAAATATTACATCCTTCAGCATCATTATTATTGATTAATACAGGATAAATAGTTTTATTTTTATTTCGATTCAATACATTAAATAATACTTTATCTTTATTCATCTCTTGTGTTTTCTGTAAATCTTTTTATCCGTAGGGAGGTGATATCTTTGGTATTTTTATCTCATTAATATATTCTGGTTTATTATATTTACTAACTCTATTGGGATGGTCTTTAGCAGGATGTAGATAAGCAATTAAACACCACAATAAACATATATTATCAGTATTATGTATATTAAGAATATATCTAGACGTGAATGGTAACTCAGTGTTGCATCCGCCACTAGGATAAAGCCTATGTATATACATAGTTCTTTTAAAAAATCTTTGCATGCTCCAACCAGATTAATTCATCTCTTGTTCTTGAATTCTAGTCTCTATTTCACTATTCAACATATCCAAGTCATGAGTACCATTAAATTCTCTAGTCATTAGTTAAATGTGATTTCGTTTTCTTCTCTAACTTGTCATCTATGGGTTTGGTATACTTAACCCCATCAAAGGTGATAAACTTGATATGGGGATGTATGTTATACATTTCCTCTAATACATTCAAGAATTTAGGATCTCCATAATTACTACTTGTTATCATTATTTGATTATACTTCATATTATGATCTAATCCCAACTCAATAACTTTATCTCGCCACTTTTTATCAACAAATTTTTTCTGTTTAACATTTGCTTTATGTTCATCTGATTCTTTATGTGCATTTTTATTGTTATATCTAGTATTACATATATCGCAATATCCTGTTTTATCAGTGAAGCAGATGGGCAGATCTTTAGATATATTATCCTTACCATATCCCCACCTTTACCCCACCATTATCCAGATACATCTTTGTTTTTAAATGTTGATCTACACTATATTGACTCAGAGAAGTGTAACATGCTACACAATCAGACCTGCTCCCATTCTTTAGTATTTCCCCATTAACTAATCTTACATTTTTCCTATGTTTTTAATATTGTCACATGATTATTATAAGCGGTATTATTATCTAGATACATATCACTATTTTTACAATGCTTTATTCCTTCTGCTGGATACTGCTCATCTAACTTTTGTTCTATATCTTCATTAGTAAGTTTTATTCCATTCTCATTATCACTCTCAATAATTTTATTTCTATTATAAAGTTGTGCGTTCTTTTTATGTTTAAGTGATTGAAAATGTCTGTTATAATTCTTTAGAGTTAATTCTTCATTACATTCTTCACACTTAAACTTATTTGTTTTTGGGCTTTTGGACATATACAAAATCATCAGCTGAATATGATTTTCTATCTGTATCATTATCCTTATCAGAATCTAAATCCTTATTCTTATCAGAATCTAAATCCGGATGATATTTAGCCTCAGTTTCACGCATTAGATTTTTCATGTCCTCTCCCCTTTGTTTTGTTTTAGCCGCATATTCATCATATGACTTCTTTGCATCCTCGTTTACATGATCAAAACTTCTAATTGGTTCTAATGGATCTTCCTCTTTATCTACCAGTTTGATTTCTCCCCTTACTTTGTTTTCATTTTTTAACATTTGGACCACCATGGTAGTAGAACCAGATTTTTCTTGACCATGAAATTGAGCTTGACCATGAGATTGAGCTTGACCATGAGATTGAGCTTGACCTCTTCCAGTTAGAATGTTCCCGTTGTTTTCTTGCACACTCATTTTTATAAGACAAATTTTGAAATAATTTTAATATAAATTTTCATCATTATAAAATGATTACTACCAGATGCGATAAATTTAAAGATAAAGCTGTGCGTTGGAGTTGTGATGAGTGTCAAAGTAAACCTCTATCATGTTTTGTCTGCAATGAAATTATAACGTATAGAGAGAGAGATATAATCATATGGTTAAACATTATAATGATCCAAATCAATATCTAACATGTAATAAAAGTAAAAAAAATAAACATATTTCTCACTATAGATTTAAAAATTACCCTTGTAGAATATGCTTGTATCTCAATAGATATATATTTGGTCATGCAAAAGAAAGATTTAGAGAACATGTAAAGAAATTTAATATTAGCGAAGCTGGTTCCCAGATAGAACTTTAGCCCTATTAAAATGTTACCTGCGTTCCTGTTATTTGTTATATTGCTACTTATCATTTTAATTGCTTATTGGAATTATGATAAATATTCCGATTTAAGGAAGAGATTCAAAGGATATAAGAATGTTGTAGCAGAACCATTTGAAACTAAAGAACATAACTTTATTATTTATTGTCCATCTAATTCTTATAAAACAACTTTTATGAAAGATTTTTGTGGTTTGTATGATACTGTTAATGTATTCTGTATTGATGGTAGTGAGTGGAAGAGATATAATGTATATGGCACTGATGATTTGAAATTATTAGAAAATTTAGATAATTTTGCTAATAGTCTTATTATATTTGATGATATGGGAGAAAACATTAGATTACCAGCTATAGATTCAATATATTCTAAGGGTTGACATCACAATAATAATATAATATGTGTAGGTCACACTGTAACGGATTTAAATACTAAAGCAAGAGACAAATCACCATGCATATATACTACTTTAAATAGTTCACAACATTTCTTTGAAAGAGTACAAGAGGAGTTTAAAATTGATTCTAATCTATATAGGTTTAACCATTATAACAATGGTGTAAAAATTTATAATACTTTTAGTAACTATTATTTTGTATTATATAAAGATAAAAATGTTGTATATGATTCTAGAGTTGGCGATCTTGATATTGAGAAGTATGTTGATTAGCGTTTAATGAAAAGGAATATAATTTACTAAGTAGTTATTTAACAGATAGAATGATAGAACAAACACATATTAAACCAAAGGAGTTAATGTTCTATTATGAAGAATATTTAGAGTTTAAGGGAATACATAAATCAATTATTTATATAAAATATATACAAATATAAAAAACGTACTTAGTGAGATACATAGTGGATATGTTGCTGTATTTGGTATGGCTGCTATAGTAGGAGGTGTATAAACTTACTTTCAAAAAAGTGGCAATAATAATAATAATATTAATGGAATAGATATAATGGATATAGATAAGGCAAGTATTAAATTATAAAATGGTAGGAATATGTCAATAGATTATGGTTTGATTTCTAAAAACAATTATAATCTCGATCATCCCTTTAATATAGTATGTGTGTTAGCTAGTTGTCTTATAAGTTTTTATGCAGCTCATAATCACAATAATTCTAAATCTAAAAATGAGGCTGATATGTAGAGAATGTATTATTGAATTTGATACTAGTAGTGGATATCCAGAACATGAACTAACGGATCATTATAATATTTCTCATAAAAAATTAATTGGAAGATGTATGAAATGTATGTATGAAACATATAGTGGTTATCACTTTTTCGATAAATGTAAAGTTAATAGAACAGGCCTTATATCATCAGTACATAGTTATATTGATTATACTGACATTGATGATAATGTTGATAACAAAAAAGAGAAAGGTGTTTTGAATAAGTTTTTAAATGAACTAAAACATGATATTATAGAGAATTTAAAAGATTATTTTAAAAATGAATTAAAAACAGAATTTGTAAATGAATTAAAAACAGAAATTTTAATTGACTTAAAAATAGAAAGTAGTATTAAGAATAAAAGTAATGAAACTAATAATAAAACAACTAAAACTTGTTGTTTATGTAAAATTGAAAAGAATAGAGATTGTTTTTATAAAACTGGTGGTTTATGTAAAGATTGTTGTTCTCAAAAAAATTTCATGTCCCACTTTTAATATTGTTATAAATAGATCTTCTCTTAATAAACATAAAAAGGGCACATAATAAATCAATTCCAGATTTATAACAATATTTTTAAAATGATGACAAATTGCAAAGATTACCTTAGATTATATAGATTATTTTAATCATAATAATCCAGCAGGATGCTATAATTATGATTAAAATAATCTATATAATCTAAGGTAATCTTTGTAATTTGTAATCATTTTGAAAATAATTTTATAAATCTGGAATTGATTTATCACTTTAACTTTTTTATGTTTATTAAGAGAATATCTATTTATAACAATATTACATCTGGGACATGAAACTTTTTGAGTACAATAATCTATTCATAAATCACCAGTTTTATAAAAAACAATCTCTATTCTTTTCAATTTTACATAAACAGAAAATTTAGTTGTTTTATTATTAGTTTCATTAATTTTATTCTTTATATTACTTTCTATTTTTAAACCATTTGAAATTTCTGTTTTTAATTCAATTACAATTTCTGTTTTTATTTCATTTTTAATGTAATCTTTTAAATCCTCTATAATATCATCTTTTAGTTCATTTAAAACTTTATTTAAATCATCTTTATCTTCATTGTTATCAATATTATAACTAATATCAGTATAATCAATATAACTATGTACTGATGATGCAAGGACTGTTCTATTAACTTTACTTTTATCGAAAAAGTGATAACCACTATATGTTTCATACATACATTTCATACATCTTCCAATTAATTTTTTATGAGAAATATTATAATGATCCATTAGTTCATTTTCTACATTATTACATCTTAGTTTATTACATTTTCTACATATCATCCTCATTTTTAGATTTAGAATTAATATGATTATGAGCTGTATAAATACTTATAAGACAACTAGCTAACACACATACTATATTAAATGGATGATCGAGATTATAATTGTTTTTAGAAATCAAACCATAACCTATTGACAAATTTTTACCATTTTTTAATTTAATACTTGCCTTATCTATGTCCAATATATCTACACCATTTATATTATTTTTTTTAATCATTACCACTTTTTTGAAGGTAAGTATGTACACCTCCTACTATGGCAGCCATACCAAATATAGCAATATATCCACAATGTATCTCACTAAGTACATTTTTTATATTCGTACATTTTTTAGATAAATTAATTGATTTTTGTATGCCTTAAACTCTAAATATTCTTCAGAATAGAACATTAACTCCTTTGGTTTAGCATGTGTTGGTTCTATCATTCTATCTGTTAAATAACTACTTAGTATATTATATTCCTTTTCATTAAACGCTAATCAACATACTTCTCAATATCAAGATCGCCAACTCTAGAATCATATACAACATTTTTATCTTTATCTAATACAATATAATAGTCACTAATAGTATTATAATTTATTACACCATAGTTATAATGTTTAAACCTGTATATATTGGAATCAATTTTAAACTTCTCTTGTACTCTTTTAAACTTCTCTTGGGTTGTTATATCTTTCTTTAGTTTTTAATACTGTTACAGTGTGACCTACGCATATTATTTTAATATTATGATTTCTACCTTTAGAATATAATGAATCTATAGCTGGTAATCTAATGTTTTCTCCCACATCATAAAATATAATTAGACTATAATCAAAATTGTCTAAGATATCTAATAATTTTAAATCATCAATGCCATAAACATTTTTTCCCTACCACTCACTACCATCATTACAGAATACATTAACAGTATCATATAAACCACAAAAATCTTTCATAAAAGTTGTTTTACCAGAATTAGATGGACCATAAATAATAAATTTATGTTTTTTAGTTTCAAATGGTTCTGATACAACATTCCTATATCCTTCGAATCTCTTCCTTAAATCGGAATATTTATCATAATTTCAATAAGCAATTAAAATAATAAATAGCAATATAACAAATAACAGGAACGCAGATAACTTTTTAATAGGGCTAAACTTCTATCTGGGAACCAGCTTCGCTGATATTAAATTTCTTCACATGTTCTCTAAATCTTTCTTTTGTATGACCAAATATATATCTATTGAGATATAAGCATATTCTACAAGTGTAATGTTGAAATCTATAGTGAGATATATGCTTATTTACTTAACACTTATTAAATGTTAGATATTGATTTGGATCATTATAATGTTTAACCATATGATTATGTCTCTCTCTATACGTTATAATTTCATAGCAGCCAAAACACGATAAAGGTTTACTTTGACACTCATCACAACTCCAACACCAGGCTTTATCTTTACATTTATCGCATCTGGTACTAATCATTTTATAATGATGAAATTTTATATTAATAATTTTATTTCAAAATTTGTCTTATAAAAATGAGTGTGCAAGAAAACAACGCGAACATTCTAACCGGAAGAGGTCAAGCTCAATCTCATGGTCAAACTCAATCTCATGGTCAAGCTCAATCTCATGATCAAGCTCACTCTCCTGGTCAAGACCAATCTGGTTCTACTAGCATGGCGGCCAAATGTTAATAAATAAAAACAAAGTAAGGGGAGAAATCAAACTTGTAGATAAAGAGGAAGATCCATTAGAACCAATTAGAAGGTTTAATCAAGTAAACGTGGATGCAAAGAAGTCATATGATGAAAAGGCGGCTAAAACAAAACAAAGGGGGAGGACATGAAAAATCTAATGCGTGTGGCTGAGGCTAAATATCATCCGGATTTAGATTCTGATAAGGTTAAGGATTTAGATTCTGATTCGGAGAAGGATACAGATAGAGAATCATCTTCATCTGATGATTTTTTTAATGGCCAAAAGCCTAAAACAAATAAGTTTAAGTGTGAAGAATGTAATGAAGAATTAACTCTAAAGAATTATAACAGACATTCAATCACTTAACATAAAAGAACGCACGACTATATAATAGAAATATTATTATTGAGAGTGCAAATGAGGATGGAATAAAACTTAGTAATAAGTATATAGAACAAAAGTTAGATGAGCAGTATCCAGAAAAAGGAATAAAGTATTGTGATAGTTGTTATATGTATCTAGATAATAATACCGCTTATAATAATCATGTGACAACATTTAAACATAGGAATAATGTAAGATTAGTTAATGGGGAAATAATGAAGAATGGGAGTAGGTTTGATTGTGTAATATGTAAGACTTCTCTGAGTCAATAATGTGTGGATCAACATTTAAAAACAAAGATGCATCTGGATATTGTTGGGGGTAAAGATAGGGACATAGATAAGGATATCTAAAGATCTGCCAAGCAGCTTCTTTGATAAAACAGGATATTGCGATATATGTAACACTAGATATAACAATAAAAATGAACACAATGAATCAGATGAACATAAGGAAAATGTTAAACAGAAAAAAACTTGTTGATAAGAAGTGGCGAGATAAAGTTAATGAGTAAGGATTAGATCATAATATGAAGTATAATCAAATAATGATAACAAGTAGTAATTATGAAGATCCTAAATTCTTGAATGTATTAGAAGAAATGTGTAACATACATCCGCATATCAAGTTTAACACCTTTGATGTGGTTAAGTATACAAAACCCATAGATGACAAGTTAGAGGAAAACGAAATCACAATTAGTCTAATGACTAGACAATATAATGGTCCTCATGACTTGGATATGTTGATTAGTGAACTAGAGACTAGAATGCAAGAACAAGAGATGAATCAATCTGGTTGGAGCATGCAAAGATTTATTAAATGAACTATGTATATACATAGGTTTAATCATAGTGGAGGATGTAATACTGAGTTACCATTCACGTCTAGATATATATTTAATATACATAATACTGATAATAAATGTTTATTGTGGTGTTTAATTGCTTATCTACATCCTGCTAAAGACCATCCCAATAGAGTTAGTAATCATAATAAACCAAAATACCTTAGTGAGATAAAACTACCAAAGATATCACCTCCCTACGGATATAAAGATTTACAGAAAACACGAGAGATGAATAAAGATAAAGTATTATTTAATGAATTCAATCTAAATAAAAATGAATTTATTTATACTGTGTTAATCAATCATAATGATCCTAAAACATGTATTATATTATATTGGGATAATCATTATCTGCTATGTAAAATGTATCATTCTTATTAGGAAAGTTATCTAAACATATATGTTATCCATGTCTAAAATGTTGTGTTTCATTTAGAACAGAAGATGCATTAAATAAACATTTGGAGTTATGTAATAATACTGGAAGAAGAACATTCCATAAAGATGAATATCTAAAGTTTGATAAGTTCCATTATAAAAACAGAGTACCATTTGCTATGTATTATGATTTTGAATGTATAATAAAAGATGGTAAACACTTGCCTATTGCTTGTGGTTTATACATGAAAACTGATTATCTGATATATTAGAAGATATGTAGGACTCTAACTGTGGTGATAAAGTAGTTGATTGGTTTATAAGTAGAGTAAATTATTATATTAAATTATTTAAAGATATATTTGAAATTAAAATTCCACTTAATGAAGATACTATTACTCCACTTATTACTGAGTGTTTCTATTGTAGAGAAAACTTGCGTAATGAACCAGGAACTGATTTCGCAGATATTGTTAGAGATAATGATCATCTAAATGGTAAATTCAGAGGATATGCTCACAATAAGTGCAACCTTCTAGCAAAGAATAATTTTGTACCAATGTATGAATTAATTCTACTAATTATGATAATCACTTATTTATAACTAAACCAGCAAAGAAGATTAAATTTAAGTTATTAACTAAAACTGATGAGAATTATATTTGTATTGATATGGGTTATGCTAAAACATTAGATATGTTAGGGTTCCTCCATCCACTTAGCTAATATGCTATAAGTAAAACATTGAGTAATGAAGAATGTTTAACATTAAACAAATTTGAGTTAGAGCGACAAAAAGGTATAATCCCATATGAAAGGTCAGATAGCATAGATAAACTACATGAAATATCATTACCACCTAAGGAAGCATTCTATTCTAAGTTGAAACAAAGTGGTATTACAGATAAACAGTATAAGCAAGCAATAGATTGTTGGAAAGATACTGGATGTAAATCAATAAAAGATTATATGATGTTATATCTTAAAATAGATTAATTATTATCGGTAGATGTATTTGAAAGGTTAAGAGATAGGTGCTTAGAATATTATGAAATAGATCTATGTCATACATATTCTACTCCTGGATTAACCTGGTTATGTGGATTGAAATTTACTAATGTTAGACTTAAATATTATAAAAAAACTGTTAATATTTATGATACAATACAACATGGTATTAGATTTGGGTTAGCTTCAGTAATAGGTGATTGTCATGTAGAATGTATGAATAAACCGATAGATCCTGAATAAACAGGGAAAGAGAATTATCAAAAATATTTAGACTTCAACTCATTATACGCTTCTGCTATGGATCAGGCTTTACCTACTGGTGAGATCAAAATATGTGAAGAATTGGATCCAGGAACTGGCTTCGCAGATTAAACTAGCTCTAGCTCTTCTAAGGGATATATCTATACTATTGATGTAAAGTATAATGATGACTTTGAACAGAAAACAAACAAATGTCCATTCCTTCCAGAGGAGACAAAAGTAAATGTAGATCAGTTTACAGATTACCAAAATGATAATAGAAAGAAAGGATATAAACCCAATGAGAAGTTAATATTGAAGTTGCCAGATCAGGTAGATTATGTGATGGATGAAGAGATGTTAGCTGGGATTTTGCTAGTGGTTTAAAGTTGGAAGATATTACAATTAAGCAAAGTTTAGAGTATTGTAAGAGTGAATAGTTAAAGCCTTATATTGAGTTTAATCTCCAGAAAAAAAAGAAGCTAAATCTAAAGCTGATAAACTTGGAGATGTATTCTTTAAACTGATGAATAATGCCTTCTATGGAAAAACAATAGAAAATGTATGCAATAGACAAGATGTAGATTTAGTTAATGAAGTAGATAGATATATTAAATTAGTAGAAAATATTAGTTTGAAATATGCTGTAGAGTTTGATGATGAACTAGTGGCTGTAGATAAAACAAGAGGTAATGTTAAGTTAGATAAGTTTAATTATATTGGTTTTGTTATATTAGAAAAAGCTAAACTATTTATGTATAAAGCTATATATGATCACTTTGAGAAAGAGTTAGATTGTAGCTATCATTATACAGATATTGATAGTATATTTATAAACATAAACGTTCCTTTAGATAGTAATATAGAAACTGAAATGAGTAAGATAAAAGATATTTTACATAATAATGAGTTAGGTAAGATGAAGGATGAATTACCTAATGATACTATTATAGAAGCCTGCTTCCTTAAAGCTAAAGGATACTGTTATAATACAGTTAAAGGTAAAGAAGAGAGAAAGTTAAAAGGCATAGCCGAAGCTACTATTAAAAAACAAATAAATATAGAAGATTATACCAATGCTATATATGATGGTAAAACTAAATATGTAACCAATTATACAATTGATAGCAAAAAACACCATTTAGAAACTAAAGAACCATATAAAATAGCTATTGATCCATTTGATGATAAAGATATTAGAGATAGTAATGGTAAATTTAGGTTCTCTTAGTGAAACTGCTTCGCAGATGATTAATCTTTTAGAAAGTATTAGAAAATTAGAAAATTAGTAAATTTTGTCAAAAAACGTATATTTTTATTAAGTAGAAAAAATGGAAATATAGTTTAAAAAAACAAGTGAAAATAGAGTAATGTGTCTATGGGTGCCTCATTGCGCCCTCTGGTGCGGAGGTACCCATATACACATTAGTTATACATGCTCTTTTTTCTTAAGGTAGGTTGTATGTTATTACCACAAAAACAAATCTGCAGCCTGGCTACGAATTGCTACGCAATTTAAAGTTTCCAAGTACCCACGAGAAGATCGAAGCGCAAATGAAGCAAACGTTGTTGACGGTAGTTAAGTTGAAAATATTAATTTTATGCGGTAAATTTTACTCAAAAATCAGTCTAGCCGGTGTAATTTTTGACATGAACACATTACTGGCCATCCATAAAACACCTTGTCTTTAGACCGATTTAGCAAGGATTTTCATTGTAACCAGCCTCTGGGTTCTTCAAAATTTCATACCTAACCGAAATTCAAAAGAACGCAATTATTCAAAAAAAATTGGGTCTCCCATTAAATCCCCCTCCCCCGCTTGGTGGTCAAATAAATTATAGCCCCCAATCATGGCATGTATACAATAATGGGGGGCTATATTTTATGGGGGGCTATAATGGGAAATACCCAAAAAATTACTGACTTTGTGGATGTGACCATGGAAATTTTATCTTGGTTTAAACATGACTTTGCCGTCTTACAAAATTCAGACAGATCTCTTCCGTTTGTGCCCTCTAAGCTTAGCGGATGCACATTATTTGCACCCTCGCAACCGACGCACGTGCCATATTTTTACATAAAGATTTATTCTCAAACGAAACGTCGCTAACAGGGGGAGGGGGCGCATAACGTACTGGGGGCACAAACGGAAAGGCTCCCAAATTTCATAGTCAATTTGGAAATATATTTCATGGTTTATTTTTCATTAATACTCGCATATAAGTACTAATTGTTGGACTTACCAGCCATGTCATACCGAATGTTTTGTTACGGGGAAATCAGAGGTCGAAATTCAGCGGAACAAAATTTTGCAAAGTATGGTTAGACCACCAATTCAGCTGACTAAAGATACAGTGAAGAGAAAACCTGAAGACAGCAGCTAATGCCGTCACATTTAAAGATATTGTACGAATGATTCACATCTTGATTGCAAACGGTCAATTTTTAGGGATCCCCTTCAGTGACCCCAATATTTTTTTAAATTTAAGAAACTGTTGAATCTAAGATACTCTCTGATGACGCCAGCTGCTTTAATTGAAACTTTATTTTGCCGGCAAAGCAGTATAAGCAAAATCTGAGTGCGTTTAGAGCAAAGCTCAGTTTGAAGACAAAGGGAAAAAAATGTGTCTTTCCCATTATAGCCCACCAGTTTAGTGGTCAGATAACATATATCCCCCAACCATGGTAAATAGACAGTAAAATGGGGGGGCTATTTTTTATGGGGGGTTATAATCGGAAAGACCCAAACAAATTTGGTCATCCCCAAAATGGAATCCATTCCCCATTCGATAAGTAAGTAGAAATTCTCGTGGTCAATACGCAAAATCCGGACCTTGTTTTCAATTTCGCCTATGTGGTGTTTTCATATGGTTTCCCTAAGATTCTGGTCTCAGAAATTTATCATTCTTAAGTTGAGACGCGTTGAAAAAATACCGCAAGAAATAGAATAAAACTCAAGGATGATATGGATATCTGAAAGCTCTGCTTATCATTGATCAGCTCAAGGAGGAAAAGAGGTTCCAGAACTTGAGCTTTGGCCTTTTTGTCAGCATTCAGTTACAGCTCAGAAAGTAGAGATAATGCCAGGAAAAGACACAATGTTTGCTCACATATTTTTTCGTGTACACCTATGTTGGGTCCTCTACGGTTGCTTTCAAGTTTAACTTTAACTAATTTTAAAGTTTTTTTTGACACCGATCCCCAGCTGGCCTCTGAGGTTCGGTTCTGGTGTTAACTGGAACCTTCCAACATATCGCCAAATTGGCCTTGATTGGCCTAAAAGCAATGAGATTTGGATAATGTCGAACTTACTACTGCCAAAAAGGAATAATATGGGTAGGTGACTCAATGAATTTAACCCACCGTTACTTTTCAGCAATAACGCAATTGAAATGTTTGAAAAAAGATCGGTCAAGGTGCTGAGTTACCAGATGATAATGCTTAGTTGCCAGACAAAGAACAAGCGCAAACAGTTGGAGATGAACTGATTAAATGCTTCGATGATAAAATGCTTTGTTGGTTAAATCATCAAAACATCCTCTTCCAATTTCGCATAAATTTTTATCACTGAAGAAGAGCTGAAAAACAAGTGCCAAAAAGCGAGTTCTTACCCGCGAGTTCTTAGATCTTCATCAACCTTCTTAGTTCGTAAAGATTGAATCAAGAAAAAACCTGGAGCTGAAAAACACAAGCTTTAGTTATCTTTGAACGACTGCCGACACAGCTAGAGATTTTTAGGCGACAGCAGACACAGAATAAAACAAAAATAGTAATGAAAAATCTCATGAAATTGAATTTGAGAAAACAAACAACCAGATATTGCAAAAATGAATATGGCCTTTGTTTTTCTGGTCTGAATAAACGAAACTGGTTTTGAAATGACAAAAGCCTTATTAAGTCAATTCTGACATACCATAGGTACCAAAGTACATATATCCCTGTTTTCCGTGGAGTGAATCGGTTGCGTCCAAAAAGAAGCAAAGAACTCTGCAAGGTATAACCAAAATTCTAACTACGACGACACAAAAATTTGTTAACCACCCTGAACTACGCAAAATCTTAAAGAGAATCATCAAAAAGGAAACTTTGGAGAACTAACGGTTAGCGCAAATTTCTGTGCAATGATGAATAGAACTGAGATTGTGCTTCATATCAAGCGTTACTCAAACGAACAAGTTTGCATAGAATCTTAACAAATTTGAAGTCTCATTTACTACTTTTTTCTGCATCCAGTTACAGCTTTGAGAAATTGGAAATGATTTTCATTCAAAACCTTTATTACGCTAAACATGAGATCAATTTTTTTGAACCTGACTCACACTTCTTTTCGTTTCATCGTTTAAGTTAATGTTGGTCCTAAAGATTCAATAGTTTTGGGATAAATGACCGTAACATAACAGGAAAATATGTTTTTTTTTGCGTTTTGTCCCTCATCTTCTGTACATTTTTGCCTCACAAAATATAGGTCACGCGCCTTTACATAGTAAACCGTTATACGCAAAAAGCACCGCTAAGTGGTAGAGTGTTGTATGAAGACGCTCTGAAGGCATAATTGAAAAAAGTTTCGCTACACCAACATGTATTCTGCCCCATCTTTAAAAATTAGCAAAACTTTCTGTTAATTTCCAATATAGTTGTCCTCTAATACCAGTCTCAAAAGTTGATAGCTTTTATGTGAAGAAGAACTGAATAAACCGCCCAATATTATAAAAACATTAGTTCAGTCAACAGTTATAATTTTCAATGAATTGATTTAAGCAATTGATCAAGAAGAAACCAGGATCTACAAACGTAAGCGTGCTATAAATTTGCACAGTTGACGACACAGTTAGCGGTTCTTGGGAAACATAAATTGTAGAACCATAACAAAATAGAGAGACTAAAGCTCAGGAAAGTGCATTTTTGAAAGCAAAAAAAAGCTATTTTTGTCGTTCCAATGGATGCAAAAGTACGTAAAAGCCTCTTTTGCAGGGAGCTGATTGGCAACTGATTACAAAGGAAGCAAATAACTGTGTAAAGTATGATCGAAATCTTGATGACCTCGACAAGAATTTTAATAACATTGTATCACAAACTAATCGAGGCAAACAAAACAAAGTTGCAAAATCAAACGGGTTCAGTTATGGACTTGAAAACAATTTAGCAATTCAAAGAGTTGCATTTCTCTGCTTCTTCAGGTTCGTCCTCTAATTTCATGGTGCTTTTTGATAGAGATTATCATTCAGGCTTGGTCTTCGAAAGCATTCGCCAAAAAATTGTGACAACCAATTTCAACCACAATAAAAACCGTAAGAGGGAGCATTAACAAGAAAAATTTCGAAAAAACAGCTACCTTCAATTTCTACGGATTGAAGAAAAGAACGTAGATTGTGCCTCATCATAATCATTATTCAAGCGAAAAATTTGTATAGGACCTGAAAACATTGAAGCCTCAACATTTAAATACAATTATCCTCATTTGGTCTTTTTTGCATCCGGTTACATATTTGAGAAATTGAAGATGATCCCGTAAAAAACCCTCATTAAGCTAAACATGAGCTTAAGATTTTCCGTACCTGACTGAACCTTTCGTTTGATTACCTTTTTCTTGTCCTCAATGGTTGCCTAGTAGTTCTTTTTGCAAATACTCTTCAGCTTATTCGAAAAATAAGAAAGACGCCGATGCCCTTCTGGTTGTGAAGTCCTTGTGTGATCTGGAATCAGTTCGCTATTATCTCCAAGTTGGGGTTGATCAGAGTGAGAACAAAGAACTCTCACTGTTTTTAACCTCCTATTGCCCACAACAGGAGTTGATTTTCAGGAATTTTTTGAAAAGATCACTCAGTCAATTTAGAACAATTACTAATCAACACTCAAACAAAAAAACTTCTTCGAAAATCACTGATCTAAGAGATTTAAAAAATGATCAGTTGCCAGATAATTATGCAAAAACATTCATAGAATTCTTTTTTAAAAAATTTTCTTAAAACAAAAGTTTTAAAACAGTTATAACGCTGTTACGTGAGATACAGTTGTATCCACAATACAGTGGTGTTTACCAATATCATCCACTTATCAACCCGCCAGTTTTGGAAAAAGAGAGTTTGCCCATAGAACGCAATGCACTCACATGTACGGAGCAGGTGCCACTATTTAGTATTTCTTAATGGAAATTCACGTCAATAAATCTTTAGACGTCTATGTCGCTAATTCATTATTTAAAAGTATTATACGTGTGTCTAGGGGCTGAAAACAATTGAAGATCAATATTCAACCACTAAAATGGGTTGATGCATAAATTGAAAACGATTAAGGAAAAATCATGAGGTTTTATTAGTGCAGCTAAATTCGAGGGAGCGGACAAAAGTTAACCTGGCCTTCAACACAAATTGTTCAACAATGTTATGACTCTGTTCTACAACATGCCAATAGAACCAATTAAAAAAAGCAGTTTTATTGAAGCTTCGGCATCACTCTTATATAAATTCAGACCAAACCACTTCATTAATCAAACCAAATTAGTGGGAAGCTCAATAAAAATTTCTAGAGTTTTTAAATTGCTAATTTATCGCGGATTCCGGTTAGCATGTCCGTTGGCCAGGATCCTAGCAGTGTTGTCTCACGGTGATTAAAATGTAATTGTACTGAGCTGAAACATATTTGTTTCATGTGATTGATCTTCATTTTGATCTCAGAGATGATTAAATCAGTTGTTAATAGAAGATCACCTGAGGAAACGAAAAGTTTGTCACACATTTGGAACCCTATGGTATCGTCGCTAAATTCACTGAAGCATCAAGAAATCTACAGAAATCAAAACCAGAATTGGGATGACGGATTTACTGAAGATTTGGCGAATGAATTCCTTGCTTGTACTGAAATAAATCTGAAAATGAGACTGTTGAAAACTTGACAGAAATTTCCATTGAAATATTACTTGAGACCATTGATTTCTGAAAGGAACAATTTGAAACCAAATTATTTTTCATTAGAAATGATTTTCCCAAGTTACCTATCATTAAATCTCGAGTTATCTTCGAAGATCGCAATCGTTACGTTTCCCAGGTTGATGTACCAGACCAAAGTTTGATATGTCCAGACCGTCCCAGATTTAATTGGGATGAAGTCTAAGTTGATGTCCTATTGCGTCAATGGTTGCATGATTAGGTAAAATTGCTAGAGAAACCTCCAAAGTCGACAAGTCAGGCAAAATTTTCCCTTAGGTCGAGCGATGTTGATAAATATGGTCTTCAAAGTCATTATCCACCGTTTGTGCAAACTACAGTATTGCACGCTCAACCTTATTTAAGTATTGAAAAAACACCGTGACTAATTTCCAGGAGGTTGGTGGGAGAGCAAATTAGCGCTGAATCAGTGTGGAGACATTCTGTTTTTTATGATGACCAGTAGTCTGTTCATATCGCAATTTACGGTGGATACTCTTAATTTTTGTGTAAAAATTAACTCATGATAAGTAACATGTTTTGCGTAATTCGCGCTAAAAAGGTTAGCTGTCTATGCGATTCGAAATTTCGCGAAGTTAATTGTAACATTTAAATTGCGCAGCAAGTTTCAACAACTAAGCTAAAATGGGCTTTGTGGTAATTGACTACAAACTCGTTTATATATAATACAAATTTAAAATCTGGCGCTTTATATAGGAAAATATGAAATTCCAGAATCTGGCCGATAAGGTATGTATACTTGTATAGTAATTAACAGGTATAAGCTTCAAAAGTATGATTATTTTGCTCTGACTTAATTTTGAGGCATGAATAATATCAGACTATACAGGTTAAGTTCAGCCTGATCAAATTTTATGACCTCAATATAAATATTATGGAGAAAAACTGCGCATAAAAAAACTTAAAGTATTCTGGAGATGCAATGTTCAGAACTGAATGAATTTATTAATCTTGCAATATGCTATTTTAGCGCTGAAATGCTCTGGGACTCAAGTCCGGGTTATCTGTTCCCCATCCCAGTAATTTGTGTCCTAAGCGAATGAATTTCAAAAATCGGTTACCTTGGCGAAAGAATTTTAAATGATGAATTTTAAGTCTAATCTTAAACGTTTTTGTTTCAACAAAAATCAGCTTCAGAAGTTTTGCCCCTCTTTTTATAAAAACAATATTTTGAAATGGCGGATTGATGGAAAAATTATTGGAAGTGGAACACATACAATTATAAAGCAAGAGAAGTGATAAAAAATACATTGAAACTACAAGAGAATAAGAGAGAAAATAATCTAGCGTTAGTTTTATTGATTAACTAGTAACAAAACGAAAAATGTCTAATTTCAAGCCGATATTGTTAAAAATTGATATGAGGATGCAAGACCAACATCGATATACCTAAAGTCTTACTTGATCTCACTGCGGAAATTGAAGCACAGGATTTACTCACTCATATCAAAGAAACATTGGTCATAATAATTCAACTTTGTTGCACAATTCGCAATAACCAGTTATAAAAGTGACAAAAACGACTCGGTCAGTGCTCTCAAAAATACTCCCTATGAATGAATTGATTTCGGGCCAATCATAATTATTTAATCAGAAAGAGAATAAGATAGATATCCGAACCGGCATTAATGGCAATATTGAGCACGAAAACACAACTGACCAAACAACAAAAAAACGAAGGTCAGTCAAAAGTCTAACTTTTCTTGAATTGAAAAATTCGAGCAACTTTTTTTAAAATGCAAAAAAGCTCTTACAAACAAAACATAAATTAATCTAGAGCAAAATGAAATCAAATTGAGAGACGAAGCCTCTTTATACAACAAGCGACTCGATTCCATTGATATATCACACTTTTAAAACTTTTTTTGAACAAAATCAACGGCATTTTTTCTCTGGAATTGGCTCGCAATAACAAACAGGCAAAATCCAATAAAAATTATAGATAGATGTCATAGCTGCTGACTAATCTCAACAAACTTATGATTTGTGTCCTGCAACAATATAAGCAATATTAAACACGACATACAGAGCTTGTGTTTACAATGGTGTAAAATTGTTATAACTATTCAATCAATTGGGTTTCGACGATCAGGATCATGCAGTTCATCGGCGCAAAAAACTTGCAAAGATTTGAGAAAAAAAAGATTTTTTTTTACAGTTTGGGACATTAAGTGTTCACACAGACACATCAGAGGAACAAATTTGAAATCAGAGTCTGTGTGCAAAAAGTTGAACAAGACGAAACTATCAGGAACAATTAGAAGTCGATTTCCAGGAAAACTTTTTTTTGAAAAAAAAAGAATACTCACCTTACATCAAATCAGTAAACATTTTCATCTGCAAAAATGCATCGTTTCACTTGATCCTGTTTCCGGAAGGAAAGAAGCCATGTTACCAAGTTCAAAACGAATTTTCATTGACTGTTATTCCCACAAAAATCAACGTTTAGGTAATTAAATGATTAAGCACAATTGCGTCTTGATGTAATTATTTTACTGACAATTCTCAGGTTCGTTTTCAAAACTTTAGAGAGATAATTCAATTGGAACAATCGTTCTAATCAAAAACGAACCATTGGTCGCACAAATTGAAAAGTTATGAACTATAATTCCATCAATAATAATAATAACAGTAATTAGAAGAAAAGATAACGCTGCTTCACATCTTGCCAAAATCAAGGGTACCTCAATTCTATTTGGGCAAATTAAAGAGCTCTGTTAGACCGAAAAATTTAAAAGTCACAAAAAATTAGAACGTTTTTTTTGACGATGAGGAACATGCTGCTACAATGACCAAGGTGTGAAAGTGATGATAACCAAGGTGATGATAACGGAATATAACGGCAACGTTCTTATCTTAAGCAATAAATCGGAAATTCTTCAGCCAATTCCCTTTCATATCAAGATATCAAGGAAAGATTTCAAGATATCCGAGATCTCGTAAAAAACAACTCCAAATGCATACTAAATAGGAACTCCTTTTCGGATTTATTCTGCCTACTTTCTCCTCTTGTCATGGGAGATTGTGGTGTGATTGGACGAGTATAACATGTGAGACTTTCTTTCGAGAGAAGTTTTTGTTAATTAGTCGCGCTCGTTCAATTCAATTTTAATGTTATAGATTTCGCAGCTAAAATCTACCATAGAGAGTTCTCTTTTCTTCAAAATTTATTCTTTTCATCGGTACACTTCTTTCAGAGAGGTTATTGTAAAGGGTAAAAACTTACTCATCTTTTATCATTCGAATCTATTTTTTGCGATTAGAAGATCTCTCAGTTTATGCATCAGTGTGAAGTTGCATTTACTATGAAACGGAAAGAACCTTGCTTAGCTTTTTTGTTTTTTTTTGAATTCGAAAAATGTTTCCAAATGACTGCTCACTGTAACTGGCAATGTGAATTAGACTGTCAGAACCTTAGATACAAAGACCTCATGAAGCTCATGAAATGAAATTAAACACTCAACCCTTGATGATATATATCAAAACAACATATTTCAAACTATCTGAAGACTGACTACCTTAGCAAAGCAACTAGCTAATAAAATTATACTAATTGATAATCATCAGATGTGTGTTTTGACAATTCTCCAGATAGATGTTGAGAATTTGCTTCTAATGCCTAAGTCCGGGATACTGCTCTTCAACCAGTTTTGAAAAAATCCTAGATTGAGGTTTAATTGACAAGTGGCCAAAACAGATTTCAAAGTGATTGGAGACAAAGTTTTCTGGAACAACTGTAATCAAAAGAGAGTCTTGTCTCGATGGGCAATAGTTTAAACGAATAACAGCAGTTTCATGATGTTGAAAAGTGATTCTTTCTTCCTGGGTTGGCTTATTTTTGTTATCATCAGATACATCTTTTTCTTTGTTCGCAACAAAAAACAGACTGAACTTTTTCACTTTACTCGAATGTAAAAAAGCGCCGTTTTTGATTTGTTTCAACAGGTCTGTGAGATGCTCAAAAATTTGTCTTAGGATCATAAATCCCTTGCTTTTTTATAAACTTGAGAAAGTCATTTGGGTAGTTTTTTCGATTCACACAGTGCGTGACACAAAGGCCTCTAATCAAATTGAAATTCTGTTTTCTAATATGAAAGTTGAGCCTGAAGGCCCCATGTGAATCCACGAGTTCTTTCTTCAACAGAGAGTAGAAAAAAATCTTGCATTAATCTCATAATTGTTGCAAAAAAATTAGCAATATGAACTGCGCAGACGGAGTCAGAATGGGTCAGAATTGGGAACGGGAAAATGAGCTAATTGCATATAATCACTCTTAATGGAGGGAGGCCTTTCTGTTTGTAGTACCGACATTTTATTCCAGTAATAACAGTTGGGGGTCTGAAAATGCTACAGAATACAGCAGATCAATCACTCTACTTTTTGTTGAGTACTACAGAACAAATTATGTATCACCCTGCCTTTAATATTTTTAAGGCGCGCTAATCAGTTCATATTAAAAGCATGACCATATTGAAAGCTGCCAATGCTCCTATAATCCTACATAACATATGCATAGCAACATAATGGTCGACAGTAGTGGATAAAACAAGGAAACCAACCACCAGTAAAATTTGACCCTTTCTCCAAACGCTAATCGCGCATGTGGAATCGCGCCAATTTTTATTACTTGTTGGTTTCCTTGTTTTATCCACTACTACATATTCACTCTAAGTCTAACATTAAATTAGGAAATGGCTTAATTCTAGAAGATAATAATAAGCTCGTTTGTAAATTCGCCGATACATATTCACTCAAAATCTATCATTTTCTGTCTCACTTAGTATCGAGTAAACTATGCTTGTAACAACCAGTAGCATGGTAACAACCAGTAGCTTGTAACAACCAGTAGCTTGTAACAAAAATAAAGCATTGAAACAACCACTAGCTTGTAACTCCAGTAACTAATCTTCATTCTGATCGGCTGGTCAGTAACGCGTAACAGGTTAATTTATAAAGAACGTTCTGGAATAATTCTCCATGAGTGGACCTTTAGTCTCCACGGCACTTTTTGGCCTTTCACCATGGCTTTCGCTTGGCTACACAAAATATCGCTCTTTTGAACAATAACATTTATGAAACAAGCATAACAAAGGCATACGAACTAAATAGCAAAACTTGGACATAAAATTTACGGATTTTTTAGCAATATCTCGAGAACTAAAAAAGGTATCAATATCAAATTTTGTGAATGGATAACTATTAGTTGAATACACACTCTGTATGAGAATGAGGTCTGTACGCCAAGGAGGTGGAGTGAAGCTACCTTTTTAATTCTATAACCAATCTTAATACGTGGGGGAATTTTTCAAATGTAAACAGCTTCAAAACTGTTGGTTCAAAATTGAGCACACTTGGCAGTGACTTCCACAGGCCTATATTATAAGACATGCAAGAGGAAGAAACTAAATCGGACGAATACTTTTAGAGATAATGAGATTTAAATTTCAGATTGCAACAAAATTTGGTAATGAATGTTATCTTCTCTTCCAATTGAATCTTCAAATATAAGTTCCACGACTCCAGCGTTATGGTCATTGACATAAATGCCGGAAGGGTAAACTCAATTATACCCCTTTGAGTTTTCACCAAATTCGTGGAGAAAAACTAAAGCTATTTTAAGCATTTCTCACAAATTTCTTTCAGTTAATTTTTTGTGCATAATTTGCAACATATTTGAGTTATAGTCTAACTAAGTCCCATTTGAGTTATAGTCTGACTTCAAATACTATTAGTGGGTGCAAAATATGGAAGAAAGCTAATTTTACATATTTTTTTCATTTTAAAAAATTAATTTTATTCCAAAAACAAAAAATTTATAAAGTTTCAAAATAAGAGCGAAATCCCTCTTTTAAGTGCGAATCACTCTTTAGGAGCAACACCGCGCCTCTCGGAGTGACGCCCCAGTACAAAATCACTATTTATCGCGCTGAAGGAGTGATTTCCCTCTTTTTAAATTATTTTTTAAAATCATCTAAATTTTTTAATAAATTTTTATTTTTTTTATTTTTCTATAATTTTCTAAATTAAATTATCTAAACACTTCAATAAATTTCTATTCTCTTTTACTTTTTCTATATTTATTCCATTATTAATAAGAATTGATACAAATTTATAATAATTACACGAACAACTCTCCTTAGTTTGGGTAATAACAGATCTGTGAAACAGTTCCACTGATCTGGGAACCAGCTCCACTGATCTCTCAGTTAATTTTCTACTAAATCCTCTAGTTAATTCTACATCTGAATGTTGTTTCTTTACATGAGCTCTTATCCAATCATATCTCACAACAGAAGGACAATATAGACAATTAACTTTAGCTGAAGCACATTTTCTACAAGTATACTTACTCTCATCAAAATCAGTTAGTGGTTTTACAGAATTACATTTATTACAACTTCTAGTTGAGACTTTGTGTTAAAGTTAGAGTTAGATTTAGAGTTAGAGTTAATGCTAGAGTTAGAGTTAGAGCCATATTTAGAGTTAGAGTTAATGCTAGAGTTAGAGTTAATGCTAGAGTTAGAGTTAGAGTTAATGCTAGAGTTAGAGTTGATGCTAGAGTTAGAGCTAGAGTTAGAGTTAGAGTTAATGCTAGAGTTAGAGCCAGAGCTAGAGCTAGAGTTAGAGCTAGAGATAGAGTTAGAGTTAGAGTTAGAGTTAGAGTTTGAGTTAGAGTTGGAGTTTGAGTTTGAGTTAGAGTTAGAGTTAATACTAGAGCTAGAGTTATATCCAGATACATCTTTAAAAGAACAATCAGTTTTCATCAGCGAAGCAAGTTCCTTGATACAAATACCACTTAATGTTTTATCACCACATTCACATTTACGAATTTTATCTTCAAGACATATTGAAAAATAAATTGCTAAAATAAAAGGGAGTACAGATTTATGTTTACACTCTAAACTTTTTTTAACCATTTATAATTGGCCAAATTTCATTTTACCCATCATCTTTCGGCCAAGATTTCAATTACATCTTTAGTATTTTCTTTAGACAGGATGCACTTAGCTAAATGTTCCTTTCCTAACGTATTGAGTGTATTAGTTTTATATCTTCTATCTAAAATCTCTTCAAGGTCTAATTTTTTTTTATCTCTAACAAAATTTATAATTTCCTCTAAGTTCTTCAATTTTTTCATATAGTTTACTTAAATATTTTTGTCCCTTTCTATTTAAAGTTCCCTTCTCTTCATCTATATATTCTTCTTGTATCTATTCTATTGTATTAGCAAAGCTACTTTGTAGATCTTCTGCGATGCAGGTTCCCTGATCATGGTGTAAGGGGATCTGGCCTTGGTTCTCCAACATGCTTTGCAGATCTTCTCAATAATCATAATTGTGAAACATGGACGAAGTCCCATTAACTAATGTACTTGCTCTACTTAACATACTACTTGCAACCATCGCTACAACCCCAGCAGTTTTTACTGTTGTATCAGGATATCTATATTTATATATCATAAAACCCAGACTTATAATTCCTAAAGTAGTTGATATTAATCTAAAACCCTTTGCATTAATTTTTTCTTCTGTTAAAACATCATTCTGTTTTTTAATACCTTTTAATGTAAGAAGTTTTTTAAAGTAGAACTGATAATTATCATGATTAATAGTATTTATATCTGTTGCATTTATCATGAGTGCTTTCATATATGCTTTAAGTTTAGTTTTATCTTCACTTTCTAATTTATCTTTTAAACTAAGAGCTTTTAAGTCAAGGAAACCAACTCTCGAATCATATATCATAGTTCTATTCTTATCAATAATAATAAAAGTATTCTCTTTCCTATTATATTTAATTCTACCATAACGAAGTTCACCTGACATTCCGTGTGTACAATTATAATAGTTACTATTTAACCCACTAATTATTTTATTGAAGTTATGTTCTCATTTATATATTTCATTAATATTCTTAAATAGATCAGCTCCATTATAAGTTGTTAAATAAATAGTATCACAACTCATTCTTGCTGTCTTATTTATTTGAGCTGGCTTATGACACATTGCAATCATTTGAATATTATAATGCTTTCCTTCTGTGAAATAATAAGCTATATCCTTATTTAACTTACCACCCATATCATCAAGTACTATTGCAATATCTTTGAATTTAGACTTATTTTTTGATGTGATCTTATTTATATCACATGTATTAAATCCCATATAAAACTCACCAGTCTCAGGATCTATCCAATCTCTATCATCTTTACATACTTTGATTATATTTTTAGCGTGATCAGTGAAACTGCTTCGCAAATCGGTGAACGAACTTTGTTCGTGGTTTACCAAACTGGTTCGCAGATCTTGGTCTTGGTTTTGGTTTTGGTTTTGATCGGTGTAACCGCTTCGCAGATCTAAGTATAATTTTAAATATTGTCTAATGAAATATGTTTTGCCTGTAACAGTTCCACCATAAACAAAAGTATGTAATGATGACTTTTTTAATATTCAAATCTAACTAGACTCCTATTCATAAATCCACCAAAGCTTTCTTCTAGTTCTGTATATTTACTTGGTATTGAATCATATATTATATAACAAATTCCAATGAAGAAGATAAAAATTATAATTGCTCAACCTGTCTCCATTTTATACTTATTAAAAATGCTTATCCTAACTTTTGAGGAAATCAATAATAAATTTAATATTGATAATAATGCTATCAGAATATCGGAATAAAAGATATAGGAAAAGATATAATTCTAACAACAATTGAAATTGTAATGAGAGATCAAACTCCAGATAACACAAATGAACCTAACGTCAACATTATTGTAAATTTTCATCCAACTGATGGTACACATTGGGTTTTAGTTGAAAGAAGAGAAGGTGGTCTTGTGTATTACTTTGACAGTTTTTATGTAGAAACCCCACCAATATTTTTAGAAGAATATGTTGATCTAGGCTCTAAAGAAAGAATACAACAAAATGACGAATCTTATTGTGGGGCTTATTGTTTATATATGATCTATCTTATTGATAGAGGATTTAGAATTAAAAAAGCTTTGAATATTGTAGTTTATCAATGTAAATATCGAGGAATATAGAATGCGTTGTAGTAAAGATAAGGATAATGTTAATGTTAATGATAATGTTATTGACAATGTTTATGATAATGATAATGATACTGTCATTGATAATGTTAATGATAATGTTAATGATAAAGATAATGGTAATGATAATGATAATGTTAATGATAATGATAAGGTTCATGATAATGATAATGCTAATGATAATGTTAATGATAATGATAATGTTAATGATAATGTTAATGATAATGTTAATGTTAAGGATAATGATAATGTAAATGATAATGTTAATGATAATGATAATGATAATGATAATGATAGCGATAATGATAATGATAATGATAAAGATAATGATAATGTTATTGATAATGAAAATATTAATGATAATGATAATCATAATGTTAATGATAATGATAATGATAATGATAAAGATAATTTTATATATCTATTTGATGAAAAGCAGCAAAGGGGTAAATCTCACAACAAAGAATATCTGCGAAGCAGTTACACTGATCCACGAACAGACTCCGTCTGTTGTAAACCAAGGAGTTGCACTGATCCTAGTAACAATATCTCTGTAAATATAAATGAAGATCTACAATCATGGCTAAATGTTGATAATATAATTACTCAAGCTACACTCCGAGAGAACTTTAGCTGTATAATATCTGGTCCTAGTGAATGTTGCAAAACATTCTTATTAAAAAACTAATTGTGGCTAGAATATACTTTGATAAGCTATACATCATTGGTCCTACTGGTAATCAATATGAAGGTGTAGAGAGTTATAATCAACAAAGTCGCAACTCTGTTGATGATAAAGCAGATGTTGAGTTTGTTAAAGATATAAAAGATTTACCCTCTACCGATCAACTACCAAAAGGCTTAAAAAAACTAATGATATTCGATGATGTTAGAGCCAAAGAACCAGTTATTTATAAATACTTTTGTAGAGGTAGACATATAAATTGTAAAATGATATATCATAATCAAAATCTATTCACAATAGATAGACAGATTGTTAGACAGAATTGTATTTGAACAATTAGGTAAAGTCCTCATATCTATATATCAAGATTTCATTAATAATGGTCAACTTAGTTATAATGATTTTGCTAATAAATGTAAAAAGGTAAGGAAAGAGCCTCATAATTACATTGTCATTGATATAACTAAAAACTAAAACATTATTGGTAAACTAAGAATTAATTGGGATCGGAGAGTTTTGTAGTTTAGTTTAAGTTTAAGTTTCTATCTATACTAGATGGCAACTTTGCCCGGCTGGTTTCACCAGATGGGTCTTCGACCAGCTAACTTTGTCAGATGTAAAGTAAAACTGAATACATCACCATTAAAATCTATAGGTCCTCCATGCAGCTAGGTTAAACAAATTTTTCGCTTTCAGGCTCTATTTGGAAGCTGAAACTCTTTCTTAGGCCCTCAGTTCTTTTGAATAGGTACTTGTCTATGTTGAGAAACAATTTATGTTGAAACACTATCTAACCAGTTTTTAAGCGCGAGATTTGACAATGTGTAAACTTCTTCTTTCGTAGAGCACCTTGGTTGAAAATTCTTTCACTCTCAGGCTGTGTTTGGATGCTGACACTCCTACTTAGACCCCAAATTCATTTGAGTAAGTCTTTGACTATGTTGAGAAGCAATTTATTTTGAAACACTATATAACCAGTTAGAAAATTTGACAACGTATCAACTTATTTTTTTCGTAGGGCACCTAGGTTAAAAAGTCTTTCGTTTTCACGCTCTGTTTGGATGCTGACACACCTCAATTACCCTCAATTGGTTCGAATAAGTCCTTGACTAGGTTGAAAAACAATTTATGTTCAAACACTAATTAGCGAATTTTTAAGCATGAAATTTGAACAACCTATCAACTATTTTTTTTTCGTAGTGCAGCTAGGTGAAAAATTCTGTCGCTTTCAGGATCCATTCGAACGCTGAAAATCCTCTTTGGGCCCTCAATTCCCTTGAATAAAACCTGGACTAGGTTGAGAAACAATTTATGTGGAAAATCTATGACTGGGTTGAATAACAACTTATATTCAAACTCTATATAGCAAGTTTTCAAGCGCGAAATTTGACAACTTCTTTTTTCGTAGGGCGGCTAGGTTTAAAATTTTTTCTTTTTCAGGTTCTATTTGGCTGCTGACACTCTTTGTTGGGCCTTCAATTCGTTTGAATAAGTCCTTGTCCAGATTGAAAGACAGTTTGTCTTGAAACACTATATAGAGAGTTCTTAATCGCGAAATTTGATTACGTGTTGAACTACATTTTTCGTAGGGCAGCTAGGTTAAACAATTTTTTTTTGCATTCATGATCTATTTGAATGCTGACACTCATCATTAGGACCTCAATTCTTTTGAATAGGTCCTTGACTATGTTCAGAAACAATTTATGATGAAACACTATCTAACCAGTTTTTAATCGCGAAATTTGATAACGTGTAAACTTCTTTTTTCATAGGGCACCTAGGTTTACAAATCTTTCGTTTTCACGCTATGTTCGAATGCTGAAACTCCTCGTTGGGCCCTCAATTCCTTTGAATAAAACCCTGACTATAATCAGAAACAAATTATGTTGAAACTCTATATAGCAAGTTTTTAAGCGCGAAATTTGACAACGTGTCAACTTCTTTTTTCGTAGGGCACCTAGGTTAAAAATTCTTTCTTTTTCAGGTTCTATTTGGCTGCTGACACTCCTCCTTGGGCCCTCAATTCGTTTAAATAAGTCCTTGACTAGATTGAAAGACATTTTGTCTTGAAACACTATATAGAGAGTTTTTAAGCGCGAAATTTGATAACGTATTGAACTACAATTTTCGTAGGGCAGCTAAGTTAAACATTTTTTTTGCTTTCAGGCTCTATTTGAATGCTAACAATCTTTCTTAGGCCTTCAATTCTTTTGAATAAGTAGTTGACTATGTTGAGAAACAATTTATGTTGAAACACTAACTAACCAGTTTTTAATCGCGAAATTTGAAAACGTGTAAACTTCTTTTTTCGTAGGGCACCTAGGTTAAAAATTCTTTCTTTTTCAGGTTCTATTTGGCTGCTGACACTCCTCCTTGGGCCCTCAATTCGTTTGAATAAGTCCTTGACTAGGTTGAAAGACAGTTTGTCTTGAAACACTATATAGAGAGTTTTTAAGAGCAAAATTTCATTACGCATTGAACTACATTTTTCGTAGTGCAGCTAGGTTAAACAAATTTTTTGCTTTCAGGCTTTATTTGGAAGCTGACACTCCTCCTTGGATTCTCAATTCGTTTGAATAAGTCCTTGACTAGGTTGAAAGACAGTGTGTCTTGAAACACTATATAGAGAGTTTTTAAGAGCGAAATTTCATTACGCATTGAACTACATTTTTCGTAGTGCAGCTAGGTTAAACAAATTTTTTGCTTTCAGGCTTTATTTGGATGCTGACACTCCTCCTTGGATCCTCAATTCGTTTGAATAAGTCCCTGACTAGGTTGAAAAACAATTTATGTTGAAACACTATATAGCGAATTTTTAAGCGCGAAATTTTAACAAATTTTCACCTATTTTTTTTCGTAGGGCGGCTAGGTTTAAATTTTTTTCCCTTTCAGGCCCTATTTGGAAGTTGACACTCCTCCTTAGGCCCTCAATTCAATTGAATAAGTCCTTGACTATGATGAGAAACAATTTATGTTGAGACACTATCTAACCAGCTTTTAGTCGCGAAATTTGACAACGTGTGAACTTCTTTTTTCGTAGGGCACCTAGCTTAAAAAATCTTTCGCTTTCACGCTCTGTTCGGATGCTTACACTGCTCCTTACACCCTCAATTCGTTTGAATAAGTCCTTGACTAGGTTGAAAAAGAAAACAATTTATTTTGAAATACTATATAGCGAGTTCTTAACCGCCTATAAACTATTTTTCTCGTAGGTCAGCAAGGTTAAAAATTCGTTCGCTTTCAGAATCAATTCGAATGCTGAAACTCCTCTTTGAGCCCTCAATTTCTTTGAAAAGACCTTGACCAGTTTGAGAAACAAATTATGTTGAAACTCTTTATAGCAAGTTTTTAAGCGCGAAATTTGACAACGTTTAAACTTCTTTTGTCATAGGGTGCCTATGTTGAACACTCTTTCGCTTTCAGGCTTTATCTGGATGCTGACACTCCTCCTTAGATCCTGAATTCATTTGGATAAGTCCTTGACTATGTTGAGAAACAATTTATGTTGAAACGCTATCTAACCAGTTTTTAAGCACGAAATTCGATATCGTATCAACTTCATTTTTCGTAGTGCGGCTAGGTTTTAAATTTTTTCGCTTTCAGGCTCTATTTGGAGTTTGATACTTCTCCTTAGGCTCTCAATTCATTAGAAGAAGTCCTTGACTATGTTGAGAAACAATTTATGTTGAAACACTAACTAACCAGTTTTTAATCACGTAATCTGAAAACGTGTAAACTTCTTTTTTCGTATGGCACCTAGGTTATAAAATCTTTAGCTTTCACGCTCTGATTGGATGCTGACACTCCTCCTTGGATCCTCAATTCGTTTGAATAAGTCCTTCACTATGTTGAGAAACAATTTATGTTGAAACTCTAACTAACCAGTTTTTAAGTGCGAGATTTGACAACGCGTACACTTCTTCTTTCGTAGGTTCCCTAGGTTGAACATTTTTTCACTTTCAGGCTCTATTTGGATGCTAACAATTTTTTTTAGGACCTCAACTCTTTTGAATAAGTCCTCGATTATGTTGAGAAACAATTTATGTTGAAATACTATCTAACAAGTTTTTAAGCGCGAGATTTGACAACATGTAAACTGCTTCTTTCGTAGGTTCCCTAGCTTGAACATTTTTTCGCTTTTAAGCTCTATTCGGAGTTTGACACTTTTCCTTGGGCTCTCAATTCATTAGAACAAGTCCTTGAATATGTTGAGAAACAATTTATGTTGAAACACTAACTAACCAGTTTTTAATCACGAAATTTGAAAACGTGTAAACTTCTTTTTTCGTCTGGCACCTAGGTTGAAAACTATTTCGCTTTCACGCTCTGCTCGGATGCTGAAACTCCTCCTTAGACCCTCAATTCGTTTTTATAAGTCCTTGACTTGGTTGAAAAACAATTGATGTTGAAACACTAAATAGCGAATTTTAAAGCGCAAAATTTGAACAACCAATCAACTATTTTTTTCGTGGGGCAGCAAGGTTAAAAATTCTTTCGCTTTCAGGATCTATTCGAATGCTGAAACGCCTCTTTGGCCCTCAATTCCTTTGAATAAGTCCTTGAATATTTTCAGAAATAATTTATGTTGAAACACTATCTAACCAAATATTAATCGCGAAATTTGACAAATTGTAAACTTGTTTTTTCGTAGGGCACCAGTTTAAGAAAATTTTCGTTTTCAAGCTCTTTTCGGATGCTGACAAACCTCCTTAGACCCTCAATTCGTTTGAATAAGTACTTGACTATGTTGAAAAACAATTTATGTTGCAAAATTTGACAACCTATCAACTTTTTTTTTTCGTAGGGCAGCTAAGTTAGAAATTCTTTCGCTTTCAGGCTGCATTAAAATGCTGACGCTCTTCTTAAGGCCCTCATTTCTTTTGAGTACGTCCTTGACTAGGTTGAATAACAGTTTACATTGAAACTCTACATAGCATTATTTTAGCGCAAAATTTGACAACGTGTCAATTCCTTTTCTTCGTAGGGCAGCTAGGTTGAATCTTCTCTCGCTTTCTGGCTCTATTTGGATGCTAACTCTCCTATGTAGGCCCTCAATCCATTTGAATAGGCCCTTGACTAGGTTGAAAAACAATTTATGTTGAAACACTATATAGCGAGTTTTTAGGCGCAAAATTTGACAACCTATCAACTTTTTTTTCGTAGGGCAGCTAGGTTGAAAAATTCTTTCGCTTTCAGGTTCCATTCGAATGCTGACACTCCTCTTTAGGCCCTCAATTCCTTTGAGTAAGTCCTTGACTAGGTTGAGAAACAGTTTACGTTGAAATTATAAATAACGAGTTTTTAAGCGCGAAATTTATCAACCTATCAACCTTTTTTTCTTGGGGCGGCTAGGATAACAATTCTTTCGCATTCAGGCTTTCTTTGAATGCTGACACTTCTCATCAGGCCCTCCATACATTTAAATGAGTCCTTGACTAGGTTGAAAAACAATTTATGTTGAAACTCTAAATAGCGAGCTTTTAATTGCGAAATTTGAAGACGTCTCAACTTCTTTTTTCGTAAAGCAGCTAGGTTAACAATTCTTTCGTTTGCAGTCTAGATTCGAATGCTGACCCTCCTCTTTAGGCCCTCAATTCATTTGAATAAGTCCTTGACTAGATTGAGAAACAATTTATGTTGAAACTCTAAATAGGGAGCATTTAAATGCGAAACTTGACAACGTCTCAACTTCTTTTTTCGTAGGGCGGCTAGGTTAACAATTCTTTCGTTTTCAGGCTATATTCGGATGTTGAAATTCCTTTTCAGGCCCTCAATTCATTTGAATATGTCCTTGACTAGATTGAAAAACAATTTATGTTGAAACACTATATAGCGAGTTTTTAAGCGCAAAATTTGACAACCTATCAACTTTTTTTCGTAGGGCAGCTAGGTTGAAAAATTCTTTCGCTTTCAGATTCCATTCGAATGCTGACACTCCTCTTTAGGCCCTCAATTCCTTTGAGTAAGTCCTTGACTAAGTTGAGATACAGTTTACGTTGAAACTCTATATAGTAAGTTTTTAAGCGCGAAATTTGACAACGTGTCAACTTCTTTTTTCGTAGGGCAGCTGGGTTAAAATTTTTTTTCGCCTCCAGGGTCTTTTTGAATGATGACACTCCACATCAGGCCCTCAATTCATTTAAATGAGTCCCTGACTAGGTTCAGAAACAATTTATGCTGAAACTATAAATAAAGAGTTTTTAAGCGCGAAATTTATCAACCTATCAACCATTTTTTCTTGGGGCAGCTAGGATAACAATTCTTTCGCATTCAGGCTTTCTTTGAATGCTGACACTCCTCATCAGGCCCTCAATACATTTAAATGAGTCCTTGACTAGGTTGAGAAACAATTTATGTTGAAACTCTAAATAGCGAGCTTTTAATTGCGAAATTTGACAACGTCTCAACTTCTTTTTTCGTAGAGCCGCTAGGTTAACAATTCTTTCGTTTGCAGGCTATATTCGAATGCTGACCCTCCTCTTTAGGCCCTCAATTCATTTGAATAAGTCCTTGACTAGATTGAGAAACATTTTATAATGAAACTCTAAATAGCGAGCATTTAAATGCGAAACTTGACAACGTCTCAACTTCTTTTTTCGTAGGGCGGCTAGGTTAACAATTCTTTCGTTTTCAGGCTATATTCGGATGTTGAAATTCCTTTTCAGGCCCTCAATTCTTTTGAATATGTCCTTGACTAGATTGAAAAACAATTTATGTTGAAACACTATATAGAGAGTTTTTAAGCGCAAAATTTGACAACCTATCAACTTTTTTTCGTAGGGCAGCTAGGTTGAAAAATTCTTTCGCTTTCAGATTCCATTCGAATGCTGACACTCCTCCTTGGATCCTCAATTCGTTTGAATAAGTCCTTCACTATGTTGAGAAACAATTTATGTTGAAACACTAACTAACCAGTTTTTAAGTGCGAGATTTGACAACGTGTAAACTTCTTCTTTCGTAGGTTCCCTAGGTTGAACATTCTTTCACTTTCAGGCTCTATTTGGATGCTAACAATCTTTTGTAGGCCCTCAACTCTTTTGAATAAGTCCTTGATTATGTTGAGAAACAATTTATGTTGAAACACTAACTAACCAGTTTTTAAGTGCGAGATTTGACAACGTGTAAACTTCTTCTTTCGTAGGTTCCCTAGGTTGAACATTCTTTCACTTTCAGGCTCTATTTGGATGCTAACAATCTTTTTTAGGCCCTCACCTCTTTTGAATAAGTCCTTGATTATGTTGAGAAACATTTATGTTGAAACACTATCTGACCAGTTTTTGAGCGCGAGATTTGACAACGTGTAAACTTCTTCTTTCGTAGGGTCCCTATGTTGAACATTTTTTCGCTTTCAGGCTCTATTCGGAGTTTGACACTTTTCCTGGGGCTCTCAATTCATTAGAACAAGTCCTTGAATATTTTGAGAAACAATTTATGTTGAAACACTAACTAACCAGTTTTTAATCACGAAATTTGGAAACGTGTAATTTTCTTTTTTCGTATGGCACCTAGGTTAAAAACCATTTCGCTTTCACGCTCTGCTCGGATGCTGACACTCCTCCTTAGACCCTCAATTCGTTTTTATAAGTCCTTGACTTGGTTGAAAAACAATTTATGTTGAAACACAAAATAGCGAAGTTTAAAGCGCAAAATTTGAACAACCAATCAACTATTTTTTTCGTGGGGCAGCAAGGTTAAAAATTCTTTCGCTTTCAGGATCTATTCGAATGCTGAAACGCCTCTTTGGCCCTCAATTCCTTTGAATAGGTTCTTGACTATTTTCAGAAACAATTTATGATGAAACACTATCTAACCAAATATTAATCGCGAAATTTGACAAAGTGTAAACTTCTTTTTTCGTAGGGCACCATTTTAAAAAAATTTCGTTTTCAAGCTCTTTTCGGATGCTGACAAACCTCCTTAGACCCTCAATTCGTTTGAATAAGTCCTTGACTAGGTTGAAAAACAATTTATGTTGCAAAATTTGACAACCTATCAACTTCTTTTTTTCGTAGGGCAGCTAGGTTAGAAATTCTTTCGCTTTCAGGCTGCATTAAAATGATGACGCTCTTCTTAAGGCCCTCATTTTTTTGAGTAAGTCCTTGACTAGGTTGAGAAACATTGAAACTCTACATAGCATTATTTAAGCGCAAAATTTGACAACGTGTCAATTTCTTTTCTTCGTAGGGCAGCTAGGTTGAATCTTCTCTCGCTTTCTGGCTCTATTTGGATGCTAACACTCTTATGTAGGCCCTCAATCCATTTGAATAGGTCCTTGACTAGGTTGAAAAACAATTTATGTTGAAACATTATATAGCGAGTTTTTAGGCGCAAAATTTGACAACCTATCAACTTTTTTTTCGTAGGGCAGCTAGGTTGAAAAATTCTTTCGCTTTCAGATTTCATTCGAATGCTGACACTCCTTTTTAGGCCCTCAATTCCTTTGAGTAAGTCCTTGACTAGGTTGAGAAACAGTTTACGTTTAAACTCGATAAAGCAAGTTTTTAAGCGCGAAATTTGACAACGTGTCAACTTCTTTTTTCGTAGGGCAGCTGAGTTAAATTTTTTTCGCCTCCAGGGTTTTTTTGAATGATGACACTCCACATAAGGCCCTCAATTCATTTAACTGAGTCCGTGACTAGGTTCAGAAGCAATTTATGTTGAAATTATAAATAACGAGTTTTTAAGCGCGAAATTTATCAACCTATCAAACTTTTTTTCTTGGGGCGGCTAGGATAACAATTCTTTCGCATTCAGGCTTTCTTTGAATGCTGACACTCCTCATCAGGCCCTCAATACATTTAAATGAGTCCTTGACTAGGTTGAGAAACAATTTATCTGAAACTCTAAATAGCGAGCTTTTAATTGCGAAATTTGACAACGTCTCAACTTCTTTTTTCGTAGAGCAGCTAGGTTAACAATTGTTTCGTTTTCAGGCTATTTTCGAATGCTGACCCTCCTCTTTAGGCCCTCAATTCATTTGAATAAATCCTTGACTAGATTGAGAAACAATTTATGTTGAAACTCTAAATAGCGAGCATTTAAATGCGAAACTTGACAACGTCTCAACTTCTTTTTTCGTAGGGCGGCTAGGTTAACAATTCTTTCATTTTCAGGCTATATTTGGATGTTGAAATTCCTTTTCAGGCCCTCAATTCATTTGAATATGTCCATTACTAGGTTGAGAAAGCATTTATGTTGAAAAACTATATAGCGAGTTTTTAAGCGCGAAATTTGACAACGTGTCAACTTCTTTTTCCGTAGGGCGGCTAGGTTAACAATTTTTTTCGTTTTCAGGCTCTATTCGGATGCTGACACTCCTCCTTAGGCCCTCAATTCATTTTAATAGGTCCCTGAATAGGTTGAAAAACATTTTATGTTTAAACACTGTATAGGGAGTTTTCAAGCGCGAAATTAGACAAAGTATCAAATACTATTTTCGTAGGGCAGCTAGGTTATTTTTCTCGCTTTCAGGCTGTTTTTAGATACTGATACTTCTCTTTAGGCCCTCCTTTCATTTGAATAAATCCTTGATTAATTCGAGAAAAAATTAATGTGGAAACACTATATAGCGAGTTTTTAAGCGCGAAATTTGACAAATGTTCAACTATTTTCTTCGAAGGCAGCTAGGTTTAAAAATCTTCCACTTTCGGTATCTAATCAGATGCTGAAACTGCCTCTCAGGACCTCAATTTATTTGAATAAGTCTTTGACTATGTTGAGAGACAAATTCTGTTGAAACATTACATGGCGAGCTTAGCGCGAAATTTGACAACGTCTCAATTACTTGTATCTTAGATCAGTTATATCAAAAACACTTTCTCTCCCTTTCTACACAGTTAATCACACTCCTTTGTAGATAAAACTGAAACCATATTTACCGGAGGTTTTATGAAATTAACTTTCAAGTAAATGATACGCCATCGAGCAGTCAGTGCTCGCGCAGTTTCAGCCCTTCAATTAGCCCTTCAATTAATAATTACCTCCAAAATAGTCCACCAATCAAAACAAAACTTAATTCATTAAACTTGTCATGAATTAAGCTTCAAAACCATATATACCATGACTTGTTTCTGTTAAGAACTTAGGAGATCAAAGTCACCGAGCGTTCAGTCGCTATGCCCTTTTTTCAATTGGTACCAAACGCTCATTCGGTTATGTTTTCCCCAAAGGGTGCATCAAAAACATTTACCGTAGTCTTAAAACTTTGACGCAATGATTTTGCAACTCTTATTAACCGGTTATCAACATAAACATCCTGAATAAAGAAATATTCAAGATCGAGCATTGAGTATGTGGTCATTTTCGGAGGTTTGTGGTCAAAAATAGAAAATAGTTAATAAGTTCTAGACTACTGAACCAATCAAACTGAGACACGCCAAATTAGATTGACCGTAAAACGAG
>NC_134475.1:67143099-67183582 GCF_964194025.1 Convolutriloba macropyga
AGAAATATTAATGTTATTTATAAAAAGCAAATTTTTTATCATCAGAGCAAGTGCTTTCGTACAATAGACTTGAACATAACACAAATAATTTTGTTCATTTCAACTCGTTATTTTAGGCCTTTCAAATTTTTAGACCACAAGTTAAATCTTTTTATATTTATAAAACATTGCTGCCAATTAGCAACGAAAGAACAGTTTGGGCGTTTTCCTATTGATCTAAATCCGAAAACGTCTGTTTGTTTACGATACTGTTCAAATATTACTGAGCTAAATCCGACATGGTTCTATCCTATGTCTGATAAAGCAGAAATGACCAATCTAAACAATGAAAGAGAGAAAGTTACCTATGACGAGGCACATGGTGCATTTGAAGCAAGAACATTTAAGGAAACATTTGCGTAATTGTGATTGTGATTTTATATTGGCTTTATGTGAATCTCTTCACAAAGTTTTACTTTGTAATATTACATTGAAAGTACGAGATTCAAAAAAATACAGGCAATACCTATTTGAAACTGTTCTCAAGAAAAAGTAATCAATCGATTACAGACAAGGGCTTTTAGTAACAATAACCGGCTTTAAATTGATTCAACTAATTTTCTTTGTCTTATCCCTTTGAGTAAAAATATGTCAACTGCCGAGAATTTTTTGATTACGAAAAATTGGTTTATAAAGGAAGGTCCATAGTTTTCAAAAATGTTAAATTATCCCAGAATTCAGCATACAGTTGCTAACATTTGTTTTTTGAACTGTATGTGACCAAACGAAAACGCTAACAAGGAGTATCGAGAAAAATTAGATACAAGGGAAACAAGGGATCCTACTAAGATGTCAAAAATCCATGCGGACAAAAACCTAAAATGCTTCCGCCAGCAAAGTTACCAGGACTGAGAAAGTAATACCCTTCTTTAAAAAGTCAAAAAAGTTGTCATAGACGAAAAAGAATTTTTATTTTTGACGGAACAGCGACAAGAATAAAAGTTCCTATTTTTATCTATGACTTGAAGCAACCAGAAAAAAACTGAGTATTCCAATTTTGTAAAAGATTTATGAAACTTTAAACATAAAGGAAGACCTGGTGATCAAAAAAAGCTAAAATTGCGACTCGGAAAAGAATTCCAAAAGTTGCCAGGAAAAATCTGAATAGGAAACTATTTCCCCAAAAAGGAACAACACAGAAACGTATCAATTACTTACAGAGGAATACTCAGACGGTAAAAGTGTTTTTGAAAGCTCAAAAGAAGAAATAACTCAGCAGGAGGAGAAAAACTAGGAGTCCTTCGAAGAATGAGAAAAACTGCTTGATTTTAAATATACGGAAGGAACTGCTTTATACGGAAGCAATGAAAAAACTACAAAAAGCGAAAACGTGACACCAAGTAAAGTAAAACTTTTTCTAGAGGGAAAATTGACCACAAAAAGCATATTAAATTTTTTTAAAAGTTTTCAACAGTGAAAGTGATTGCCTACAAAAAAAGCAAAATTTGGCAGAGTTTTGTACAAATCATTAACTCTATAATCAACAGAATAATCAAATTGGCGCCGAACAAAATGCTAAAAAAATACGTTCCTCACTTGATGTCATTAACTTTTAATTCGTCATCAAAACTATTTCGTCGACCCAAGTTTCATGTTGGAGGCCTTGTGCGAATATCGAAAGCGGATCTCCGTTTAAAAAACTTTACAAGCAAACTTTTGTCAGCGTTTTTTTCAGATTTACGATATACTTACAAGAAATCTTCCTACTCACAGTCTCTTCCTCATCTCAGAACCAGTTAAAGGAAAGTTTTATTATGCGGATTTGGTCAAAATTAGAAACTTTAGTAGTTAAATAACAAAACATGGTTGAAATCAAGGTTCACCTATTTTCATCAGCCTCTACAAACATTTTTCTGCAAAAAAGTGGTCATCGTTCAATAACTTTTTCAATAAAAAAATTAATCTGCTGGTTGACAAGCGAGTAGCACTAATGAACTTATCGTCACGTCAAAAAAAATCAAGTTAATAGAAACGATTTGAAGTTGTTTTCATATGGAAGCCTTAAGTTATATGAGAAATATATTCCTTTAGATGTTGTCTCTAGACCGCACGGAGGAGAACGAGGTATCATTGGAATTGATTCTTACGAAAATCTTGGCCATCTCGTGAGATCCTTAAGAACAGCTACCGGATAACATGATTTTGATTATCAATATAACAAAATCAATGGTTTTTCCCCTCTTTGGTAAAAAAGAAGGAATTACTTTTCCGGATTACAAAAATCCAAGCATGCTAGTTTTCAACGGTTTTCACGTTGAGTCTGGTTATGTTATTGCATACAACATGTTGGGGACGGTTTTATATCTAACCAAATCAGACTGCGAAGAAAAAAATGTTGTTGGCGACAAAGCATTTCATCTGTCTGCGGGGAAGCAATTGATAATTATTTACGTTAACAAAATTGAGTATCATTACGTAGGTTATACAAAAGGCCCTGTTTTTCGTGTCATTGATTCAAAACGACATTTAAAAAGCGGTAACCCCTGCGAATAAGAGCCAAAAATAGAACTGTTTTCAGCAACATGAAATATGAAAATTTTGTTAAAAACATTTACAATCAATTTAAACTCATTTGCGCAAAGAAACCGAGCAATTAGTTCCATTCACTGGTACAGGGAGTGCTTTATTGACGTTGAGTTTCAAAAAATTTGAATTGGTGGATGCTTACTATCAACAGCAACTAGTGTCACCATACTTTTCAGGACACTAACGCCCACGAGGTAGTGGTTTTGACTATAGCAACGAAATTTAAGTGGCCAATAATAAAAAACTTGACGTGAAATAATTCTTCAAGGAACACCAGAACAGTTAGAAGTTGACAGAAAGAAAAAAAGCTCTCGAAGAAGCATCAAAATCAACAGTTCGAAAAACTGTACAAAAACAAATTAGAGGATCAATGGTCAAAAAGAAGAATATAAAGAAAACAGACAAAAAGCCGCTCAAATATGGTTCACAGAAATCAACCTCTGTCGAGAAGTCTGCAAAAAAATTTTTCTGCAGTTTAAATTGTATCTTACTTTATTTCTCCCGCAGAAAACACACATCACACTTGAATTGTTTGAAACAACAACCTCTGCTAGTTAGTTCTGATAATGTTTTACTCAAAAAATGGATCATCATATTCCCCGGACTGTCCAATGCTTTAGTTTGAAGTTTTGGTTGTTAAGAACAATTTCATACACTATGATTTACAAAAAATTCTGCCTGAAAATAATTGCAAAATTTCTCGAAATCGAGACGGCGATTTAAGGACAGGAACTGACGCTGCAAATACAGACGCGCCATACTAAAGCAACAATTCAGTACATTCTCCGTTTTCAGAACGCACTCTGTCTGCTAGTGGTGGTAAAATTTCCAACAAGAACAGAAATTATGCGCACAGAACATTCTTTGAAAGAGTTTTTGTCAGGAGAAACTGCAAAAGAATTGCTAGTTCGTCAGGGATTTTATATCGAGGAGGAGCCGGCTACAATTGATGGCACCAGCGGTCGCGCTGAGGGAGTTACACCAAGCGAAGTCTTGTCAGGCAACTACAAGGGAAACTATTAATGGAAAGCCATCAAGTGACATTCCAACGTCTGATAAAAACAACCTTAGTGTTAATACTGATAGTAGCGGATCATCTTTTGAAGGCAATTGAGAAGACTATACTAAAAACAACTGCAGTGTATCGCTTTACAGAAGTTTTGCGAAGAACAGTTTTGGCTGCGATTGTTGTTCAAAGTTGGAGACAGGAAGATCTATTCTCAAAGGAGCCGATTCAAAGAATGGTAAGCGCAATAACTACATAACTTATGTAAATTGGAACAAATCGAACAACTTCTTTTCTTATCAGAAATTTAATCTGAGTCAACTTTTTATTTACGGTAACAGATTTCCAATATTTGGCACACCAATTTAAGCCAACTCTAATCAATTCATTTACTTCACTATAGTTGAGGCTTTGGAATTTCTTGATAAAGGTGGTCCTGATTTATCTCTATCAGAAATACCCAATCAGTTTATTTTGTCCATTGACTTAACTTCAACACAGGAAGCATCGCACAAATTCATTTATCCTAAATTGACAAATCTTTCATTTTTGAATTGAGTAGACCAGTTCGCGGGCCTTAGTGGCTAACTTTGAAATTTGTTCTTGGGAGAGCGGAGTTCCACAGTTTACGAGACATCTGAAAAAAATCGCCAAAATAAAACACTCTCATTTAATACACAGTGACTAAAGGAAGATTTGGATATTGCTAAGGTTATTACTAAATTGACCAACTAATGTGTTCAAATAAAATTTCAATTTTGTGAGTATTTCCAGCTGGATCTATGGGAACTCATTGGCTTTTCATCTGAAAAAAAAATTAAAAAAACAACAATTTTGCTGAGACGTTGGGAAACTCGCTGGAAATCTAATTTGAAGTCTACAAACGGCTTAACAATTTCTATGGTGAAGTTATTCAAATTTTGTACATAGTTGCCAATTAAAAAAACACGGTACTATGTGATCTGTTTGTATCTTTGTTGATCCTGCTATATTTAGCACCAAATACCTTTTCACAATGTACATGAATGATAAAGATTTACTACAATTTGAAGCATATGCTTTAATGCTCTTCTTGGTCCTCTGTTTGCAGTTTAAAAAGACCTGAAAAATAATTTTATTTGGTATTTCAATTCAAACGCAAATTTTACAAATAACGTCTCATTATTAACATTAAACGAAACATATCCACGCTGTATAATATCAATTACTTTTGAAAAATCGGCGTAGTGTTCATTGCAATATATCTCCACAAAGCGCTGATTAGTTTACAGTGGTACAACGTGCTTTGCAGCTTGACAAACGCTGGGTAGTTTTTTCATAGGAAAAAGTTTCTGTGCAGATACTGTTTTTGCAGGCAATAGTCGGCTGCGTCAAAAAATTTCTGCAAAATTGGTCAATGAACAGTGAAACAGTCT
Source organism: Convolutriloba macropyga (assembly GCF_964194025.1). Classification (NCBI taxonomy): domain Eukaryota; kingdom Metazoa; phylum Xenacoelomorpha; order Acoela; family Convolutidae; genus Convolutriloba; species Convolutriloba macropyga. Next base: position 67,148,086 of record NC_134475.1, read on the forward strand.
TAATCAAAAATGAGACAAATAAAGCAGTTAAATAAACAATGTTGTGCATAAGTTTTTGAGCAGTTGGTCTCTTCTAAGCTTGATAGATTTTCAGACTAAATTAGAACGTGATAATGAACAGAAGAGTTTTGGCAAAAAAAATTTTCGGTTGTATGCAAACGCAAATTTGCTATTTTGTTTTTGTCCAGATTTGGATTACAAGAGAACAAAAGAAAGCAAAAAAAAATTGAAATTGTCGAAGATAACCTGGCTGTCGTCCGTACATTGCTTCAGCCAATTTATTTTTCTATCACGTAGGTGCAGTTCATTTTCTGCTAAATTTTGCTTGATTTTCGATTGAGGCTCTCGTCTTCCGAATTCCTATCAATGCTTATTTGAATTTGTTTCATAATTTTGACTTTTTCGCATAGTTTTCCTTTAACTGTCTTCGATATAGCTCTCGGAAAGTTAATTTGCAGAATTTAAAGAAACTCTGATTTTGTGGATATGTTCCACTAGTGTGTCAAATTCTGAACATAGGTACCAGCAGTTTCACAGGTTTTTGTTGAGACCCTTACAATTCTTCTTTCAGTTTGCGAGATATCAACAACCTCATCCCAAATTTTTATGTCTCTTCACACTTTCTGATTTTTCCATTTAAATGGTAGCCTGATATACCTTTTGCTTTAAAAGAACGAAAATAACTGAGTGGTTGAAAAAGAAAACATATTGAAATGTTACTCTTTGTTGAAAACACATACTCACATAGCTGCTAGACCTTGAACGCTACCAAATGTCGTTGATCGGCGATAAATCCCAAGAACTTCAATTACATTAAAATAAAAAGCAAGGTTGCTGAGATCCTTTCTTGGATTTTAGTAAGGGTCTACAACACATAGCTTTCACGAACTAAAACCACAATATTAAAAGCTCAGGCAAGAAATTGAACTTTGATCTAGGAGTGGTAACGCCAACACAAATTACAAAAAACTTTACGCATATAATTAATCTTTAGAAATGAATACGTTTCATCTGTTGTGTCCATGACAAATTCTAAGATACTAAAACACTCCATGTAAAATTGTTCGCCAAAAGCAATTGCTTATCAGTCTGGGTTCACACCTGTTTTGAAAAGAACTCTTTTAGAAAAGCTTTGTGTATACAAATAAAATTTGCAACAAACACTGTTCAGCCAAAATAACCGCAAGTGTTAAAGTTTAAACCTTCTTCGTTTTCTTTGAGAACTTTGTCGTATTCAACTGTCAATATTTCATTGCAGATTATCAAACAAAATTTCTCCTGTAATTATTACTCTGAAGAGCTAAAAAAGCTGGGAGAGAAGAATATTAGCTATCGATGTATACAGGAGAGAGACAATCGTTCTTATTGAACAAGGGTGGACAAACGACAGGTGGGTTACATCGAATCACATGTCTGTTGCTGTTGTATTGTTAGTTTTTATCCAGTCATCTCTTTTTGAAAAAGCACTACTGAAGGGCTCTCAGTACAAATTAGATTTCGTAACAATAGACACCAGAGATTTTTTATTTTTGTTGCCTCGATTCTTGAAGAATATTTGGAAGACCCCGACTTGAAAGAATAATTTTTACTCGAAAGTGAAGAATGATATGGGAGAGATCTCGAAAAGACCGAGTCCCTTTGCAAAATTCCCAATATTGATATATCGGATTTTGCAATGAAGGATACTGAAAGCCACTTAAATTTTTCCCAGAAAACTCTACTACACCAGTGTTACGATCAGTAGATGACTTCAAGTGTTCGGACAGCCAAGTGACTCCAACTGAATACCGACGTCTTGCACCCAAAAAACGAAAACTTAACAATAATTCCGGCAAACATTGAGAATTCAAAGGAAAATTTGAGAAGAGAATGAAATTAAACCGAAGAGAAAAACTTGTGCCAATTAAATTAAACTGAAGTGAAAAACTGCTATGATTTGCAGTTTTTCAAGTTTACTAACCCAATAAACAAAATGGGATTGTAGGTATCCTTTTGAGAAACTTTAAAACTAACTCGCACCAGTAAACGTTTTGAAAGAATAGACGCTTGAATAAACGTTTTGGAATGCAACAGAAAAAACGTAAAGGACATAGTGTTTTGTAAAATTGTAAAGGGAACAATAAAAAAGAAAAGATATAAATCTCAAAACCAAAATAGGTGCTTAGTTGAAAAAAATGACTAAAATCTTGCAAAACTATGAAAAAATTTACCAAAAAAACTTGTCTTATGTGAGCGGGTGACTATAATACATAGTGCTTCTACTGTTGCTCAATTGATGAATTGCATCCAATATTTTGTTTTCCATTTGTGGACAAAATTATTTAAATGAAGAAACCAAATAAATGCATAAATTCTAAGGTTTTTTTTTCATTTTTGTCGAAAACTTTGTTGCCCAGGCTGTTCCACATACGCATTCTTTCAAAAAGCGCCCGAACGAACTCACAGTAGAGACGACGCATTCCATTTATTTTCAAAAACCATCAGTTCAACAGAAAACAAATTTTGAAAAATTGTAATTTATTTCATCAAAAAAAAATTGGAGCAAAAGACAACTCCATATCTGCAAGATACACACCGTTGGGGTTTAGGAGCCAGAAAGAGAGCACTGAGAACTAAAATTTTGAAAATTTCAAAGAAATGGATAAGAGTTGACACAATACTGAAACCCTGGTCCCATGGAGCTGAAAATACAACTTTTGAAAACAGTAATCTCAAAAAAAACGGCAGGATCAGCGTTTCTGACACATTTTTAACGTACTTTGTTAATGTTGTTAAAGTTTCCTGGTCCCCCAAACTGTTTTCTAAAGGTTACAAAAATCTACAGGGAAAGAACGAAATCGAAGTTTACGTTATTTCTTTTCCCCGTTTTAGTGTAGTCCTAAACCTTAAGCACCGCATATCCCTAGCAAGTATGCTAAACTGAAAATAAGGTAAAATCCACATCTTTCTTTGAATTAAAAATGCAATGCTTTTTTGAAACAGAACAAAAAAAAAATAAATTTGAGTAAGGGTAGGTCATTGAACTCAGCGAGTACCAAAAATTGCTCTGAGTGGGTTGTGACGGACACCAGATGGAACAAGGCTTCCAGTCTTGTGTTCCACATTTCGCGAGGGTAGAGAAATATTGTGCACCGTATAATGTTGAACAGGCAGAAAAGTTCTTTTATACCAACATCGATCATCCTTACAAGGCCCCGATTTTTTTTTCGAAAGAATTCCCGTATATGTTTTTGTAATGGGTGGCCTCATTATAAAGTACAATTATCTCTTTGATGATATGTTTTCTGCAGGGGAAAATTATGGGGCCAGAAAAAGAACTGTGATCACAGTCTTTTTAAAATTGTTGAAATTAGAATTGAAAGTAGATTTGAAACCTTTGACTTGATAGCGGAATATAAAAAATGAGACTGGGTGGTCTGCCCGTTGCTGGCTATTAATAAAAATTTTTTAACCTATATTTAACATCTATATCCAGGTCCCTCAAAAATTTAAATTTCCTTATAAGAATGGTACCAAACAGAATTGATCCATAAGAACATTCGTTACGGCTGGTTTTGATACTGTGAAACATCAGTTCGACCGTTACGTCTCACCTCGGCTCCCTATATCTTGACCTTGTAAAACATAAACTGACGGTACACCTGATCAAAGCACTGTTTGACAACTGAATTAGGAATTAGGAGTGGTGTCCTCTTAACTGAAATTGATTTTCACTGGGGTATGTCCAAGCTCCCTTCTCTTTGAGTACAGAATCATGTTTAACCTTCGAGTAAGGTCCTGAAGGCTTCCGAAAAAAAACACAGATTATAGACAAATGTTAAAGTTAAATTTAAAGAAGCGATAAGAATTAAGTGTTTATCGATCAAAGGGTTTGGCTGAAGTCTACGTAAGTTGCTCTGAAGCTACAAGACTATTAGGATTGAGCTTGTTTAATTTATTTATTTTTCTTTTTTTTACGAAACACTTATTTTCAAAATTTAGTTGTTATCGGAAAGTTGATTAAGTTCAAAATTTGATTACTGTATTCTTAAGGCAGCTATTTGCGGAAATGAGCTGCCAATGTGATATCTGCAAGAAAAGTTTTGCAAGTAACCGCAGATTAGGTAGACATCGAAACACAAAAACAAAATCAAAACTCAAAACAAACCAATTCATTGTAATAATTGCAACTTCAAATCACCATCGGTCGTCGAAGTGGTCAAACATAGAAAAAAAATTGCACGGATCTGAAAAAATTCAACAATGTGTCTATTGCAGGAAAAGCCTCTTAATGAAACCAGTAGTTGAAGATCATTTAAAACTAAATCACGGAACGTCTCCGTGGAGAAACGATGTGTACACGTGTTACCTACCCGCGATGATATCAATAGGTGGAAACTTACGATCGATTCAGTTGCACACGTCAGGCATCCAAACTGATATGCTTTAGTATATCATGGATCAAAAACATGAGATTCAGCAGATCGTCGGGAGTGAGAATGAAGCGGGACCAAAAAAAAATTCAGTTTGCAGCAAAATAAAAAATGTTGAAAGACGTATCCGAAAGAGAAGAACCAAAACACTTTTTAATTTTTTCGCTAATTTCAGAAATGATCCTCGCATACCCTGGTGAAAATCTAACATATGAAAAATTTTGGAACAAATAATAAACAGTATCTCGACAACAACAACAAATCGAAAAAGCGGATGGCGTTTTGGAAACTTCTCTCATTTGAAATTAAATTGTCAAATTTCTTAGCGATTCGTACTGACTCCTACATTGCTCTGTCAGCAAAATACCAATCAGAGCGACCGCTACCCAATATCAGAAACTACCAACATTCGAACTATTTTGTATATTGCTACACAGCTGCTCCTCACTCTTTCTTCTGACCATCGCTCGTGAAATAAGACACAACTTGGTGAAAAAAGTCAAGTCTTTCTCTGTGGTGCCCAAACAACTCCAGGGATCATCAATCATATGGTTCACACAAGATCTCAATGCCTGTGGATGAAATCGGGATGTTCGAGAACAAACATGACCTCCAATTTAAGGTTTTTTGGTGAGTAAAGTTTTTTCTTAATGTCTTTTTATGAATTAGTAACTTTTAATACCAATGCCTCCTCGTCGTTTTTCAACGATACAATAACTGAGCAATTTGTTTGTTTTAGAATTAACGAGAAGGAAGAAATAGAACCATATCGAGTCTCCAAGAAGTGAGACCAGGAATATGTGGTCGACCTTCTGCTACTAAGCGGCGAGAAATTTTTCCACTACGTCATCATCACTGATCAAATTGGTACAGATATTTCATGGCAGAAAACTTCACGCATGATCTAATATTTGCCGAAATTATTTTCATGTTTACAGCAATATTGAAAAAATGGAATGACCCAAAAAAATTTTAGCAACTAAGAAGCATTTCACATTGAGATGCTGGAGCAGAAAGCGTGCAGTTTAAATTTTGGAAAGTTTTAACCTAGGTTTTTTTGCTCAATTGTGCTGTTTCGACCTGGAGTCTATTCTGCTACCAGTGCACGCAGCATTCAAAAACCCAGAAATAAGTTCAAGTAACAACATTTACAAAATTGATCCATCAGGCTATTGCATACAGCGTCTTCGGTGATGATCAAGATCTCTTGAATTGGAATCTCTATGTTGAACGCAAATTCGTCGACGAGTAGTTTCTCTAACTGCATTACGCCACCATTAATGTTATTAGCGTCGATACAGAAACCAAAACATGATTCCTCCGTGCTATCGTGTTTGGGAATATAGGAGTTGTTTGCAGTGAAGCGTTGACTTTCAAAGTCAGATGTGATTCCACCGCGAATTGCGGGTTCATTCATGTCCAAGTGTTCACGCTCAGTCAATAACTCGACATTTGTTTTGCAGATTCAAAGTGATGTCATATTGTGTAGGGTGAAGAAGTGCATACAGTCCAGTTTATGCATATCAAATTCAACCGTCGATTGAATTCGTAATCACATGCGAGCAGTGCACAGTCGAGCTTCAAGTTTGAGTCATGATAATCCTGCAGTGTTCCGCATTCCAGAATTTTCCACATCCTGCGTCCATGTTTTAAATCATCCTCCGTTACCTCTACTGCCCCTCCGTTCAGAGTTTTATCCCACTTGCTCAGTGGTGGGAGACTGGTGTCACTGAACTTGGACCGACCAGTCACATAAGAAAAAAAGTAGTGGAATTTCTGTTTAGGTAGCTGAAGGTTAGCATCAGATAAAGTAGAAAATATTGCCTTCATTATTTCGAAGCGGTCACGGGGTGAAATTTCAATAAATTTTTTCTAAAGAACTGTTCATCATCTTGAAGGAGTCTATGAATCGAAGATATTCGTACAATTGAACTTTCAACTGTTTTTCCCTTTTCCGTAACGAAAGTGTTATTAAGCACACCAAACGTCATTGATATGTTTTTTTCGTCGCTGGATGGTTTGACGTTGATGATTGTGGTAGGTTCACAGTTTTTCAGTGCCAAGCAAATGTGGTGTGAGTCATATTTTTGAATATTATGACCCATAACGGGGTCGCAATTGTTATTTCGTCTCGAGCAATTGCATATCTCATGTGCCCATCCAAAGAGTTTACCACTATAGTGGCAATGGTCCAAGTCAATTGTAAAGTAATTTGACAAAATTTGTCATGCAAGCAGGAGAGCTGTCTACATGATGAAAAATTGACTTTGATGAGTGGTGATCTATCGCCTTTAGCGCAAAGCCGGTTCATGTATCTCCTTGATTTGTGTAAAGGCTTTTTCACTTGGTCCCTTACAAGCAGACACAGGTCATAAGAACGACTCAAAGTCAAAATAGATATCAAGAGGGAAAAACAAGGTAGCAGCCAAATTCTTAAACTTGTGTGAGTTGTTCTCAATTGAAGGCATATGAATGACAACAGGTGCATTTTTGCAACAGTTACTGAGATGTAGGTTGTAACTTTCAAGACCTTCCCGACAAATCCAAAAGAAGCTTCGACAACTTTTAGGAGATTCTTTAATCAAGTCCTCACACGTATCAAACAACCTTCACAAGCTTTGTAATGAGGACGTAGTGGTCATCGTCACAGTAATACAGCAAATGTAAATCCATTACAAAATCTGAACCGTATGACAAAATTTTTAGAGGGAAAACTGGCCGTTATCGTATGCGAACATTTTTACCTGAACGTTGCTGAGTGTTTCAAATTGAGGAATGTTTGCAAAGCCCATGGGCATAGTAAAATCGGCCAAAGGTTGATGAAATTCTGGTTGATTGCATGTAGTTGGAAGTTTTGTCGGTTTGATAGTTTCGCTCAATTCTATCTATACTTATTTGATGATGCATGTTTTGGGACGCCACAAAGCAATACCTGAAGCAATCTTGGTCTTCATGGTTCCTAACGTTGAGCAATCATCTAGAGTTGACAATTTTTGACGGCAACGCAACGTTAGATGAACCATGAATTTGTCTGAGGCGTGCGAATTTGACTTCGACTTTGAGAACATTTTCGGGTGACCAACCACTTCCGGAAGAGTTGAATATTGCCAATACGCTCATTATCTTCTCCTCCATTTGCCAATACGCTTCATCCGACAGTCTGTTTGCGTAGACAGGAGTCATCAGAGAGTTTGCGTTTATTTCAATACGATCAACTTCTGGTATATCTGGCTCATCATACAGAATCTTGATAAGCCGCAATTTTTCCACACAGTTGAACTTCCTGAGGACCCTGTGTCAACTGCTCGCTTATTAGATTGTCTATTTTGTGTTTTCGTATCCGCATGAAATTTTCGAGATCACTGGACTCTTCGGCCTCTTGACTCAAACTTTCTCAGCACTCCAAGGAATGCACTTTCCGACCTGTTATCTCGAGGCTGAAATTTATCAGCTAGGACGGTTAAGTGATGAACGGAAGTCATATGTTGTACGTAAAGATGGCAATCGTTGAATACGAGTAGACAGCTTTGACAGCAATTGGTGAATCGTTGGTGTGCAGTTTTCATGTGTTCTTCGATTAAAGAAATCTTTCGCCAAGTAAACTCACATAATGAATATTGACTTGCAAGTAAATCAATCTCATCAGGATCGAAGTTATGCTCATGCCTGGAGTTATTTCAAATGGAATCACAATAACGACACTGGAAATCCTTTTTTTTTATTTGTCTAGTAGGAAACAGCTATTAAACTGGATTACGAACAGTTGAGCTAGAGTAACGAATAAGCAAGAAACGGCTTCTCAGGAGTACAGTATTAGAGACTACAGTATTGCATAGGCGCCAATTTTGAAGTTTTGAAATGCTGTTTTCTGATTATTTGGTTTAGGCGGTACAAGTTGAATCGAAATTTTTGCTTATTTCAGACAAAAAGGTCAGAAATTTTTGAAATTTTTAAAACAAATTACTCCCAGAGACATCTATGGTGTGCTACACAGACCAATAAAAAGGGCCTCCGGTTGTTTTTTTCCCGAAAACATTTATTTGAACATTGTTTTTTTTTTCACGGAAAATTACACTAAATGTTGCCAATGGAACAACCATTGGAACGAGGTGTTTGATTCACAATAGGAAGGGAGGCATTATGAGCAAAAATGATCAAATATTAGAAAACATTGTTTGCGTTGAAAAAACTGATCCAGCATCAACAGAAAAAAGTTAATTTTTCTGTCAATGAAGTCTTTAATTACCAATTACATGACAATTAATTTACAGTTACATGTGTCTCTTTTGGAGGCATTTTTTTGACAGCTGTTATGAAGAAGTTTTATGCCAAGCTCACGGGGTTTAAGAAACAGAAGTAAAAAAGTGGCCATCATATTTTCTTGTGGTGCATCATGTGCTAATTAATGCCAGATGTAAATGAAACATGAATTACCAGATGTTTTGAAAATCGATGAAGCAGCCGTTTTTCGACATCAACACTCCTGAGCAAAAATGTCCAGCATAACTTTCTCATTAAGAGCCCGCCCAAAAAAACTGTTGAACATTTTTTCAACTTATTAGATTATCGCTAATTAGTCACTAATAAGCGTTTAATTAATGACTAATTATCTCTTTATGGGCTAATCCAAAAATGACAGGTGTGATGAACAATTGTGTAGTTTGTTCAACGTTGACATTTCATCCCAAGTATCTTTTGAACTGTAGTTTTTAGGGACAAATGTCAGGATTCAAGTACTGAAAAAACGTCAAAAAACTCAATTTTTGAAGTTTTTTTACATTTTTAGTACAGAAATCGGCTTTTTTCGTGTGATTTTTTATCTTGTTCTGAAATTTATGTACATAATACCGCTCGATAGAGTTTTCGATTTAAAACTTTTTTGTTCAGATGAATTTCTTTGAACTTCCTTTTGTAGAACGTTATATTCGTTTTGTAGAAGGTTATATTCAACAGTAAACTCAGTTTGTAGAGTGTTATATTCTATCTTTTTACTGTATATGATTATACATAATGACAATGTTTCTGGGTACATGGAATTGTTGGGTACTTTTCTAGCCAGATCTTGTATATATGAAGTTTCTGAAAAACCTAGAACATGTTTGAACACGATCCGTTCATGAAAAACAAATAGGTTTTCAAAATTGATTTGGAAAACGTTCAAAACTTTAGCTTTCACACGCACACATAGAACAAAATTAAACAAAATGATAACCAATATCTTTACTCTTTAAAAAAGCATAAAAGAGATAGCTATGCTATTAGTTTTCAAGTAATTCACATAAAGCAGTGTCAGATTTCCGTTTTTTTCTGTGCGCTGGAAACTTTTAGGGTCTACAGGTTTTTGAATTTTTTTCACTTTTTTAATACACAATTCGGCTTTTTTTCGTGTGATTTTTTTTCTTTTTCTGAAATTTTTGTACATATTACCGCTCGAAAACAGTTTTCTATTTAAAGAATTTTGATCCAAATCAATTTCTTTGAACTTGTCATTATCATTTGGGTTTGAATTAGAGTTAGTTAGAGAAAATCAAGTCAGTTTTCACAGTTTTATTCAACAGCAAATTCGTTTTGTAGAACGTTATATACAACAGTAAACTCAGTTTGTAGAGTGTTAAATTCTGTCTTTTTACAGTATATGTTTATACATAATGACAATGTTTCTGGGTACATGGAATTGTTGAGTACTTTTATAGCCAGATCTTGTTTATATGGAGTTTTTGAAAAACGCAGAACATGTTTGAACACGATCCGTTTATGAAAACAAATAGCTTTCAAAATTGATTTGAAAAACGATCAAAAATTTAAGCTTTCACGCGCACTTATAGCACACAATTAAACAAAATGATACCCAATATCTTTACTCTTCACAAAAGCATAAAAGAGATAGCTATTCTATTAGTTTTCAAGTAATTCACATAAAGCAGTGTCAGATTTCCGTTTTTTTCTGTGCGCTGGAAACTTTTAGGGTCTTCAGGTTTTTGAATTTTTTTCACTTTTTTAATACACAATTCGGCTTTTTTTCGTGTGATTTTTTTTCTTTTTCTGAAATTTTTGTACATATTACCGCTCGAAAACAGTTTTCTATTTAAAGAATTTTGATCCAAATCAATTTCTTTGAACTTGTCATTATCATTTGGGTTTGAATTAGAGTTAGTTAGAGAAAATCAAGTCAGTTTTCACAGTTTTATTCAACAGCAAATTCGTTTTGTAGAATGTTATATACAACAGTAAACTCAGTTTGTAGAGCGTTAAATTCTGTCTTTTTACTGTATATGTTTATACATAATGACAATGTTTCTGGGTACATGGAATTGTTGAGTACTTTTATAGCCAGATCTTGTTTATATGGAGTTTTTGAAAAACGCAGAACATGTTTGAACACGATCCGTTTATGAAAACAAATAGCTTTCAAAATTGATTTGAAAAACGATCAAAAATTTAAGCTTTCACGCGCACTTATAGCACACAATTAAACAAAATGATACCCAATATCTTTACTCTTCACAAAAGCATAAAAGAGATAGCTATGCTATTAGTTTTCAAGTAATTCACATAGAGCAGTGTCAGATTTCCTTTTTCATTCTATGCGCTGCAAACTTTTAGGGTCTTCAGGTTTTTGAAGTTTTTTCACTTTTTTAGTACGCAAATCGGCATTTTTCGTGTGATTTTTCTCTTGTTCTGAAATTTTTGTACTTGATTAAAAAAATTGGTTCAGATGAATTTGTTTGAACTTGTCATTATCACTTGGGTTTGAATTAGAGTTAGTTAGAGAAAACCAAGCCAGATTTCACAGGTTTATTCAAGAGCAAATTCGTTTTGTAGAACGTTAATTTCAACAGTAAAGTCAGTTTGTAGAGTGTTAAATTCTATCTCGTTACTGTTTATGTTTATACATAATGACAACGTTTCTGAGAACAAGGAATTGTTGGGTACTTTTCTAGCCAGGTCTGGTTTATATAGAGTTTTTGCAAAACGTAGAACATGTTTGAACACGATCCGTTTTTTGAAAAAAAATATAGGTTTTCAAATTTAATTTGAAAAGCGATCAAAAATTTAAGCTTTCACACGCACACATAGAACACAATTAAACAAAATGATAACCAATATCTTCACTCTTTACAAAAGCATAAAAGAGATAGCAATGCTATTAGTTTTTAAGTAATTCACATAGAGAAGAGTCAGATTTCCTTGTTTTCTGTGCACTGCAAGCTTTTAGGGTCTCCAGGTCTCCAGTGAAAGTCAAATCTCCCGAATCAGTTTGTAGCGTTGGTGTTTAGGGTGATTCAAAATTTGCTTCTGAGAGCCTTGAAGTGTTGGAATTTTCTTGTTCGAAAAATGATGAACACATCGTCTGCGGCGTGGTTGTAGCACCTGGATCACTCAGAGGAGTTGCAGTTACACTGTGTCCCGAAGAGCTCGTTGGAGACGTGGGCGGTAATTGGATACCCCAAAAGGTTGCAAAATTGCCTCGAGCATCCTCAGCTCTAAGTTGATATTCAGATAGGGGCACACAATCACAATTATACTTGAAGAGTGTTTGCTTTGTTTCGTCTGGTATTTTTCCAATGTCCTGCGGCTCACTTAAGTGCAATTTTTGTGGAGGAACTAGTCCACCAGAAGTTATAACACTTGCATGGACCGGTAAATTTTTGCCTGGTAGAGTGCTACGAAGTTGATAATTGATTTTGAAATAATGAATCGGTCTGAGGTAACCCAGTTATCGTGAGAGAAGTCCCTAAACTGTTCGATAAAAACAACATAGTTTCCAAACATTGTCTGATGTACTAGAGTTCGTTGTCACGACTCTTCAGAATCGGAGAGTAGATAAAAACACATTTTGAGCAAGAATTTTGAGAAAATTAAAAATTCCTCAAATTATGTGCACGAGGCCAAACGACAAAATTCAACTTTGCAGGGGATTAGACTGAAAATAGGCTATACCAAAATGAGTGTTGTGGTTAACTGTTCTTTTTATTGCTCATAGTTTTGGAACCGATGGAGTAAAGTACACAGTGAACAAACAATTTATATGGATTTCCTATCAGTGCAACTGTTCACGCACACCAATTTCATTCCAACATTTAGGTTTATGTTGGTTTTGTGAATTATTTATGGCCACAGTAGACATGGCAAATGTTTTAAACACTAAAAAATTAATTTACTGCTACTGAGTACTTTACATACATGTTTTACAAGTTTCTTATCAGTAAGATCTGATCCCTGAACCCAATTTCTATGTAGTAACATTATTTTGCCTACTGATTGAAAACATGTGACATATTAAATACGTTTTTAATTAGACACACGCTTACACCAAACTGACTGTAATGGTAAACTGTTATTTTTCAGCTGATCACAGTTTTAAAACATTTGGCGTAAAGTACACTGTGAACACACAATTTATCGGAGTTCTTATTAGTGCAATTGTCTTCGCACACCACATGTGGTTCCATATTTAGGTGTTTGTTGATTCTCTCAATTAGTTATGATCACAATGGTTATGGCATATGTTGTAAACACTAGATATTGAAATTACTCCCAGGTAGTATTATAGATACAGATGTTTGAACACGATCCGTTCATGAAAAACAAATAGGTTTTCAAAATTGGCTTGGAAAACATTCAAAACTTTAGCTTTCACACGCACACATAGAACAAAATTAAACAAAACGATAACCAATATCTTTACTCTTTAAAAAAGCATAAAAGAGTTAGCTATGCTATTAGTTTTCAAATAATTCACATAAAGCAGTGTCAGATTTCCGTTTTTTTCTGTGCGCTGAAAACTTTTAGGGTCTTTAGGTTTTTGAATTTTTTCACTTTTTTAATACACAATTCGGCTTTTTTTCGTGTGATTTTTTTTCTTTTTCTGAAACTTTTGTACATATTACCTCTCGAAAACAGTTTTCTATTTAAAGAATTTTGATCCAGACGAATTTCTTTGAACTTGTCATTATCTCTTGGGTTTGAATTAGAGTTAGTTAGAGAAAATCAAGTCAGTTTTCACAGTTTTATTCAAGAGCAAATTCGTTTTGTAGAACGTTATATACAACAGTAAACTCAGTTTGTAGAGTGTTAAATTCTGTCTTTTTACTGTATATATTTATACATAATGACAATGTTTCTGGGTACATGGAAATGTTGAGTACTTTTATAGCCAGATCTTGTTTATATTGAGTTTTTGAAAAAAGCAGAACATGTTTGAACACGATCCGTTTATGAAAACAAATAGCTTTCAAAATTGATTTGAAAAACGATCAAAAATTTAAGCTTTCACGCGCACTTATAGCACACAATTAAACAAAATGATACCCAATATCTTTACTCTTCACAAAAGCATAAAAGAGATAGCTATGCTATTAGTTTTCAAGTAATTCACATAGAGCAGTGTCAGATTTCCTTTTTCTTTCTATGCGCTGCAAACTTTTAGAGTCTTCAGGTTTTTGAAGTTTTTCACTTTTTCATACGCAAATCGTCTTTTTTCGTGTGATTTTTCTCTTGTTCTGAAATTTTTGTACTTGATTAAAAAATTGGTTCAGATGAATTTGTTTGAACTTGTCATTATCACTTGGGTTTGAATTAGAGTTAGTTAGAGAGAACCAAGCCAGATTTCACAGGTTTATTAAACAGCAAATTCGTTTTGTAGAACGTTAATTTCAACAGTAAAGTCAGATTGTAGAGTGTTAAATTTTATCTCGTTACTGTATATGTTTATACATAATGACAACGTTTCTGAGAACAAGGAATGGTTGGGTACTTTTCTAGCCAGGTCTCGTTTATATAGAGTTTTTGCAAAACGTAGAACATGTTTGAACACGATCCGTTTTTGAAAAAAATACAGGTTTTCAAAATTAATTTGAAAAGCGATCAAAAATTTAAGCTTTCACACGCACACATAGAACACAATTAAATAAAATGATAACCAATATCTTCACTCTTTACGAAAGCATGAAAGAGATAGCTATGCTATTAGTATTTAAGGAATTCACATAGAGAAGTGTCAGATTTCCTTGTTTTCTGTGCACTGCAAACTTTTAGGGTCTCCAGGTCTCCAGTGAAAGTCAAATCTCCCGAATCAGTTTGTAGCGTTGGTGTTTAGGGTGATTCAAAATTTGCTTCTGAGAGCCTTGAAGTGTTGAATTTTGTCTGTTTTCTTCAAATCCAAAAATCCAAGGAACGTGCTCTCTATAAAGTGATTCGAAAAATGATGAACACTTCGTCTGCGGCGTGGTTGTAGCACCTGGATCACTCAGACGAGTTGCAGTTACACTGTGTCCCGAAGAGCTCGTTGGAGACGGGGGCGGTAATTGGATACCCCAAAAGGTTGCAAAATTGCCCCGAGCATCCTCAGCTCCAAGTTGATATTCAGATAGGGGCACACAATCACAATTATACTTGAAGAGTGTTTGCTTTGTTTCGTCTGGTAATTTTCCAATGTCCTGCGGCTCACATAAGTGCAATTTTTGTGGAGGAACTAGTCCACCAGAAGTTATAACACTTGCATGGACCGGTAAATTTTTGCCTGGTAGAATGGCTACGAAGCCGATAATTGATTTTGAAATAATGAATCGGCCTGAGGTAACCCAGTTATCGTGAGAGAAGTCTCTAAACTGTTCGATAAAAACAACATTGTTTACAAACATTGTCTGATGAACTAGAGTTCGTTGTCACGACTCTTCAGAATCGGAGAGTAGATAAAAAGACATTTTGAGCAAGAATTTTGAGAAAATTAAAAATTCCTCAAATTATGAGCACGAGGCCAAACGACAAAATTCAACCTTGCAGGGGATTAGATTGAAAATAGGCTACACCAAAATGAGTGTTGTGGTTAACTGTTCTTTTTATTGGTCACAGTTTTGGAACCGCTGGAGTAAAGTACACAGTGAACAAACAATTTATATGGATTTCCTATCAGTGCAACTGTTCACGCACACCAAATGCATTCCAACATTTAGGTTTATGTTGGTTTTGTGAAGTATTTATGGCCACAGTAGGCATGGCAAATGTTTTAAACACTAAAAAATTAATTTACTGCTACTGAGTACTATACATACAGGTTTTACAAGTTTCTTATCAGTAAGATCTGATCCCTGACCCCAATTTCTATGTAGTAACATTATTGTGCCTACTGATTGAAAACACGTGACATATTGAATACGTTTTTAATTAGACACACGCTTACACCAAACAGACTGTAATGGTAAACTGTTATTTTTCAACTGTTCACAGTTTTAAAACCTTTGGCGTAAAGTACACTGTGAACACACATTTTATCGGAGTTCTTATTAGTGCAATTGTCTTCGCACACCACATGTGTTTCCATATTTAGGTGTTTGTTGATTCTCTCAATTAGTTATGGTCACAATGGTTATGGCATATGTTGTAAACACTAGATATTGAAATTACTCCCAGGTAGTATTATAGATACAGATTTTACAGGTTTTGTTATCAGAAATGGTTGATCCCTGACCCCAATTCCTATTTAGTAACGTTATTGTGCTTGCTGATTAGAAACATGTGACACATTGCATATGTTTTACATTAGCCACACCCATGCATATTTTCAACTTTAATAGAATCAACAGATTTAAGTACGCCTGCGGCGTATTTCAGTCTAAATGTTTAACATGTAAGCCTGCTTTCAAATAAAACCAATGAGGACACCAGCTTAATCCAAGCCTGCCGCGCCATTTGATTTTGATTGTTTCCTCAAGGTGGTTGTTTCATTTTATATCTAAAGTTAGTTAATTGTTGAAGAGTTTATTATGCCATTTACTGCCACAAAACATTCTGAATTTGGTCATTGCTATTTGGATATACCGAAGACGGAAAAACGGGCTACTTTAAAACATATGAGAAGACGGGAACTTATGTGTTTCTAAAACTATTTAAAAAAGTTGACGATGAATCTGATTTTCAGCAGCGAATTTCCTTGACTACGGACGAATTCGACAATCTTATTAAAAAAAGTCAAAAATCAGAGAAGCGTTCCCAGTCAATGACACCGAAGCAGAAGAAACAAAAAACCGACTCTCCTTTACCTGCAAAAAGTCTAAAATTAGTTTGAACTGAAAAAAAAGGTGAAAGCAATGTTTGAGCGTTCTCCAGGATACTTCAAACAATTTCAGAAGCAATTTAAATTCTTTGTTACAGATGAGAAAATAGGTTTGACCAGCTTGAACAATTTTGCAGTCTGCTCTCATTATAATACAGATTTTTGTCAGTTATCGACAACTAACCAACACCACTTTCTCGTTTTAGTAGACCCAACTCATGATGCTCTTGAAACAACTGAAAGAAACAAAATTTTTTTTGTACCGTGTCTTTTCACAACATTTCGACATTTATTTTCAATGGCATTAGACTTAAAGGCAAAAGGTGACATGTTCATGAAACTAGAACTAGCAGTTGACTTCAATATTAAAAATGCTGAGAAAATTGACTCTTCGTTAATCATGAAAGGTCCACCCACAATCACAACTATTAAAACTGCTGGGGCTGCTCCACCCACAGAACTTCAGTCCAAAACCGCCAATTCCAAAATCTAACGACGGAAATTCAAATCTGTTGACATTGCCACCAACGGCACAGAAGTCAGTGCATATGATTTTGCCCTCAAAGCAAATACAAACAGACAACTTCAGCAGTGAAATATTACGAAGACTTGAAAAAAATGTAACTGGCCCCATTCTGGTGCTTTTCGTCAGATTATGGATATATTTGTGAGTGGATATAAAAACATGACTATTGATACTGACTTGTTGTTTGTTTGCTTTGTTTATGAAGAAAAAATAAAATTTCTAGAAAAAAAATAAATTTTCACGAAGTTAGTAGTGTTAAATCATCATATGAAGAGCGAATCGAATCAAATCAACATCATTTATTCTTACAAATTTCTGTGATTTAATTGACACATGGGCAATATAAATACAAAAGTGTCCGCATAGTCTGGAGTTTTTGCGTTGAATTGGGGGTTTCTCTAACAATTGCTGTACTTGAACATTTCCTTCTCGCAAAAAATTCTTTGACACACAACTTTGTATAATGCAATAGACTTTCCTAATGGGTCCACAAACAATAATTGGTTGTCTTTCTGATAAAACAGTAAACAGCGAGTACCAGTCTTTTCAGCAGTTGCTGAATTAAATATCAAAAAGATTTTTTAAATTTTTTTTGGAAAACTGTTTGCTGCAAAGACGCCAATAAACTTATGCTTGAGGTTTTCACAATTTCGAACTAAATTATTGATGTCGTCCTCGTCCATTAGGGGTTTAAAATATGATTTTTGGAAAGTTTTCGGGTACTGTAAACAATAATTTTGCTAGTTTTTTCTCCAATTATGAAAATCTCAATGCTGTTTGGTAGCGCTGTAGCAAACTTCAGCTCAATTAAAATCGAAAAACTTTTCAACTCATGGTTTAAAAAGTTGTGAGAGGCTTGTGGTGTGCTAGTAAGACCAAATACCATAATGAAATGGATAGGGTAATCGGTCAAACTTATTCCATGACCGTTGTCAATATAAGCTCAATCAGATATAGTATTTAAATACAGTCGCTTGTCATCGGTTGTAGATATTGGGGGATCGGCAACGGGCAAACCGTTTCAGTACATTTATATCTGCTCTAGGTCAAGTTTTCAAAAGTAGAAGATTTCTTATAATATCGCCTAGAAAAACTTCGTTTGTATTTGAACAGGTTTTTAGCCTCCAAATTGGTTCCCGGGAAAAACATCCTCTTGCTTCCAGCTGTGAAGACCAGCTGAGGCTAAAAGATCTTTGTTAGTGTTTCAAAATAAGTGTAAAAGGCTGGACTATTTAGTAGAATTTTCTCAATAGCTGATACTACATTGTCGTTTAGTGTCATTTAATGTCATCTTGCGCACTATTTCGACTCTGTAGTGTTTAGCGGCATCGTGGGACATTAAAACAATATAATCGATTGCTCGTCTGAACGCAATTCGAAGTGTAACTCTTCTTCTCTTTGGATGCCTTCGGTTTAAAATGATACCTTTACGTTTTCTAGCTGCTGCTGATGTTTTTGGTTCTCTCGGATTATTGCTTCTTTTTTGACGAGATGAAGAACGTTTACGAGATTTTCCTCTCTGCTTTTTAACACTCTGTTTTACGAGTTATTTTCCGATGTGTTTAGTGGTTGGCAGAATCAAACGACGCGCAAACGGTAGAGGAACACGTCAAATTCCGGCAGCTAAAGCTCCAAAACCACTTGTTCTCTGCCGATAATGTCCAGAAAACTGAGTAAAGACGTTGCTTGATTTGCATTGTATGAATCCATTTTAACGACTAAAATTTTTAAATTGTAGTGTTAAAATGACGTTTCACGTCCCCGAAAAGGGAACCAGTTGCCTCGTTTTGATTCTCAGTTCAACTGAAATTGAATGAAAATGTGTTTGTCAACAATTTCTTGTAGCCTAAATTTGTGAAAACTATTCGATGAGTTGGTTCAAGCTCACATACATTACAGTTATTGAGACGTTGTTTTAAATCAATGACACGTAAAAGAGGTGCATTTACGTCACCGACGTATTGGTATTCAGTTATGTTTGTAAAGATGAAAATAAGATGCTTTCCAGCATAAAGGTCGGCTGGAAACTCCCCATAAAATGATTTTGTCTCATCAATTTTCTTAAGCCTGTTTGCATTTGGATTCATTTTGTACCCAATGTGAATTCCGTTACCGTCAGGCATATCTTTAAAACCAATGATGCTGAGGATTTCTTCAACGGGATATGTAAGTCCCTCAAACTTCCCGAGCAAAATTTGGTATTTTCCAGAGCTCTTAATTTCTCTGAAAGAAAAAGGGGGCACTCCAACTGTGCGCTTAATTGTGGCAAGAAGTTGTGCCAACGTATCAAATGTTCCAGGCCTAAAAATCAGTTTTTATCCGCTATAATGTCTAGAAATAACAATGGCTCCAGAAGACATCTTTTAGGAATCTTCATAGACTTTTACGTTGACACAGTCAGATTTCTGTTTACAATATTTTCTATCTTTGTTGGGAATATGATTTCACTTAGAGCCACTCTCCAATCACCTGAAAGTTGAATTTCGTCATTTAAAAAGTTCCAAAATGACGCAAGTGTATTTAAACCAATTGTTTCCATTGAAGCAGATGAAAAAACGCAAACTGTAAACTCGTCTTGATACTGGTTATTGGAAATTTTCATCGAGAGGCAGCCTGACAAGTTGTAATTCTCGTTAATAAAATATTCCCTGAATTGGTTCATTGTCGGCGTCGACTAAGGAGTATGTTGTTGGTGGGCTTATTTTAGGTATTCTCGCTATTTCAAAGACTTGTAACTTTTCCTGGAAGCTTTATCTATTTTAACGATTCTCACAAAATCACCAATTTAAAGTTTTGTTTGTGTTTCGCTTATTTGTTGGGCTAAGGAAACAAGTCCTGGCCAATATTTTTTGCTACTTTCTAGGTGCGAATTTGATTACTCGGATCACACGTGAGTTGATCGTGTCTACAGATATGTCTAGCTGGTCAATGTAGGGGTATTTCCATTCTTCTTGAAGGTAGCGATGAATTATTTTCTTAAGCGATCTGGCGTTCCTCTGAGCAAAAGCAGAATTTTTTACTGAATGTGCTATACAAATGAATACCGCTTTTGTTACAGAGTTCAAACGCTCCAAGAAATTTTTTACCATCGTCAGCCCACACTTTTTCTGGTTGTTTCTTTTTGATCTTTTTTTTGAAGGATTCAGCTGCTTCAAGTGCATATTTTGTTTTCGTTGGTTCCAACGTAAATATCTTGACAGAGAGTCAACAGCAACCAACAGATACTCAACATTGCGATTATACTTTGACAGTTTGTCAACATGAGCCAAATCCAGCGACCAATTTTCATTAATACCTTTCACAAAAACTTGGAATTTTAATCGAATCGAACGATACATCGAAAGGAAGGCTTTGTTTCCTGATAAGACTGTACTTTGTCTAAGGGCAGTTTGCTCCTTTACGCTTCCATATGATCTGGTCTTTTCAAATATAATTGATCTAAGTTTTTTGATTCGTCAGAAGAAATAGCCTTTCTTTTGACTGGTCTGTTCTTTGTCTGACACTTGGAGGCTAGTTTCTTTGTTATCTTTTTTGGGACTGATCTTGAATCACTGCTGCTGCTGGCTTCTTCTCGGCTCGGTTAAAATTCTCGGCTTGGGTAAAACTATTCATTTTCGGACGAAGACTCCAGGATTTGCTTGCCATAAGTGTTTGCAACTAAATGAGTGGATGCATCGAGAGCATTAGAAACTGTTCAGTTTTTTAATTTCTTTTTTGTGGGTTGCTGCAAATTATACAAAAACGTAGAAACTTTCACGTCTAGTGGCTTTTGGTTGAATCTGAAGTACGTTGCTTACTTTTATGTATACTAAGTCAGGTTTCATAATGAGATTGAGTAAAATTTCCGTTCGGTCAATTTTACTTCTTTTTATTGATCTGAGATCGGACATTTTTATCTCAGGGTCTTAAATTTTTTCTTTTTTCAAAATTGGTTCCATCTCACTGTCACCGCTGGGTGTTTCTGATGTTTTTTCTGGTTCCTTATGCGCCTCTGTGATTTCGTTAGCGTCTATCATAGGCTAAACAGTTCCCACTTCTTCTGCTGGTTTTTCCGTGTCAGTCGATTGGTTTCTTTGAAAAATAGATAACTGAGCTGCTTTTTGTTGACATATTGGCTTATCAAGTATCTCCTTTTTCGCTGGTTGCTTGGAGATAAACAATCGCTTGGGAATTAGTATAAAATCTTCAGTGTAACTTTTGCTACTTTAAGTAAAGATAACACGGAAGACCAATAGATTTCAGTAGCTCAAGTTTTTTTGCAAGATGTATTCATTTTTCTTTAAGGCTGGTTTCTTTAAACATTATAAATTCGCATTCGTTTTTGTGATTTTTAAGAAAATTTTTGTTGGTGGGAACGTTTTCGTTTACAACATTTAAAAACACTCACAAATAAACCGTATATAACTAATGGGAGCTGTCTTGATGAAATCCCTTGTTTTGTGTCTGATAATTCTAGCATTCGCCGCAGAGTACTTCTTTCTCACTCTCATCAGCAAAATTTGTAATAACTGCCTTAGCCGAAAGCAGATAAAACACATAAGGTCATGGTGGTACAATGTTTGAGCAGTAACGTAAAGTTTCACACGTTTTAGCATCCAAATCAATCAATAAGTGTCCAAAAAGTTGTTGTGTCGCCAACTCTTAACTATCTACAAAAATTGAGTTTTATTTAGATGTCTACCAATTAAACTAATTGGTTGAACATCACGCCGTGATTTGAATAAAATGAGTCGGCTTGTATTTAGATCAATAGATCTAGACCATTTACTTTGTTGAAAAAGGTTGTGGTTAGCGTATATAACAATCAAATTTTTATGACGTCCTGCCGTTGCTAGTTTAGAGAACTCTGTATCATTGAAAATTTTTTTCACAAGAATTGTCAAATACCAACAGACAGTTTTAAAGATCTGATATTAGATCAAAACTTGAAAACTTTGTAAATTGAATATTCAGTTTTCTCTCAAGAGACCGAAATTTAGCTTGAAACTGGGAAGAAAAGGTGCCATTCAGCAACATGTTGAAAATAAGCTCCGTTTTCCAACAACATGACGGACCACCGACAGCCAAAGAGACGATCAATTAATTTTATTCATAACTTTGCGATGTGTAGAGCGTATCCTACTGTACAAGAAGCGAAAAACAAAATCTTGATTCTTCACAATCAGTTTTTAAAAAAACCAGTGATATCAGGGATATAGCAATAAGAAACAATTTGATGAACATTTGGGTAAAGTACACAACTTCTGATTTGGGTACTTGTGAATTACAAATCTTCCATGATTTTCTCTCGTGATTTTTTTTCAAAAACCAAATCAGTTGTAGCCTCCGGCATCCAATTGATCCACATGTTGATCCATTTCAAAAAATCGCTTTTAGAAAAAAAAATTCAGTATGCATACAATCGTTTAGTATAAAAATTGATTATTCAAAATCAATTGCACAAATCTTTTAATCAACAATAAAAGGTCATATATAATAAATTGAGAGTCTATGTCTTCTCTTTTGAGACTATTGTATGGCTTGCTCTCATTCCCAGCGCATTGTGATAGTAGATGATTGAGTTCACGTTAGCCTCGTTCACACATTGCCAAAATTTTTCTGGGAATGTTATCGTTCAGAGAGATCTGAATTTGCACTGGCCGCTTGGGCGAGGTAAAGGTGTTAATTTCAGTTTTTGCATTTTTACCTGTTTAGACTTGATATAATTGAAACTACTCTAATAGCGAGATACCTTTTAAACAAATCTATTTCGCCGCCAGAGCAATTGATTTGTTGTTTCCTCAGTACAGTTTGTCCTCGCGAATCTATTTTTCCCACTGACAAAAGCGACAGTTAAATGGTTTTCAGACGTTATACAACAGTAAACTGTTAAATTTGGAGACAAATTCATTTGAAGTATTGACGGAGTTGATGTTCAGTCTGATCGACAAGTCGATTCAATCGTTAACCAGTAGTAGAAAAGCTCCGCTTTCTTTTTGACGCAATGTTTATTTAGTTGACGTCTTGGACAACGAGTAGCATGCAGACCACAAACTGGCTTCTCTTTATAAAAACTGAAATTTTCGATTTTGGGACACAACAATTCTTCTAAGTTTGTTACTTGTTTCTCGAGAAGATTTCCTTAAGTCTCAGTTTTTCTAATCCTTTGCCATAAAACTTTGATAATGGAAAACGAAACACTAGGCTTTGAAAAATCTGATGCAAAAAGAGTATGGGTAATCCCCACTCTTCCAAGCTAAACCATGCAGAAACTTTGAGACCCACTGATGAGATCTTTGCTCACTTGATGTCAGGGAATTGAATGAGTTTGGGGTCTGGAATGACACAGTGTCTGTATATTTTCAGTTGCAATAGCAAGTTTTTTTATTATGAAAGAGACTTTTTATCACGAAAACCTTCAAGGTCAATAAAAACCGGTCGCAGTGTCAACATTCTAACAAACTGAATTAATTATTTTTGAAAGTTTTAACATACAGGCAAAAAGCAATACCCGCCACATGACCAAGATACTCATTTGTGACTGGACAGGGTAAAACATAAGAGGAACCAGGTCCCTTCTCAACATTTTCAAAAACAAAACCGGAAGCGTCGTGGAGTATAACATGTAATCTCAATATTTTTAAATTTTTGCAATTTTTGTCTACCGAAGATTTAATAATACCAATCAGACCTCCGTGCAGTCACAACTGAACGCAATATCCCAATCAAGATCCGTATCAAGGTAGAGACAAGTTGCAAAATACAAAAATCGTTGACTATAATATGAATAATCTTTTTTCAAACCTTTGTAAATCTCGTGAATACTTTTCAAATCAACCGTTGCTATAGTTGTCATTTGATCTATCGGCGGAATAGAACAATCCAGTCGGTAATAGACACCAGGTGGAAAGATTTTATCCCGCCTATCCTATTCCCTCTTAACCGCCACTACCTATTATCCTATGGTTAAGACTCGAATGATAACCCCCTTTCTTTACGTAGGTATTGTATACTACTGCTGCCTGTAATTTTTTGTGACCCTTTCATCTGATTGATCATATGCGTATCTATGCTAAAGAATTTTGCGTCGTGTTTTATAAAGATTTGGATTTTACTTCAGAGAAGCAAATGTTTCATCACAAAAAAGAATCACAATTTGAATTCGTTGCAACGTCAGATTTCAGCTGCAAAAATTTTGTGCATTAATCTGAGAATTGTTATTGTCAACTCCGGTTTTCTGCAGTAGAACATGAGTAAATAACTTATGTTAGTTCCCTACCTAAACTTGTCATTGTAGTCTACAGAATTTCCCATCTTGAGTGTGCTGGCTTTCATGTGGATCTTTCCAAAAACGGTTTTATTCCTTATTGGACATTTAGCATCGTTCAAGCTTGCTGACGCCAAAATGTTGCGAGCGAATCATTTAAAACAATTTGGAATCTTTTTTGTGGCCCCAATTGTGCTATGCGCTCACACTTACAGAGCACGTGCCATTACAAGGAAAAAATTTAAATAAAAATATGGCAGGTGCCTTGGGGGAGGGGTTCAAAATGTAGGCACCCACTAACCTGGTCGGCAGCAAAAATGGAATGATCTATTGTCTTCAACTGTATTCACAATGTGGTGGATGGTTAATACAAGCCAAAAGGTTAAGACAAAAGATATATTAATCAAGTAAATCTAATGGAAAGCATCTCCATTACAAACACAAAGTTTCGTTATTTTCTCAGCTCGGTACTAAATTATTTCCACCTCCACATCTGAAGCACAATACCAAGAACCTAGAGTAACATCATATCTAAAGTCATAGTGCTGACAAGTTGAATATTTCTAGAATATTTCCCGTTCTCGCCCCCAGTACGTTATGATCCCCCAGAGCACGTGCTGTTACATAGTAGATCATCGTGTAAGTATATAACACCTGAGGGTGCAATTGATAACCACACGCTAAGCTGGGGGATACAAAAGAAAAAATCCAGTAAATTTGAATCACAAACAATTTTTGAGGTTTTACGAGCCTCTATTAAATTGGCAACTAAATTAGACAAAAAACTCGAAGACAAAGATTTTTTTAAAAGAACGATTTTGAGCTATTGAGAAACAAGAAAATTTCTGATTACTTTTTGTTTTCAAATAAGAGTTCATTCCTTATTCAAGTCGAGCAGAAGGTTGATTTGACAGCGCTAAAAACACTAAAAACACTATTTTCCTACAGTTGATTTTGAATTTGCTTCATCACTTCAACTGGTTTTTAGATTTTACTGACACTCTTTTAAGACTTTGAGGTCAACTTGATTAGCTCAAAACTATGTTTTACTTATAGCTATCTCTGTTTGAGACTACGTTTTCAAAGTAAGTTCATTGTGGTCACTATCAATGTTGTTCACAGTCTGTGCCTTTTGGTCGAACAAACTAGCAGGTTTTTCAAGGAAAGTTTAAGAAACACGCGAAGACAAATCTTTGCCTGCTTTATTTAGAAAATAGGATCCAAGCGTTAAGAGGCATTCGCTTTTGTATCATTGTCTCTTAATTTTTAGGGTAGTGGCTGTTAAAATCTCTTAGAATTTGTCCAGCTCCTTTCCAATTGTTTGCTGATCAAAGCCATTTTAATAGATTGAAGAGGTGAATAAGGTTTCAGGCTAAATATTGTAGAAGAGCAAACGTTACTTAGACAAAAAAGGTATGTCAGCTTAAAAGGAAAAAATGGCAGATCAAGTCCTGAATCTGGGTTCAAACCACCAAGGAAGCCCGACTCGCGTTTCAGTTAGTTTTGTTGACGAGAGGCAATTTTGAAAAACTTCCAAAAAAATTTAAATATCTGATATAGCTCTTCCTATTTCGGAGCTCTCTGGGCTCGTTGGATACTTAATGTTAAGCAGTTGACCAAACCAGGTCCCAGAGGAAACAGACCCCAGACCAAACCAGGTTCCAGAAATTTAGTTTGGTTTGGAATATCAAAAGAGCCAAAACTTTAGATATGGAAATGGGCTTTTTGAAAATGGAGTTAAACCTTTTCAAGCGGAGGCACCATCATATACACTTGTCAAATGGTACAAAATATCTAAAATTTGAAAATTGAATAAATTAGTCAAACTGTTTTGAGAAAAAAAAGTATAAGAGAAAAATAGGTAAATTGAGTACTTATTGAGAAAAATAAGTATAAACATCCATAAAATTGTTAGTTATAGAACAATAGTTGAAACGACAGAAAATATATTTACATAAGAAAAAATACCGCAACTTTCCAAATATCTGGCAAAAAACTTCGAAAAACTTGTTCTTGAAATTAAATAAACATTTTTTTATAAAATTAGCTTCCGATTGAAAAGAAGACTGAATTGGCTGACCTCTGCCAAAATAGCTGACCACAGCTCCGAGCCAAAGTCAGAATGTAAGTATAGCTAAGCATAACAAACAACAGCAAATGAAACCAAAAACATACTTCGACAATTAATCTAACACATTTGTTCCTTTGCAGTTACTGAACGTCAAATACTGATCTTTATAATAGCATTGATAAAGAAAACAGTAAAAAAATATTTATGAAAATGTGGCCATTAGTGGATAAATCTGATGAATCAATTATTCCTCTCCCCTCACTGTTGATATAGCGTTTTATATCCTAAAGCTTCTCCTTTTTGATACCTGCTTTGCTTCATTATATTTTGAATTAGTTTGAACTAAATTTCCCAATGACTTCAAGAAAATCAAAATGCATCCATAGACCTGTAGAAAACAGTACGCGCAAAAAAAGATGAAAGCTGAACAATTTAAATTTCGAGCTCATAATAATCAACTGTTCTGATGAACCTTTTCGGTGGCCTTTTTCTGGATGAAAACGATGCAAAATTGGGAAAACAGAAGTACAAAATCAGTCTCGAAAATGATCTGGTTTTGAAAAAAAATGGATTATTGTAGAGCCAAATGAGCAAACAGTGCATTTTGTTCTGGTTCTAGGCAATTTTTACCCTTGGTTCATGCTTGCAGTAATGTCTTAAAAATTTGTCTCTTTGGTTCCAAATTTTTGATATGAGTTATCTTTATAGCTTCCATCTTCTTTTCAGAAAATTATGAACCACTCACCTCCAATTTCTATCTCCAATAACTACTAATAATTATTGCTACTAAAAACTTGAATAGAAACACCAAGAAATTGAGACCATCCTTATTGGACAATTCACAAATTGTTTTCCTCTAAAGTTGAGAGAAATTCGGAACGGATAATGTTTCATGTAATACGTTTAATAATAAAAAATTCAACGCTTCTCCAATTCTACTGCTCACTACAATTAACTGCTCAGCATTGAAGGTTTCACAAAAGCTCACAAAAGATTTAAAAAAATCTCTCTCATATATATTTAAATTCGTCTTTTAATACATGTTTAGCTGATTTGTGTCGTTGGCTTGCGCAATCTCGTACAGAGTGACAATTTGTACATACAATTCATTACAATTGATGGAGTGATGTATAAGTAGCACTGAATGTATTTGTGCCTCCTCCTCCTCCATTGGCTGTTTTTTTTTGAGAAACCTGTTTTGTTAAGGTTTTTTGCCCTTCTTCCAAACACATTACCCTTCAGCCAAGGGCTAATGAACATTTTTTCTGGTCTTGCAGATATAATACTGGAGTGATTTCAGAAACAAAAATTGATATTGATCATATATTTGGAATAGGTATTTTTAAACGTAAAAAGTATAATTTGTTTAGTTTTGATTCTTTTAGTTTCTCAATTTTTGTTTGTTCGTTGACGATTTTGTTTGTGTTCTGGCTGGCATAGTTCAATTGATCTGCTGGTCAGGTAGAATACGAAATTTAAATTCAATTCTTTGAATTGTATTTCAGGACTTGTCCTGCTATGTTTTTTTACTTCGTCGAACAAAAAATTGTTTCGCTTTACACCATTTTGCCTCTTTTTCAACATTTTGCGTGAAATCTTTTTGACTTCTCTAGGCTAATTTCTCTCTTCTCTCATTCTGCTAAAAGTGATTTTGAACATCAGTTGCTCAGCAAAGCATTTCAAAATGAAGAGTCAGTATAAAAAATTGAAGTCGGAAACAGAAACGGGATATACCCAGATAGCCCAATTTATGTTTGTAGAATTTTGGCTATTTTGTTATTAGAAGTACAGAATGGTACGAAATAATTTTATCATTAAAAACACAGCGCTTCCCTATTTCTGGCAAAAATGTACAGCTGACTATAAATCACAGCTGAGCAACTCAAGGCAATGGCAAGCACTATTCTTCAAGATTTCGATTCGAAGTTTCTTCTTAAATGTTAATTGATTTGTAGTGACACCTTTCTCAATAACAGAAATTTTGCAATTTTGCACCTAAAGGTTTCCAATACAATACAATTGATACCTCTTGATATATTAATATAAATGTAGCACTGATAGTATTTGATTCTAATCCTCTGGTGATAGATGAGTTTGAAGTTCGTTTTGGTTACAACCATCTCCCTTTCTTTGGAAAACACTCTCCTTCAGCATTGCATTTCTGATGAGTATAGCATTGATCGTCATTTTTATAGCATTCAACGCAAAGTTTTCGCTCCATATGACACACCCCGTAACCTAAATTAGCCAATTTATATCTTCAAAAAATTTTGAATTATATTATAATAAAATACATATGTTTAGTGTGGTGGAGGAGTCTACAGAAAGTAACCAAGCACATCAAGTACTAATATAAACACTGCTAAACTATATACATATTTATTTATATCTTGTAATCTCCATTCGGAGAGCAAACTTTCTTTGTTTCGTATTATTACTTTGTTGTTAGTTAGCACCTCACCAATTGGAGAGGATTTGTCAATCATGAGTGTTAGCTTTGTTCGTTGTTTAACACAGTACCAACTGGTACTTAGTCATTGGCCGTTAGGTGTGAAAACACACAATCGCAGTTCTGCCTGATCGGGATAGAAAACAGTTGTGAAGAAATTCAAGATTCATTCTTGCTCTTTTGGTTTCTAAGCATTCTCTATACAACATGGCGCAGTCAACTATGGCTCGTTCTTCATTAGGAGTACACTACTTCTGGGCCAAAAGTCACCAGCCAGAATTAGACTGGGAAAAATGGTTAGCAACCGTAAAGCTGGCCATAATGGTTAAAGAAAACATCCAGGTGGACAAATTACTTCAACCTAGACCTGAAAACGAAGAACTAGACTACCCCACAGAACCACACTAAGAACCAGCACTACCGGACGAAACAACAGCCGAAAGAAGGCAAAGAGAACAAAGAAATGTCAAAAGACGCACCGATTGGCAAAAACACCTGCAAAGAAATAGAGGACAAAGGACCCCAGGTAGATAACATAACGTGGGACGAAGCCGACAACAAAAAAAAATCCACATATATCTTTCATTAGGTGCACAAGCAACAAACATTTTTCATCAAAGATTCCCTCACACAGACATCCAAAAATGCAACACTGACGCACTAGTAGAACAACTCAGAGAAGCCTTTACAAACAAGGAACGAAACATTCGAGAGATTTCAATTCTTTAGATGCCGACAAAAAGGAGGCAAATCACTAGAAGTTTTCCATTCACGAATCAAAAACTACACATCAGTATGCAACTGGGATCACTTAGGAGAAAGCCTTGTAAAAAGCATTTTCATACAAAGAAATGAACAATCACCAAAACCAAATGGATCTCCTATCAGAAGAGAGAACTCCGTCGGAATTACTACAATATACACTAGCCTGTGAAAGAGGACAAGAAAGTCAACAAAAAATAGTAAACACAAACACAAATTTAACAAGATCAAACCCATGGCTCGAGAAAATACAATATATAAAACGTCAAAACAGGGTCCCCATTCTCCCAACTCACCAATTAGGACAAGTCCAAGACTGCCGACGCTGCGGCAATTAAATCCTCCCGGGCCATCTAAACCTATGCCCCGCAAAGAACGAAGCAGGCAGAATATGCAAAAAGATCGGCCATTTCGCAAAACTCCAATGCCCCCACGACCACAATACAATATGCAACAACGACGTCAACAAAATTACTCCGGCCAACAAAATTATTCCGGTCATCAACAACAAAACAGAAACAACCAACTGGTTACGAGAAAGACACCACAGAGAATGAGAAACATAAATGAAGAGGAATCCGAGGACACACACGACACAGCAGAAGAAACAATAGATCCAGAATCAACTTGTTATATAATGGAAATGATGGAAGATTGGCAAAACACAACAAAATTCATTCAATCAGTAAAGTTCACGAATGAAAAAGTTAACGACATCACTAAAAGCAGAAGAGGGGAATTCTGGCTAAAAACAATCACTAACAAAAAACAAACCTACTGGCTAGCAGAAACAGGAAGCCCTAGGAGCTTCATGAACATCCAAACAGCTCAAAACCTACTGGTCGACGACACTACGAAAATTCATTACCCAGACAAATCACTGAGAGAATTTAGATGTTTCAACAACAACAAAATCAACATATTGGGCACGATCCATGTGGAAATTACTTCAGGAATCTCAGCTGCAAAAAACTGCACCATACTATTGGTAGACACCAACACAATAAACATCATGGGAAGAGACCTTATGGACAAACTAGGCCTACGCCTAACAATGGCACCACAACAAAAACAAGGTGAGAAACAATTACTCATTATATCCATTACACACCAAAAACATCCAAATGGATATTCCAAAAGTATCCACACCTATGTACGAGATTAGGTAGGTCGCGAAACCACGTAGCAAAATCCACATTCAAAAAAGATTTCAATCCAACACAACACAAGGGTAGACGAATACCACTACACCTACCAGAAAAAGTAGACAACGAACTCAGAAAATCGATTGAAGAAAAACAAATTGAAAAATTAACGTCATGCTCAGACGAATACTTCACAAGCCCAGTAGTGATAACAGTCAAATCTGACCAATCAACCAAAATAGCTTTAGATTCAAAAATACTCAACGACGCAATGCAAAAAAAAATACCAAACGCAAAGCATAGACCACCTAATGGACAAAACAGCAATGAACATCTCCGAACTTAAGACAACAGAGGGAACACTATTTTTCAGTAAAATAGGCCTCAAATATGCCTACAGCCAACTACCATTACACCCCGACACACAAAAACATTGCACTTTCAACATATTAGGAGGAAACGCCACTGGAACATACAGATTTCTTAACGGCTTCTATGGCCTAACAGACCTACCAGCAACATTTCAGAAAATGATGGATACAACAATAGAAGGAATAAAATCAACAAACGCATTCCTAGACGACATAATAATAATATCAAAAGGAACATTGGAAAAACAAGAAAACGAAATAGATAAAACACTAAAAAGATTAGACAAAGAAAATCTAGCAGTTAGCCTACACAAATGCAAATTCGGCCCAACAGAAATCACCTGGTTAGGATACAAAATTAACTCTGAAGCTATTACACCAACAAAGTGAAAAACAGATGCAATTATCCAACTGGAGATCCCAAAAACACTGAAACAACTGAGATCATTTATGGGCAGCATACACCATTTGGTTAAATTTATACCAAACTTAGCAGCACTATCCGCACCCCTCCGACCAATACTAACAAAATCAACACAAGAAACCCCAAAAAACTAGAATGGGAGGATAAACACACCATTGCATTTAACAAAGTAAAACAAGTGATCAAAACTAAAGTCGAACAAAAACACTTCGACATAAAGTGCCAAACACGAGTAAAATGTGATGCAAGCAAAGAAGGCCTAGGCACATGCCTAGAAGAAAAACAAAATAACACATGACAACCAATAGCATATGCACGTAGATTTTTAAACACAAATGAAAAAAAGGTACAGTATAAATGAATTAGAACTATTAGCCGTCGTCCGGTCACTTGAACACTTCAAATATTACCTCTTTGGATCCCACTTCACTCTCCAAATGGATCATCAAGCGCTACTCTCAGCCCTAAGAAACAATAGAGGCAATAAAACATACCAGAGTAGATTAACCAGATGGGTGGATAGATTACTCCCATTCCATTTCAAAGTCGAACATATCGCTGGAAGAAACATGGGATTCGCGGACTATTTAAGCCCCCACCCGAATTCACAATCAACTGGTGAAAACATTGACAAAAATCACGTAATAAATACCATAGAAGCAATACACTACACATTACACACAACGCACAGAAAATTAACCAATCAGATCGCATGAAAGCGAAGGACATTAAATGACGTCATGATGTCATGAAATCATTCCAATCTGAACAAAACAAAACACAGCGCTGTTTGCCACTTACACACCACCAAACAGTTGCCTTCTCTTACATTGAACAATTCAAACAATACACAATTAATCCAAAATCATATCAATCCAAATCTAATTACTACAAATCAATTATATAAATCTTTTAATCCATCTATTCCAAATCTTTTATAGAAATCTTTATCCAGATATCAAATCAATAGTTAACCCTCTATTTAGTAGAAAGATACATGTCACAACAAGAAACAACCCCAAATTAAACACTTATACAGTCACAATCAAAAAACGACAACGAGGACCAACGAAGAAGAAAGCAGAAAACATGAGACCCCACAAGAAACAAACACTTTTGCCACACAAACTGAAGAAACATCCAACCTAGGACAAGGACGACAACCACTCGAAGAAAAAGAACACTATAACCCACTCCCAGAAATAGACCATGACAACTCCCCGACTATTTGAAACAACTATACAGGGTATTTAGAGAAAACTTTATTGCAGAAGCCAGCAGGAGCAACCCACAGAGCAGAAACTTATTCCAAATAATCGAAGAAAAGAACTGGGACACACTCAAGCACTTTAGTAGATATTGGCACTCCCTCAAAAGAGATCTCAGCACAACATCAACTGGTTGTATCCTTTATGATTGAAAATTTTTCATACCCACTCAATTACGTAAATTAGTCATGAATTCAATCCACCGCAACCACCCAGGACAATCAGGAATGATGCAGCTCGCAAACCTAATATGGTTCCCAAGAATCCATAGAGAAATAGTTACTTTGACATAGAACTGCCAGCCGTGCATCAAGATCGGTAAGAACTTAAAACCAATTATCACAAAATCTAAAGTAGCACATCTACCACCACTTCATGAGCCGAACGAAGAAATCCAATCGGATTTCGCCGGCCCCACAACAGACGAACAACATAAGGACTCATACATATTAGCATCAGTTGATAGATTCTCAAGATATCCTCACGCAAAAGTTTATCACAACTGCGACGCAGACACAGCTATAGAATACCTAGAAAAATACATAAAATTTCACGGAATACCTAGAAATATAAGATGCGACCAAGCCCAAGCATTTAAATCCAGACAATTCGAAATTTTCTGTAACAACCATAAAATAAAACTAATACTAGCTCCAGCTCGAGACCATAGAGCAAACGGAATGATAGAACGACTAATACAAACAATAAAACGACGCCTTTCAGTTTAAACAATGACCCCAAATGGTCAAAAATTACACTTGCGCATAAAACCGCCGAAATCATCCAAGAAACAAAAATAATCCCAACCACAACAACAAGAATCTCACCATTCACAGCACACTTTGGCAGAAAGCATAACACACCCATATCAAACATCACAACACAAACATCCCCAAAAACCTATCATACAATGATACAATAAAATTCTATTTAGATAAGAAGAGAGGGTTGAAGCAACCGATGCTCAAAGCAGACCCCGTTTGGAACCTTGAATCAGATTCAGAACCCAAATTAGATATGCAGTTTCAACAGGCCATTGACGAGGAAGACTCATCAGATCAGTTAACTCTACAAAACGTAAAGAAGAAAGCAATCAAACGTAAGAATACTTCACCAATAAAAATAATACCTCATAATTGAATGACAACAATCGGTGATAAAACAACATCAATAACTAACACAAGAAAACAAGTAGCACGAAAAACACTCGCGCGAAAAGCACCTGAACCAAGCGGTACATTAAAACCACTATGGAATATTATACCAGATGGTACTATCACTAACTACTCACCCAAAACAATAACACTAGACACAAACACCAGAAAAAACACAGTAATTAGGAAAAATGATATGGCAATCGTAAACAAAACCGAACCAAGACTAATGCAGTTTGTAGCTTGTAAGACCATACGAGATTATAATAGGAACCAAGAAAAAATAAAACAATTTCTGTTAACAGAAAGGAAGCAAGCCTAACAATCACAGCGGAAACATCAACTGGAAAGACCCGAAAGCACAGTCAACGCTAGCGAACTCCAATACCTATCGCAACCAGGACCCTCGCACCAATTTGACATTCCAGGACCCAGCAAGACAAAACCACCACAACGCAAACGAAAACAGCAGCCAACCAAACGACCCTAAAAAACCCATAAGCGATTTCGAAAGAAAGTCAAAGGAAGCGGCAATCGCCCAAACAAAACTCAATAAAGCCAAAGAACGCCAACGCCAACTATCTCAATCCCCAAGGATCCAACTGGACACAACCCAACTCCAAGCAAATAAATCAATCGAAGTCATAAATTTGATCTCTGACTCATCGCAAGGTAACCCAATAAAAACCTATACTTCGAATGACCCGACAGCCTTTATGACCACTCCAGCAACAAAGAATACCAAGACTCCGGAACAAGTAAACAGGAAAGTAGACAAAATCATCCACCGCATAACCCACTCGCCAACCAAACAACACCCGGACAACGAACCACAACTTATCTCCATCACCCCAGCGGATAACACGAGCCCAAACACTGAACTCATATCCACAATACCAGCACACCAATCGACTCCAGTAGAACCACAACTTCACATTACAGCAACCACCAGAAAAGACAACCCAAAGGGCGACACTGAAAACAACAACCAACTGGTAACACACAAACCACCAATCAACATTGACTAAGACAAATCAACACGAGATAACCAACTGGCACAGCAACCAACAAGAGACATCACCAAGAACACTGAAACTATACACTCACACAACACACCACGACATACCGGAAGAACGAGAAGACATCGACGAACCCATTGAAATAGTCCATATGGAAGAAGACAACTGTGACACTGCGACGATTAGTTCAATATCCTCATTGAAAACAGAAGATATTGCTGCCCTCGACAAACTCTTTGAAAAAGCCAAAAAATCGCGGAGAGCGGAGTGCGTGGATGAGTCCACAGAAAGTAACCAAGCACATCAAGTACAAATATAAACACTGCTAAACTATTCACATATTTATTTATATCTTGTAATCTCCATTCGGAGAGCAAACTTTCTTTGTTTCGTATTATTACTTTGTTGTTAGTTAGCACCTCACCAATTGGAGAGGATTTGTCAATCATGAGTGTTAGCTTTGTCCGTTGTTAAACACAGTACCAACTGGAACTTAGTCATTGGCCTTTAGGTGTGAAAACACACAATCGCAGTTCTGCCTGATCGCGATAGCAAAAAGTTGTGACGAAAATTCAAGGTTCATTCTTGCGCTTTT
>NC_134475.1:67183782-67249222 GCF_964194025.1 Convolutriloba macropyga
GTTTTAATTTGATTTAAATTCAAGAGAAGTACAGGAAAACTAAGTGAGAGGTAGTGCAGTGGAGCAGAAGGTGGCATGCAATCTGGGGGGTTGTATTTTTGGATCCTGACAAAGACTCTCCGTTTTGTAACATTTCAGAACGGAAAAACCGACGCTTTTTCTGTTTAAATAACGACAAAAACCAATCAAAACGTATAAAAAACGTATGGGCGTTGATCGGTTTTGGCAAACTGAAACCGGCAAAAAACCGACGATTTCTTATGTTTGAACCCGACGAAACTCTCAACACGGGCTCTAAAAAGATATTTACGTGCAAAAATAAGGGGAAAAAATGCAACAGAAGCAGG
This sequence comes from Convolutriloba macropyga, assembly GCF_964194025.1. Taxonomy (NCBI): domain Eukaryota; kingdom Metazoa; phylum Xenacoelomorpha; order Acoela; family Convolutidae; genus Convolutriloba; species Convolutriloba macropyga. Next base: position 67,184,130 of record NC_134475.1, read on the forward strand.
AAAATCATTTAGGGAAAACAGCCAAAAAGCAGCCCCAACGTGCATGTGTTGAGCATACGCAGCACTTTAACGGAGTATTTAAACAACTGCTCTACAAACGACGTTGAAATTTTTACATATAATTTAAGATGAGCAGAATTTTTTTTCATTGATTAGAACGTTGGAGGGCTCAAAAAGTAACCCTCTTGTATCACACAAGGGTTTGGATATTCGACGATATTGATCAAAAGTTTGCAAAAACACTTAACACTTGCGTTAATCGGGTATTCAGACTTCCTCCAAGCAAATAATTCAGATCAGACGTACCATCACCTGCAGAAATGAGGGAACAAACGCGCTCATCACAATGCGTTAGATTTATTACGACTCGAAGAGGAGTATTGGAGAAGTCCTTTTTTTACGACTCGAAGAGAAGTATTGGAGAAGTCCTTTTTTTTAATCAATTTTATTGGAGTGAATTTTGAAGCGGGAAATGAAATGCGTGAAAAAATTTGGAGTGATTTTTGTGCTGAACAAAAGTGAAGAGCGAAGCGAAAAGAGAGTGGTTTTTTGTTCATACCGCTGTTTTTTAGAGAGCGAGAAATTGATGTGTGAAAAAATTTTCTCTGAGCGAGCGAAATTTTTTTGTTGACGTGCGGCTTTTAAAAGCAGTTTTTTTGCAATTTTTCTTGTTTATTTTGTTTGATTATGATATTGTATTGGATTTGGGCTCGTTCTGATAGGAATTGAAGGTTTCAAGTAGTTAATTTGATTGTTATGCAAATTTGGAGGTTTTTGATCAGTTTTGCTGATTTTTCGACGAAATTTAATGTATTTTGGCCTTTTGTTTTTTTGCTGCTTTAAGTGCAATTTGCATAGAAGCTCGTTACCCAAGGAATATCAGGGATACAATTTGATTACAATTTTGTTGGCATACAACATTTTTTCTGAGGAAAAATTACAGAAAAATTCAGAATTTTTTAACCAGTTTTTTAAGGTTTTTGCTTTTTTCGTTTTTTTTTCAATCGTAGACAATTTTTTAAACTTGTTATGACTTGCCCATTGTTTCTCGAACAGTTCATTGCTCTATTTGCTCAAAGTAACTTCATTTGGCTTTATTTTTTCTTGTAATATTTAAAAAACGCCTTACTTTTTCTCACTTTTTTTTCAATTTGGTTTTAAATGTCGTTTCAATTCTTCCTCAACATTTGAGAGCATTTGGGGAGCTTTATAGTGGAAGTCAGTTGTTGTAGCTCTTTTGGATGTCTTTCATTTTGATTGATATTAGTTTCGAGTTGTTTTTGTTAAAGAAAATAGAGTAAATCAGAGCAAATTTTGGCCACTTTTTGTCTTTTTTTAAGCTTCTTATACCTATTTCTTCCAAGTTAATGTTTTTTGCTGGCAACTTTTTCCCAATAGGGAGCAATTTGGTAGGTGTTGATACTATGAATTATCACTGGAAGGCTTAGCAGGGCAGTTTTCATTTAAACAAATTATACAAAACTCTAATTCGTCATATGTTTTTTTCTGTCTTTTTTTAGTTTGTTGTTTAACTTTTCTCTGCAAGCACTAGGTGGGCGATTGATCTAGCCAAGTATATAGCTAATTGATTTCTATTAGTTATGAATAGGATGCTGCATGTTATCTTTTTGTAGAGAATTTTATTTGGATTTTTAGAGAATATTATTTTTTGATTTTGTACTTTGTCAAGTATCAAGTTCTCCTGTCTTTTCTTTGTGAATTGTTTACAGTGTCTGTCAATTGGTAAAATGCTGGTGATGCATCTGATTAGTGAGAGTAGTGAGATTTCTACTTCGAGTCGTTTCCGGAATTCTTCCGGCTATGTTTTTTTAATCAATTTTATTGGAGTGATTTTTGAAGCGGGAAATGAAACGCGTGAAAAAATTTGGAGTGATTTTAATGCTGAACAAAATGAAGAGCGGAGCGAAAAGAGAGTGGTTTTTTGTTCATACCGCTGTTTTGAGAGAGAGCGAGAAATGGATGTGTGAAAAAATTTTCTCTGAGCGAGCGAATTTTTTTTTTGTTCACGTGCGGCTTTTAAAAGCAGTTTTTTTGCATTTTTTTTGTTTATGAGGTTTGATTATGATATTGTATTGTATTTGGCTCGTTCTGATTTGAGTTTTATGCAAATTTGGAGGTTTTTGATCCGTTTTGCTGATTTTTCGACGAAAATTAATGTATTTTGGCCTTTTGTTTTGTTTTTCTGCTTTGAGTGCAATTTGCATAGAAAATCGTTACTCAAGGAATATCAGGGATACAAATTGATTACAATTTTGTTGATATAAAACATTTTTTTCTGAAGAAACATGACAGAAAAATTGAATTTTTTAATCTTTTTTTTCAAATTTTTGCTTTTTTTCGTTTTTTTTTCAATCGTAGACAATTTTTTTAGATTTTTATGACTTGCCCATTATTTCACCAGCATTCCATTGCTCTATTTGCTCAAAGTAACTTTATTTGGCTTTAGTTTTTCTTGTAAAATTTAAAAAAAAACACCTCAATTTTCCTCGTTTTTTTGTTCAAGTTGGTTTTAAATGTCGTTTCTACTCTTTCTCAACTTTTGATACCATTTGGGGAGTTTTCTAGTAGCAGTCAGTGGTTGTAGCTCTCTTGGATGTCTCTCATTTTGATTGAAACTAGTTTCGAGTTGTTTTTGTCTTTTTTTAAGCTTCTTATACCTATTTCTTCCAAGTTAATGTTTTTTGCTGGCGACTTTTTCCCAATAGTGAGCAATTTTGTAGATGTTGATACTATGAATTATCACTGGAAGGCTTAGCAGGGCAGTTTTCATTTAAACAAATTATACAAAACTCTAATTCGTCAAATGTTTTTTTCTGTCTTTTTTTAGTTTGTTGTTTAACTTTTCTCTGCAAGCACTAGGTGGGCGATTGATCTAGACAAATATATAGCTAATTGATTTCTATGAGTTATGGATAGGATGCTGCATGTTATCTTTTTGTAGAGAATTTTATTTGGATTTTTAGAGAATATTATTTTTTGATTATGTACTTTGTCAAGTTTCAAGTTCTCCTGTCTTTTCTTTGTGAATTGGTTACACTGTCTGTCAATTGGTAAAATGCTGGTGATGCATCTGATTAGTGAGAGTAGTGAGATTTCTACTTCGAGTCGTTTCCGGAATTCTTCCGGCTATGTTTTTTTAATCAATTTTATTGGAGTGATTTTTGAAGCGGGAAATGAAACGCGTGAAAAAATTTGGAGTGATTTTAATGCTGAACAAAATGAAGAGCGGAGCGAAAAGAGAGTAGTTTTTTGTTCATACCGCTGTTTTTGAGAGAGAGCGAGAAATTGATGTGTGAAAAAATTTTCTCTGAGCGAGCGAAATTTTTTTGTTCACGTGCGGCTTTTAAAAGCAGTTTTTTTGCAATTTTTTTGTTTATGAGGTTTGATTATGATATTGTATTGTATTTGGGCTCGTTCTGATAGGAGTTGAAGGTTTCAAGTAGTTAATTTGAGTTTTATTCAAATTTGGAGGTTTTTGATCAGTTTTGCTGATTTTTCGACGAAAATTAATGTATTTTGGCCTTTGGTTTTGTTTTTCTGCTTTGAGGGCAATTTGCATAGAAAATCGTTACTCAAGGAATATCAGGGATACAAATTGATTACAATTTTGTTGATATAAAACATTTTTTTCTGAAGAAAAATGACAGAAAAATTGAATTTTTTAACCAATTTTTTCAAATTTTTGCTTTTTTTCGTTTTTTTTTTCAATTGTAGACAATTTTTTTAGATTTTTATGACTTGCCCATTATTTCACCAGCATTCCATTGCTCTATTTGCTCAAAGTAACTTTATTTGGCTTTAGTTTTTCTGTAAAATTTTAAAAAAACACCTCACTTTTCCTCGTTTTTTTGTTCAATTTGGTTTTAAATGTCGTTTCTATTCTTTCTCACCCTTTGATACCATTTGGGGAGTTTTCTAATGGCAGTCAGTGGTGGTAGCTCTCTTGGATGTCTCTCATTTTGGTTGAAACTAGTTTCGAGTTGTTTTTATTAAAGAAAATCGAGTAAATCAGAGCAAATTTTGGCCACTTTTTGTTTTTTTTTCTAAGTTTTTTTTGCCTATTTCCTCCAATTTAATGTTTTTGTTGGTGACTTTTTCTCAATAGGGAGCATTTTTGTAGGTGTCGATACTATGAATTTGCACTTGAAGGCTTAGCAGGGCAGTTTTCTTTTTTACAAATTATACAAAACTCTAATTCATTAAATAGTTTTTCTTAGTGTTTTTTAGTTTGATGTTTAACGTTTCTCTGCAAGTACTAGGTGGGCAATTGATCTAGCCAAATATATAACTGATTGATTTCTATGAGTTTTGGATGGGATGCTGTACGTTATCTTTTTCTAGAAAAATTTGTTTGGATTTTTTGAGAATATTATTTTTTGATTTTGTCCTTTGTGAAGTTTGCAGTTCTCCAGTCCTTTTTTGTGAATTGGTTACACTGTCTGTCGATTGGTAATATGCTGGTGATGCATCTGATTAGTGATAATAGTCAGATTTCTACTTCGAGTCGTTTCCGGAATTCTTCCGGCTATGTTTATATTTTGCTGTTCTTATAAGAACGGACGAAAAACGACAGCTTCTAAGAAAATCCGCGAGCATTCTTTCACTGACAGAATTTAGGAAAAACGAAAAACAAAATTGAATACAACAACACAAAGATAACTCGAAAGGACTTCGACGTGTCAGATCTATGGAAAACGCTTTGGACCAGGAGTACAACTTTACCTACATCCACAAAACATACCAAATTGGGGGACTATAATTCTGCAGATGGGCTTTAGAGAGAAAGACCCCAAAAGCCGATGAAAACTCAAATTTGTAACTGAGATACTTTGAAAGTCGTGTTGACTTAGGAAGCCTTTCTTTAAAGTTAAGGAAATGATAGTTCTTAGTATTTCTTTAAAACTTTATGTGAGAAGATTTTTAAACTCAGCGCAGTTTAACAACCATCAATCAAAAAGAGTGTAAAATTGTTCTTAAAGTATCATTTTTACCCCCCCCCCCATTATAGTATTTTACAATGATTGTGGGGACTATAGGTTATCTTTAAGGAACTGGTAGTTCTTAATATTTCTCCAAAACTTTATGTGAGAAGATTTTTAATTTCAGCAGAGTTTAACAACCATCAGTCAGAATGAGTGCAAAATTGTTCAAAAAGTACCATTTTTAGCCCTCCATTATAATTTTTTTTACCATAGTTGGGGGGGGGGGCTATATTTTATCTGACCACTAAGTTGAGGGTCTATAATTGGAAAGATCCCGATGTTGGATCTCATTGAACGATTGAGCAGTTTCTGCAAGCCTCTCTCTCACCATCGAACAGAACTAATTTTAGCCGAAAAATGATTATCTGTATTTGCTAGCTAGGCTATAGTTAATATTCTCTTGTGCCTTATTTTTCACAAAAACAGAGACTAAATTGGAATCAATTCGGGCAATTGAATTCGTCAAAATTGCAATATGAAATACGAAGAAAAACAATTTTTCATCTTTCAAGTGTATTTACAATTGCTTTGGAAAGACATGCAAGGAGAATGTTCCAGAAGGAATGTTTAAATGTAAAGATCTAAGTACTAGTCCAAAAACCATCTCAGTATTTAAAGATAAACTTTAAGGTTGAACAGAGCAGCTTGCGCCCATGCGCTTGTATAGATCCCAAAGGCGACGTTAATGCCCCCAATTTAATTATAAAAGCAAAATATCAAATGTAAAAATCAAGATCTACAAAAACCCCATTAAATCATACGACACTCTGATACCGTTTCGCTGCCCAGTTCTTCAAAAGAAATGTTTAAGCAATAGAAACTGGAGTACCTATCTTCATATTTATGTATTTTCGACACTAATCGCAATTTATGAGTTGATGTGCTTCGTTCCAGTTTTTTCTGATGAATTGAAAAAACTTACAGTAGGAACTTACGATAGGAAAACGGTACACCAGAGCCTGAAATTTACGGAAAACCTTCAAGGCACAATAGCCCACAGTTTTATGTTAAGATAACGTGAGTAGTAAGATAATAGGGTACTAAGATAGGGGGGGTTATCCTTCGAATTAATACGTGTGATAATAGGGGGTTATCCTTGGCGGCGCTACATGTAAAACAACGGCCGTGCGTGATACATGTAAACTAGCTTTCTTCCGCTTTTATTCCTTTCCCTTTGCGCCTTTCTCCGGTTTGTTAGATTTGTAAGAAAAGATTGAATTGAAACCAAACTAAACACTCCAAACAAACTAAATATTTACACTGTGTATTACTACACGCAGTTTCATCAAAATTGCATGCAATTAAATTGGCATTAGCGCCGTCTTATTTTGCGTGCTGGTTCTTCTTCGCTGCTGCTTGCTTCTTCAGCTTCAAAGTTTATGAAGGGGTTGCCAGGAGAGGAGCTTTCACTGGAACTGGCGTCAATATCTGCAATATCGTCAGTATCAATATCAGATTCAGTTATCTGCTCAGTTACTACTAATCCTGGGTCGGGAGTCTCCCAAGAGCTGGTGGTGGAGTCTGGCACTGAGAGAGCGGCTGTTGAGGAAGTTTGGGACACTACAAAGTCATTATCCCATTCTGGACTAGAGCTGAGAAGTAAGTTTGAGTAACTGTCATTATCCCACTGAATATCATCACTACCCCAATCAATTTCATCCACACCACAATCAACGGTCTCATAATGTCCAAAGGGTAGAGTTTTTGTTCCGCAGGGTAGAATAAACCTTTTGTTGTCGAACGCTGAAAGGCATATTTTGTTGGTAGTAACAGTTTCCAATACATGATGATCGGACATTATTCGTGTGATTTCAGTGCGAAACACGTTCCCTGTCGTCAGTGTGCTCAAGAAATCATCATGCCGGAGACGTTGTTGAGCGGCCTTTGTTACTCCTTTAGCCGAAAGTTTTCGACAACCTAAAGAGAAAAAAGCCTTTAATCAATTCTTTATATGTTTACTAACCCCTATGTATATAATAATAAAACTAATACCATTCAGGAGCCTACTAACAACCTTTGTAATTTAAAGATAGAACTAACATGCATTAGAAAAGACAAAGAATACTTACTTTTTGAGAGTATTGAGTATAGTTTCGGCTTTAAACACACAAACTCCGTAATAAAATCTCCTGCAAATTCGTCCTTAAACTTGAGGACTACCCGTTTATTTTCCGTACTGTATAAATAGTGATCATTCGGGTAATTGGAGAAATCGAATTCACTAACAACTGAAGCGGGCTTTCTTGCTAATTCCTCATAAAAGTCTGTACTCCGGATTTTAAATAGTAAACTATCCGTGTCACTATATAACAAACGACAATCAAAATGAGCGCGCATCGTGAAGTAATGGAAACTGTACATTTGATACTTGGCCAGATCAAGTATAGTTGCTCCAATTATTGTTGGGGTATTCCAATAAATCTTTCTAGCGCGGAAGGACAATGCGGCCAGGTTATTTCCGAATATCATGAACCGATCAAACTCAAACTTTGAAATGGAACTTAGAACTTGATCAGCATCTCGTGCAATGGTAAGCTTACTTCGTCTGCGTTTCGATTCGCAATTCTTACCATATACTGCATTGTTCATGAGCTTATAAAAGTTCTCTTCGAATTTATTGCTGGCGGCTTGACGTTTATTACTGTTGAGTGTTATATAGGGTGCTAACCAATTCGCTTGTTTGAACTGTAGGACACGGTGTACTTTGGCAACAATTAATCCAAGACTAACGTATAATTTGAGCAGTTTGTAATGCAATACATAGTTCTTTTTGTCGAATAGCGTTTGAAGCAACTTTTTAACATTCGAGCTGGGTAATCTGTGTTGTTCTTTTAGCTCAAGTTGATATTCGCCCAACCAATCATCTTGAACAATTTCTTTGGTAGGGGCAAGGGGAAAGTCTCGGTGGTCATCGTGTAAGTGGACAGGGTAATTTAAGTCTACTTCAAGAAAATAACCAACTGAAGCGTCGTTAGGGGTATTGAGGATTTCGTTAAGGGTAATTTCTACGTTGAAGGCGAATTCCCCCACTGGTAGCATGTCCATTTGCATGACACCTCCATAGAAATTATTTGCGTCTACACAGAGCGCAAAAGTTGACTCCTCAGAGGGCCGGTAATCCGATAAATACTTATTATTTGCAACAAAATGACGCTCCTCGTAAACAGATGTTACTCCTCTTCGTATTGCCGGTTCAATCATGTCCAAATATTCTCGTTCTGTCATCAGCTCAATGTTTGCCCTGCATATCTTTAGTGACGCTTCTTTTGCCATATTGGGGAGAGTGTAGAAATGCATGCAGTCGAGTTTGTATGTTCGAAAGCTAAGTTCACGGTGAAACTCACATACACAAGCTAATAATGCGCAGTCAAGTTTAAGGTATGCGTCATGATAGTCTTGTAAAGTTTTGCACCCCAATAACGTCCACATTTGGTTAGCATGACCTAAATTTTCTTCACTAACAGCCAATTTTCCGCCTTCTAATGTATTGCGCCATTCTGAGAGGGGTGGTAGAGATTGCTCAGAAAACTTTGTACGATCACATACATAAGAATAAGGATAATATCCTTTTTGTTTGAGTAAGTGTGCGTTTGATTCGGAAACCGAGGGGAACATTGCTTTCATGATATCGAAATGTGTGTCAGGTAAAATTTCTACAAGTTTTTCCAGCGAACTGTTCATCATTTTCTACGAATCGATGAATCTCAAATACTCGTAAATTTTTTGTGTTCTTCCTTCTTGAGTTGTAATAGTATCAATCAAAACTCCGAATGTCATTGATATGTATTTCTCATCTGTTGACGGAATGATTTTTATTGTTGTGGTAGACTCACAGTTGTTCAGAGCAAGACAAATATGATGTAAGTCATAGTTTTGTATGTTATGACCGACCACAGGCGTAAAATTGACATACTGTCTCGCTCGATTACACTTTTCGTGTGCCCAGCCCAAGAATTGGCCACTAAAATGACAATGGTCTAAATCTATGCTCTCTTCGGGGTCAAGCTCGCTGTCAAATGGTTCTTCGCATATCCAACAGTGTGTAGCGCTCTTTTTGTCCAAGCTTCTCCGACTTCCGTTGTAGAAAGGAAACTGTTTTTTGCGTTCATGTATGTCCCTTGCTAACGAATGCAGCATTCGAACAAAGTTGCCCATACAATCTTCTGAGCTGTCCACATGATGAAAATAGGGAACGTTCGAGTGATGATCAACAACTGCCAAAGCAAATCCACATGGCTCGTGCTTTTCAATCACGCGTGTTGATGATTGGTCAGTTGCTGCATCACATCCAGCGACGGGTAGGAGAAAAGATTCAAAGTCAAAATAAATGACCAGAGGAACAAACCACGTAGCTGAAAAATTTGAGAATTTGTATTCATTTTTATCTGGTGATGGCATTTGAATAACTGCAGGGGCATTTAGATAACAATTTTCAGTATGAATATTATAGCTTTCCAGTCCATCACGACACAACCAGAAACAATTACGACAAATGCGATAACCAAATCTGAATTTCAGGTCTCTAACTTTACAAACGACTTTCACAAGGTCAGTAATGAAAACATAGTGATAAATGTCGGCATCATAAAGAAGTAAAAGATCCATAACAAAATCTGATTCAAAAGAGGAGACTCGTAGAGGGTAAAGTTGTCCGTAACCAAAGACGTTGATTGCCACATCATTGAGGGTTTCAAAGGCTTTCATTTGCTCAAATCCCATTGGCATTTCAAATTCGCCTAGAGGTTGGTGAATGTTCTCTTGCTGATATGTTGCTGGGGATGTTTTGTCAATATGATAGTTCCTGTCATCTCTATCAAGACTGATTCCATGATGCGCATGATACGCTGCCACGAAGCAATAGTTGAAACAATTTGCATCGTCGTGGTTTCGAATGTTGAGTAATCCGCGACAGTTTGCGAGCTTATGGGGTAAGGCAAGATAGGATGAGCCGCGAATTGGTCGGTAGCGGGCAAATTTGATGTCAAGTTTGATTATTTTTTCAACAACCCAACCACTTCCAGATGAAGCAAACGTAGACAAGACAGCCATCATTTTCTCCACCATGCTCCAGTACAACTCGTTTGTGAGACCCTCTACGTAAATGGGCGTCATGAGGGAGTTGGCATAAATTTCAATGCGCTCCTCCGTTTCGGTTGCGTTTTCATCTTGATGCAGCTTCAATAACTGTACTTTTACCGCAAATTGTACTTTCTGTGGTCCTTGGCTCAGCCTTTGCTCAATTAGCATTGCAATTGCAGATCTTTGATTGAGCATGAAGCTCTCAAGATCTCTGTCAGCTGTGTTATTGACAATTTCATAAGTTTGTAACACACCGTTGAAGGCTGTCTCCGCTGTAGCTTCTTCCGGTTGGTGTTCAGGTCCAAATACGGGCAGCGAGTGAAGGGAGTTCATATGCTGCGCAAACAAGTGCGCATCATTGAATCCCATGAAGCACGATCGGCAGCAGTTTGTAAACTTCGAGTGGCAAGTTCGCATATGCTGTTCCAATTCAGACAGTTTCCGTGAATTGAACACACATAGGGAGCAGTTGTAAACAGGAAGGCCAACATCGTCTGGATGGAATTTATGTTGATGTCTTGAACGGTTCCCACGAGTGCTAAACGTAGCGGAACAGAAGTTGCATGAATAGACCATTTCTAATAGTTTTGATGAATTTCAAATTCTAACAGAACTTTGATAACAAGTAAATAACTCGGAAAAGACTAAGCTCACCAAAACTGAAACACGAATGTAATTTCTGTGCGCGAAATTCAAAATTTCAAAATGCTGCAATCTGATTGGTCGGTTTTGGCGGTTACCTTTATTTCGAAATTTTGTTAGTTATGAGAGAAAAAAGATGTGTTTTCAACTCTCCATTGCAATCTTCTGCCAAAATATATCACCATAAGGAACCCTACAGAGTATTGCTGGTCATTTTTTTTTTCAAAAAACGTTGTTCGAGAAGCTGGAAAAACATGATAATTTTTAAAATTGTAATAAACTGCGCTATTTTATGCATTTTCAATTACGGGTGGTTAGAGTTGTCCTACGTTCTTAAGTGTGATGAGCAAAAATGCTCCCCGTGCCGAAAAACATAGGACTCATATGAAAAAATTGCTCAAAAATAAACAGAAAAAAAGATTATTTTTCTGTCAATCAAGTCATTAAGTAACAATTACATGACATAAACATGTGTCTTTTTTCTGAGGCCTTTTTTGATGACAGCTGTTATGAGATAAATTTGCACTGAGGACCCATCAAGTCCAAAAATGTGAAGAAAGCCGATCTAACATCTTTCCTTAGGGTACTTCATATGCTAATTAATGCCAGATGTTAATGTGACATTGATTGCCAGATGTTTTGAAAATCGGTGAAGGAGCCATTTTTTGATGATGATGCTTATGAGCAATTATGTCAGGCATCAAGCGGTGATCAAAAATCCGTTGCAAAAATTTGAATTTTTTTTTTCAGTAATTAGTAATTAGGTTAATTAACCCTTAATTAGTCGCTAATTAGGGGCTAATTATCTCCATAACGGATGAGTAAAATTTGACGAGTGTGATGAGATGTTTTTTACTTTAGAGTATGCTGAGGCTTACTAAACAATCAGTTTCATCCCAAGTATTTTTTGGATTCCTCGTTTTTGGGGTCAAAGGTCAGAGGTCATGTGTCAAAAAATATTTTTTTTAGTTTTTTTTTTTATTTTTTTTAACAAAGTGCTCTTTTTCTTTCACTTGATTCCCAAGTAACAAACGGGAGGTGATTCTAGTGTAAGCTGAAGAGCGCATCTTTTGAGATAAGTGTCAAAAATTGACGTTTGAAAGGTATTTTTTCAAAATTTTCCTTTCATTGTTTTTCTTTTTTTTTCAACATTTCTTCAACTTATGAATTGAATTTGGAATTCAGTCCATGCTACAGCTGTGGTATGGAGTTTGCATGTAATTAGCGACAATGCCGCTTACTCTAACCTATGGCTATATCTCTTAAATTTTATGTTTAAAATTTAATGCTAACAAAAATTTCGTAGATTGAGAAAAGTATTTATGGATATAATTCTCACACCACGTCACAGTAGTTGCAATAATTGAGGGTTTGTTAGGAAACGAATGTTCGAACTTGATCAGTAGAGAAATTATAATTTCTTTGGCTCAGCAGATTTAAATCTACAAAAACAGATATTAAAAGTTAAATTCAAAAAGTTGACATCACACTTTATTGAAACAAAATCACGTTAGCGTCTCACAATATAAAATGGTGGTGATTCATCAAAGTTTTTCAAGTCAATCAAATAAGTCCATTAAAGAATTCTCAGGTAGCCGTTTCTTTGGTGCATTGCAAATCTTTGGCGTGTCCGTGACACCAAAAACACGTGCTGGTTCTGGTGTTTGAAATTGTGTAGCTGAAAGTAACGCTGTATCAAACTGGTTGTCATTGAACAGAGTCGTAGAATTATTCTTTTGAATTCCAGCAAAGAGAGATGGACTAGATGTCGGTGTCAAACTGGGACTCGGATCAACTGCTGGTGTTACTGGCAAGCTGACTGAATCCAATTGCGATTGGTTCTCTGGGGAGCAAGGTGATGACTTTATGCCCCACATTTCAGCTAAATTTTCGCAAGCTTGATAAGCCCCTAGCTGGTTTTCAAACAGAAACACACAGTCGCAATCGTAACGAAACAAAACTCGTTTAACGTCGTCTTGTAATGACTCCATTTCAAGATGTTGAAATTTTGGCAACGCTTTTGGAGGTAAATGTCCCCCTGATGTAATAAGCCTGCATTCTGCTGGTTCTGTCTTCTCTGGTAAAGAAGCAATTGCGTTAATAAAAAGCTTAGGTATCAAACAGTGCTGGTAAGTTTGCCAAACATCACCTTGTCTCTTCTGTTGAATCAGCACAACAAAATTTTCGAACACTGTCTGATAAACCAATGTTCGCTCCAAAGAAATTACAGATTCAGCAAGTATTTGAACGGACATAGTTTTTGTACAAACTTTGAGAAAGAAATAAAAACCAATTTGATAAAAGACGGTCGAAAAATAGTGTTTGTCTAGTAACGAACTCTTGAAAGAAAGCAAAGTGAATTGAACGCAAGGTTTAAAGAAAATGAATAGCTATTTTTAAAGTTGTATTATACAACGTGTAATTCGACAATTTATGTGTGGGGTCAAATTTGGTTTTGTTTTTGGTAGTGTATATGCTCTGTTATATGCTCTAAGTTATTATACATGGGTTGATACAGTCTATTGTGTGTACTAACTCAATTCTTATCTAGAACGCATTTTATTATCAGCATTTCATTGTACACTGGTACATGTTTAATCTTATCAAAATTTCCCTACTGCTGTAGGTTCACATGTGTTTCCAATTTTAATACACACCTAGGGTCACATCTGTTCAACATATGGTCAATTCCAATAACCAATGTACACTACAATGACGTCAAATACACACCTAGGGTCACATGTGTTCCAAGTTATAAACATATGGACAATTCCAATAAACAGTGTACACTGCACCGTTGGTCCAAGTACACACCTAGGGTCACATGTGTTCCAAGTTATAAACATATGGACAATTCCAATAAACAGTGTACACTGCACCGTTGGTCCAAGTACACACCTAGGGTCACATGTGTTCCAAATTATAAACATATGGTCCACATATAATAAACAGTGTACACTGCACTGCTGGTTCAAGTACACACCTAGCGTCACATATGTTTTTTGTCTTATCTAAGGTCACAGCTGAAGTTAATTATACAATACTTGAACAAAAGACAGACTCAAGTACGCCATAGGCGTACTTGAGACTGTATTCACAAATCATTTGGATTTAATTAGGCAGTTTGACGACACTTGTTTAATCCCAACTTGCCGCTCCCCTTGAATTGTACTTTTACACATTATAACAATTGAAAGTAATAAAAGAAGTTGCACACTATGCCTTTCAAGTCCACTAAAGACACTGAGTTTGGAGATTGTTATCTCAATATTTCCAAAACTGATAAGCGCTTAATCAGGGCAACGCTGAAAACCTATGAAAGGACAGGGACATATGTATTTCTGAAATTGTTCAAAAAAGCAACAGACGATTACGAGTTTGAACAGAGAATTTCGTTAACTCTTGGAGAATTTGAAAATTTGGTCAGTTCAGCTAGCAAAATAAAGAACTCAGTGACTGATCAGCAGTCATCGCCAAAACCACCACCAGCGAAGAAACCAAAAATTCAAAAAGAAGTTGTCAACAACGATGGTTGAAGCGATGTTTGAGCGTTCTCCAAATTACTTTAAACAATTTCAGAAACAGTTCAAATTTCTCATTGTGGAAGAGAAACCTACCTTTTCTATTGGAAATTGTTATGCAGTGTGTGCACATTTTGATTCCGAATTTTGCAATTTAGTAAATAGCCATTTTCACGTTTTGATTGATACAACTACTTTTGAAAACGAAACATTGAAACGATTTCAAAGCTTTCCTGTGCCTTGTGTTTATACAGCTTTTAGGTTCCTGTTTTGGACTGCACCAAATTTGGAGACTAATGGAGATGTGTTTTCAAAGCTTAAATTAGCAATCGATTTCAACAGTTCTGCAGACAAAATTGATTCGCAGTCAGTGCGCAAACGACTACCAGCTTTTGCTAACAACAACAACAATTTATCGAAAAACATCTCTGCAAAACAAACAAATGTCAATCCCAAAACGAGTGCCAAGATGCCAGTAGTTGCCCAAAAGACTATCTACAATTGCCGGCCTCCAACAAAACAAATTTTGTCAATAGTTTTTGTCAATAGTGAAACTTTACGCAGAGTTGAAACAACTTTGTATGGTCCTCATTCTGGTGCTTTTTGTCAAATTATGGATATTTTTTTGAGTGGATATGGAAAATTGAATATTGATTCTGATTTATTGAGTGTTCGCTTTGTGTATGAAGAAAAAGTAAAGTTTTGAAAAAAAAATTAAATTTTTCAAGTTAGTAAGGTTAGAACATCATATGAAAAGCAAAACGAATCAATTCATTATCGCTAATATTTACAAGTTTTTGAGCATTGAAAACAAAATGAGCAATATAAATACAAAACAGTCCACAAAGTTTAGAGTTTGCACTTTGAATTGGTTGATTCTCCAAGAGTTGATAGATATTATGATTGTTGCCAACAGAAATGATTCTTTGATATAGGTGTTTGTACGATGAAATGGGCCGACCAAGGGGATCGGCAAACAGAAGTTGATTGTTCTTTCTGCATAAAAGTAACCAGTGGGTGCCAATATTTTCAGCAGTTGCTGCATTAACAATAAGGAAGCTGTTTCTGTTCATTTTTTCAGGAAAGTTGTTGGCCGCAAACACGCCATGAAATTTGTATTTAAGAGTTTTGCAGCCTTGTATTAAATCATTAATATCATCTTCATCCATCATTAATTTGTCAGAATGTGATTCTTTGATACTCTTCTTGCACTATCAACAAAAATTGTGCTCGCTTTTTCGCCAATAATGAAAATCTCTATATTGTTCGGTAGGGCCGCAGAAAATTTCAACTCAATAGAAATTGACGAATTTGTAAGCTCAGGGTGAATAAAATCATGGGATGCTTGTTGGGTACTGGTCAAATCAAAAACCATTATGAAATGGTCCGGGTATTCTGTCAAACTTATTCCATGACCATTGTCGATGTAAGCTAAATCCGATATTGTATTAAAGTAGAGACGTTTGTCATCACTTGTTGATATTAGACTGTCTGCCACAGGTAAACCGTTTCGGTAAATATAAATCTGCTCAAGGTCGAATTTGCGGAAATTAAATGGATTTTGTCTGTTGTTACCAAGAAACGCTTCGTTAGTGTTCAGACAAATTGCTAGTCTACGAATCGGTTCTCTGGCAAAAATATCTTCTTGTTTCCAACTGTGGAGACCCGTTGATGCCAGAAATGTTTTTGTTAGAGTCTCCAAGTAGGGATACGAAGCTGGACTTTTTAACAAAGTTTTTTCTATAGCCGATACGACATCATCGTTCAATGTCATCTTGCGCACATATAAATTAGCTTCGACAATTTTTACTTTGTAGTGCTTGGCTGCATCGTCAGACATTATAACAAAATCATCTATTGACCGTCTAAACGCAATGCGAAGTGTCACACCACTTAGCAAATGTCTGTCACAAGTGAAAAAGTCAACTGCAACTTTACCGTAAAATGTGCACTCAGCCGATTGCCTCACTAGGGCTTTCCTTCTGTTCACTTCTACAGTTGACAACGCTCCTGGATTTTCTTCGTAGGAATAGCCCTGACATGCCAACCATGTTTTTTTTGCATCTTTGTTATGTGAAAATTCTGTTTCAATAAAACTTTTTTGAGCATAGTTTCCGTTAGCGTTTGAAATTTTTAGTCCATTAGCAGACACTGTACAGTCAGAGAAGAGTGAATGTAAAACATTATTGCAAAAATAGGGAGCATCTGTCTTCGTAACATCTGTTGCTGCTCCTGCGTCATATCTCAAATCAGCTTCTGATAACTGGACAATTTTACATTTCACTTCCAAGAAAATTTTCTGTAAGTCAATAAAATTATTTCGGTCACCGGCGACTTCAAATTCTAACATGGGTCCATTTGGACTGTAGACTGGGCCCAACTTTTGACAAAAACTACCATCGAAAGTTACTAAGAGAGAAGGTTTTTCGAACAAATCCAAAGAACTGTGAGTTGCCTCTGATGGTAACAAATTAGCGATCATCGTTCACTCTGGCAAAAAAATCTGACCGACTTCTTTTTGAAGCTCTGTGCGTTGAAATGGTTTTTTTGCGTTTGTTGATTGCTTTCTGTGGCTTGACTCGTATTGAATTCCTCCGACGTGAAGTATTTCGGCGAGATCCCCCTGTCTTTTTTTTTGACAGTTTTTGAGATTGTATTTTTAAACGCCTGTTTAGGAGATTTTTTGCTTCCGACTACATTCAAAATCTCTGGAACACTTTGTTTCAATAGCTCTTTCCCGATACGCTTCGCTGTAGGCAAAATGAAACGACGTGCTAAAGGTAGCGCAACACGTCCAATGCCTGCAGCTAGAGCTCCAAAACCACTTCCTCTTTGACGATAATGTCCAGAGAAGTGAGGCAAAGACGTTGCTTGATTGGCATAATAAGAATCCATTTTAAGGGGAAAATTTTTTGAATTGTAGTGTTAGAATAACTTTTCCAGTTCCCGAAAAGGGAACTAATTGTCCTGTTTCCGTTCTCAGTTCAATTGAAATCGATTGAATTGTGTTGGTTAGGAGCTTCTTATAGTCTAAATTTGTAAAAACTATCCGATGAGTGGGTTCAAGCTCACAAACACTACCGTTTTTCAGACGTTGTTTTGAATCAATGACTCGCAAAAGAGGAGCCTTAGTGTCACCGACGTACTGGTATTCAATTATGTTGGTGTAGATGAAAATTAGATGTTTTCCAGCACAAAGGTCAGCTGGGAACTCCCCATAATAAGCTTTCGTATCATCACTTTTCATAAACCTGTTCGCATTGGGAATCATTTTGTACCCAATGTGTATTCCATTACCGTCAGGAATACCCTTAAATCCAATAATGCTTGGAATTTCTTCGCTGGGAAACGTAATTCCCTCATACTTGCCAAACAAAATTTCATATTTCCCAGAGCTCTTCAACTCTCTGAATGAAAAATGGCGCAGACCAATTGTGCGCTTAATTGTAGCAAGAAGTTGAGCCACTGTATCAAAGGTTCCTGGCAAAAATCTTAATTGCTGTCCACTATAAGGTCTAGAAATAACATTGGCTCCCGAAGAAATCTTTTGGGAATCTTCAAAGTCTTTTAAGTTGTACGCAATTAGATTTCCGTTTACTATGTTTTCTATTTTTGTTGGGAATATGATTTCACTTAGCGCCACTCTCCAATCACCTGCAAGTTGAATTTCGTCATTGAAAAAATTCCGAAATGATGCTAGTGTATTTGAATCAAATATTTCCATTGAAGCTGATGAAACAACGTGAACTGTAAACTCGTCTTCAAACCGGTTGTTGGACATTTTAAACAAGAGGGAGCCTGACAAGTTGTAATTCTGGTTGGTAAAATTTTCCTTGAATTGGTTCCTTGTCTGCGTCGGCTAAGGTGTATGTTGGTGGGCTTAATGTCGGTATTCCCGTTATTTCAAAGACTTCGTCTGTGAATGATTGCATATAACTTTTCCTGAATGCTTTATCTTTTTTAACTACTCTCACAAAGTCTCCAATGTAAAACTTGGGCTTCTGAGTTGAGCTTGTTTGTGCTGCCAATGACACTAGTCGTGGCACATCCGTTTTTGTAACTTTGTTAGGAGCAGTTTTTGTTATTCAATTGACTCTTGAATTGATTGTTTTCACAAATTGGCCTAATTGGTCAATGTAGCTATAGGTCCACTTTTCTTCAAGATACCGATGAATTATCTTTTTGAGAGATCTAATGTTCCTCTCTGCAAAAGCTGACTTTTTTTCCGTAAAAGGTACTATATAAATGAATTCCACGTTTGGTACACAATTTTTTGAATGCTCCAAGAAATTCTGTACCATCGTCAACCCATACTTTTTCGGGTTGTTTGTTTTTGATCATCTTTTTGAATGCTTCAGCTGCTTCGGTTGCGTACTTTGTTTTCATTGGTTCCACTCGTAAATATCTTGACAAACAATCAACTGCTACTAGAAGATACTTTATATTGCGGTTATACTTTGCCAGTTTATCAACGTGTGCCAAATTCAGAGACCAAATTTCGTTAATGTCTTTAACAAAAATTTTAAGCCTGGGAAATTTTAATCGAATTGAACGGTACTTTGTGAAAGACGGCTTTGTCTCCAAATAGGACTGAATTTTACCCAGAGGGAGCTTGCTTTGCGTCTGTAACCGCTTTATGCTTCCATACGCTGCTGGTCCTTTTAAATAAAACTGATCCAATTTTTTTACTTCAGGAAAAGAAAGACCACATCTTCTGACTGGTCTCTTCTTTGTCTGTCGTTTGGTCCGGTTCTTCTTTATATCTTTTTTGGGTTGGTTTTGAGCCACTGTGTTGTTCTCTACTAGAGGAGAGCTCTTGCCGACTGGGTTGTTCTCTACTTGGGAAAAGCTCTTGTTCACTTTCAGACGAGGCTTCCAAGATTTGCTTGGCATGTGTATTTGCAACAAGATGAGGTGAGATATTAAGAGCAATTAAAATTTTTGAGTATTTTGCAATGTCAATTTTTTTAGTTGGTTGCTGCAGATTGTACAGAAATGTTGAAGCTTTAATGCCCAGTCTTTCTTTATTTACGTGAAGAACGTCGTTCGACTCTACAGTTACTGTTTGAGATTGGTTAATCAAGTCAAGTATGATTTTTGATCTTTTGATTTGGTTTTTATTCATAAAATCTAGCTCTAACAATATGGAGTCGAAATCTTTGCTTTTTTGTTTTCTCACTACCGGTTCAATCTCGCTGTCTTCGCTCATGGGTTCTGTTTTTTCCTCTTCTGCTGTTTCAATCATTTTTTCTGCAGTCTCAACTGGTTCAACTGCTATCTCTGGTTTTTCCATTGAGTTCGACTGGTTTCTTTGAAATTGTGCATCTTTCTGTTTATAAAGGGGATTGTCCAAAACTTCTTTTTTTACCGGTTGATGTGAAGCAAACATTCGTTTTGGAATTAAAATGAATTCTTCGGTGTGCATTACGATTTTGTCAAATAACGATAACAAGCGAAACCAACAGTTTTGACCAAATCTGTTTCTCTAGCAAAAAGTTGCCTCTTTTCTTTCAAACTTGTTTGTCTAGACAATAGTTTTCTGAATGATTTTTCAAAGCCTTGGACAAAACTTTTTCGTATTGGAACATTACCATTGACAATGCTGAGCAAATATTCGCAAAGGAATTTAATGAAATGATTTGGAGCTCTCTCGATCTTCTCTTTTAGTTTTGTATCCGATATGTTTAGCAGCCGCCCCAGCATACAAACTTCTTTCTCTCTCATCGCTTAAACTTGTAATAACGGCTTTAGCTGATGGCAGATAAAAAATTGAAGGTCCTGGAGGAACAATATTTGAACAGTAGCGCAAGACGTCTGATGTTTTGGGATCCAAATCAATTAATAAATGACCAAACGGTTCTTTAGTTGCCAGCTCATAGCTTTCTTTTAAAAATTGAGAGTTATTCAACTGTCTACCAATAAAAGTAATCTGTTGTGTGTCACGTGGTGATTTAAACAATATGATATGTGTTGTATTTAGATCAATTGTTCTGGACCATCTGCTTTGCTGGAACAAATTGTGTTTAACATAAATTACACTGATGTTTCTGTGTCGCCCTGCGGTTGCTAATTTTGAAAATTCTTTGTCATTAAAAATTTCTTCACATGAGTCATCGAACACAAGGAGGCAGTTGTCTAACTCTGAAATGAGTTCAAAATTAGAGAATTTTTTAAAATGTATGTTCAGTTTCTTCTCTAACGATTGGAATTTGGGCTGATCGTGCTGATAAAAATAATAAATTGTTTGAAATTCTGGGAAAAAAGTGCCAACTAATAACATTTTGAATATGAGCTCATTTTTTCCCGCAACAAGATGGCCCGCAAACAGCCATGAACAACCGGTCAGAGGTGGAAATAATTTTATTCATAACTTTGGATTTGGAAGAGCGTATCCAACTGTACAAGAGAGAAGTGAAAACCAAAATGTGGATTCTTCACAGTCGAGACTTTAAAAAACACCTTGGCGAGAGACACAGTTATAAGAAAAATTATTATTAAGATTTGTGTAAAGCATACAACCTCTGATCGAGGCAATCTCGAATTGCAAAACCTCCAAGATCGTCTTTCTTGGTGGTCAGCGTCAAAAACCATGTCAGTTATGCCTCCGCCCGAATCTAGTTGATCTTCGGTTTGACTCATTTTGAAACAAAATTATTCAAAAAATGAATTGCTTTTCAAGAATGTTACATAATTATTCAACAATAAAAAATTCATACAAAACATATCCAGAGTCGTTGTCTCCTTGTTTGTAAGTGATTGTATAGTTTGCATTCATCGAATCTTGTTTATCTCTAAAAACAATTGACTCTACATTGTTCTCTTTAATCAGCTGCTTGATTTCATCGGGAAGAGTCTCATCGTCCAGAGACATCAGAATTGGCACTGCACGCTTGGGCGTAGGTAAAGGGGTTAGTTTCAACCTTTTCATTTTCTCTTGTAAAGACATGGTACAATTGAAAGTACTCCAGTAGAGACAGATACTTCTTGAAAGCTTCTATTTCAGCACCAGCACACACGATCTGCTGTTTTCTCAAAACTGTTTGCCCTCTTGTGTCAATTTTTTCTTCCTTGATAAGAGTAACCGTTAACTGATTTTCAGGTGTTATGCAACTGTAAACTGTCAAATTTGGAGACAAATTCACTTGAAGTAGAGACGGAGCTGGTTTCTCCAACCGACGATTCATTCGTCAGCCACTGGTAAAAGAGTTTTGCCTTCTTATTGGCACAATGCTTGCTTCTTTGTGGTTTTGGGCAACTCAATGCATGTAATTTACAAACTGGTGTCTCCCGATATAATTTCAAGTGTTCAATTTTTGGGCAAAACAAAGTTTCCAAGTTGATAACGTTCCTCTCTAACAGCTGCCGTAAAGTTTCCGTTTTTTCTAATCCTTTTGCGTAAAAATCAGAAAAGGGAAATCGAAGAACTATACTTTGAAAAATCTGTTGCAAATAATGATAAGGGTACTCTCCTGTCTCCCACGAGAGACCATGAAGAAATTTAGATACCCACAGGAAAGATCTTTGCTCACTCGAAGAAAGTATGTTAAATGAGTTTGGAGGTAAAAACAAAATTGTATCGTTGTAATTTTTGGTAGATACCGCAAGTTCTTTTATTATAAATCCAGATTTTTTACTTCTAAAGCCTTCAAAATCAAGAACAACTGCTCCAGATTTCAACATTCCAGCAAATTGAATAAACTATTTTTGAAGGATTTTACGTATAAACAAAAACCAATTCCAGTCACATGACCAAGGTACTCATTTGTGACTGAACAAGGTAATACGTAGGAATAGCCTGGACCCTTTTCACTATATTCATATACAAAACCGGAAGCGTCGTGAAGTATCGCATGCAGTCTCAAAACTTTGAACGATTTAAAATATTTGTCGAGGGCTGAATTGTCGATGCCAATCAAACCACCATAGGGTCGTAGTTTCAAAGCTATATCTAAATCAATCTCAGGATCCAAATGAAGACAAGTAGCTAAAAAGTATAAAAACCGTTCACCGTATTGTGAATATTCTTTTTCGATTTCCTTATAAGTTTCGTGAATACTCTTCAAATCAACTGTAGCAATTGTAGCCATATGATTTTATGAACGCTCACTCAAAAATGACTCTAGCCAGGCTTTTCCGCACAACCTACATGCCAATTTACATGTATCACGCACGGCCGTTGTTTTACATGTAGCGCCGCCAAGGATAACCCCCTATTATCACACGTATTAATTCGAAGGATAACCCCCCCCCCTATCTTAGTACCCTATTATCTTACTACTAACGTGTGCCCCTCCCACCCCACCACCACCACCACCACCACCACCACCACCACCAAATACACTTGATTGGATCATTTTCGTTGGGTATCCTCCACTCCAGCTTAGTGAAATTGGAGCTATAATGGGAAAAACTGCTGTTGGGCTACGATGTGAGTAATCACTTTTATTATTATGTGTTGTGATATCAAAAATTTTTGCCCTCAGTTTCTAAAACTGTTTTCTGGATCTGGTTGAATGATTGCGAATGATATAATTCATCAATACATCATTCGTTAGCACGTGAGAATTTGTTTACTTTGCTGTGTTGGCATTCAAATTAAATGACCCTTCTCTGTGGGCGCATATTATTTGTACCCCCAGATGCACGTGCAATATATTTACATGATGATTTACTATGTAATGGCTAGTGCTCGGTAACGGGGGGCGTGACTTGGGTGCTGGGCCAATATCAAATGTGCCACAAAAAGAAACTGCCAAAGAAAAGCAAATCAAAATCAAAACCTGATTACAAAGAGAGAGCTTTCTCCAAGATCAAGAACAGTAATCACACAAATGGCAGTTGTTCAAAATTGAGTTTAGAAGATTTATAAAGGATTTAGAGAAAGAATTGATAGAAGAATAGATAACAAACAATTTTTCTCCGAAACAAATGAGTTGAGTTAACTATTTTAAATTAAGGCTTGCAAATTTAAAATGCCGATTACCCCGAGGAAACCGCTTTGACCACAAGTGAGTAAGAGTTGTACACTGAGTCTTCTCTTACAAAGTGTTGCCCGCATCGTTTAATTATTGAATGATTTGTCTCAGTGAAGTAAATAAAGATTTGTGAATGTTAGTAAAGAAATTTGGCGGTTTAGTTTAACCCACTTCTGTTAAGCCAACAAGAAATAACCAATATGACAAAAAGATCTGATATTTTGAATGATACTCTCCCGTGTTGAGAAACTGCGACATATTCAAAGCAAGAAGCATTGTTTTTGTCGAATTTTGTCGATTTCGCAGCTTTATTTATTTATAGGAACCGTCGATTACCGTCTTTTTTGTCGTGGTGATTTAAACAATATGATATGTGTTGTATTTAGATCAATTGTTCTGGACCATCTGCTTTGCTGGAACAAATTGTGTTTAACATAAATTACACTGATGTTTCTGTGTCGCCCTGCGGTTGCTAATTTTGAAAATTCTTTGTCATTAAAAATTTCTTCACATGAGTCATCGAACACAAGGAGGCAGTTGTCTAACTCTGAAATGAGTTCAAAATTAGAGAATTTTTTAAAATGTATGTTCAGTTTCTTCTCTAACGATTGGAATTTGGGCTGATCGTGCTGATAAAAATAATAAATTGTTTGAAATTCTGGGAAAAAAGTGCCAACTAATAACATTTTGAATATGAGCTCATTTTTTCCCGCAACAAGATGGCCCGCAAACAGCCATGAACAACCGGTCAGAGGTGGAAATAATTTTATTCATAACTTTGGATTTGGAAGAGCGTATCCAACTGTACAAGAGAGAAGTGAAAACCAAAATGTGGATTCTTCACAGTCGAGACTTTAAAAAACACCTTGGCGAGAGACACAGTTATAAGAAAAATTATTATTAAGATTTGTGTAAAGCATACAACCTCTGATCGAGGCAATCTCGAATTGCAAAACCTCCAAGATCGTCTTTCTTGGTGGTCAGCGTCAAAAACCATGTCAGTTATGCCTCCGCCCGAATCTAGTTGATCTTCGGTTTGACTCATTTTGAAACAAAATTATTCAAAAAATGAATTGCTTTTCAAGAATGTTACATAATTATTCAACAATAAAAAATTCATACAAAACATATCCAGAGTCGTTGTCTCCTTGTTTGTAAGTGATTGTATAGTTTGCATTCATCGAATCTTGTTTATCTCTAAAAACAATTGACTCTACATTGTTCTCTTTAATCAGCTGCTTGATTTCATCGGGAAGAGTCTCATCGTCCAGAGACATCAGAATTGGCACTGCACGCTTGGGCGTAGGTAAAGGGGTTAGTTTCAACCTTTTCATTTTCTCTTGTAAAGACATGGTACAATTGAAAGTACTCCAGTAGAGACAGATACTTCTTGAAAGCTTCTATTTCAGCACCAGCACACACGATCTGCTGTTTTCTCAAAACTGTTTGCCCTCTTGTGTCAATTTTTTCTTCCTTGATAAGAGTAACCGTTAACTGATTTTCAGGTGTTATGCAACTGTAAACTGTCAAATTTGGAGACAAATTCACTTGAAGTAGAGACGGAGCTGGTTTCTCCAACCGACGATTCATTCGTCAGCCACTGGTAAAAGAGTTTTGCCTTCTTATTGGCACAATGCTTGCTTCTTTGTGGTTTTGGGCAACTCAATGCATGTAATTTACAAACTGGTGTCTCCCGATATAATTTCAAGTGTTCAATTTTTGGGCAAAACAAAGTTTCCAAGTTGATAACGTTCCTCTCTAACAGCTGCCGTAAAGTTTCCGTTTTTTCTAATCCTTTTGCGTAAAAATCAGAAAAGGGAAATCGAAGAACTATACTTTGAAAAATCTGTTGCAAATAATGATAAGGGTACTCTCCTGTCTCCCACGAGAGACCATGAAGAAATTTAGATACCCACAGGAAAGATCTTTGCTCACTCGAAGAAAGTATGTTAAATGAGTTTGGAGGTAAAAACAAAATTGTATCGTTGTAATTTTTGGTAGATACCGCAAGTTCTTTTATTATAAATCCAGATTTTTTACTTCTAAAGCCTTCAAAATCAAGAACAACTGCTCCAGATTTCAACATTCCAGCAAATTGAATAAACTATTTTTGAAGGATTTTACGTATAAACAAAAACCAATTCCAGTCACATGACCAAGGTACTCATTTGTGACTGAACAAGGTAATACGTAGGAATAGCCTGGACCCTTTTCACTATATTCATATACAAAACCGGAAGCGTCGTGAAGTATCGCATGCAGTCTCAAAACTTTGAACGATTTAAAATATTTGTCGAGGGCTGAATTGTCGATGCCAATCAAACCACCATAGGGTCGTAGTTTCAAAGCTATATCTAAATCAATCTCAGGATCCAAATGAAGACAAGTAGCTAAAAAGTATAAAAACCGTTCACCGTATTGTGAATATTCTTTTTCGATTTCCTTATAAGTTTCGTGAATACTCTTCAAATCAACTGTAGCAATTGTAGCCATATGATTTTATGAACGCTCACTCAAAAATGACTCTAGCCAGGCTTTTCCGCACAACCTACATGCCAATTTACATGTATCACGCACGGCCGTTGTTTTACATGTAGCGCCGCCAAGGATAACCCCCTATTATCACACGTATTAATTCGAAGGATAACCCCCCCCCCCTATCTTAGTACCCTATTATCTTACTACTAACGTGTGCCCCTCCCACCCCACCACCACCACCACCACCACCACCACCACCAAATACACTTGATTGGATCATTTTCGTTGGGTATCCTCCACTCCAGCTTAGTGAAATTGGAGCTATAATGGGAAAAACTGCTGTTGGGCTACGATGTGAGTAATCACTTTTATTATTATGTGTTGTGATATCAAAAATTTTTGCCCTCAGTTTCTAAAACTGTTTTCTGGATCTGGTTGAATGATTGCGAATGATATAATTTATCAATACATCATTCGTTAGCACGTGAGAATTTGTTTACTTTGCTGTGTTGGCATTCAAATTAAATGACCCTTCTCTGTGGGCGCATATTATTTGTACCCCCAGATGCACGTGCAATATATTTACATGATGATTTACTATGTAATGGCTAGTGCTCGGTAACGGGGGGCGTGACTTGGGTGCTGGGCCAATATCAAATGTGCCACAAAAAGAAACTGCCAAAGAAAAGCAAATCAAAATCAAAACCTGATTACAAAGAGAGAGCTTTCTCCAAGATCAAGAACAGTAATCACACAAATGGCAGTTGTTCAAAATTGAGTTTAGAAGATTTATAAAGGATTTAGAGAAAGAATTGATAGAAGAATAGATAACAAACAATTTTTCTCCGAAACAAATGAGTTGAGTTAACTATTTTAAATTAAGGCTTGCAAATTTAAAATGCCGATTACCCCGAGGAAACCGCTTTGACCACAAGTGAGTAAGAGTTGTACACTGAGTCTTCTCTTACAAAGTGTTGCCCGCATCGTTTAATTATTGAATGATTTGTCTCAGTGAAGTAAATAAAGATTTGTGAATGTTAGTAAAGAAATTTGGCGGTTTAGTTTAACCCACTTCTGTTAAGCCAACAAGAAATAACCAATATGACAAAAAGATCTGATATTTTGAATGATACTCTCCCGTGTTGAGAAACTGCGACATATTCAAAGCAAGAAGCATTGTTTTTGTCGAATTTTGTCGATTTCGCAGCTTTATTTATTTATAGGAACCGTCGATTACCGTCTTTTTTGTCGGTATTGTCGGCGTTTAATGTAAGAAGTGTCGATTAGTGCAGTTTTGTCGGTATCGTTGGTATTTGATGTCAGAAGTGTCGATGATCGTCGCGTTTTTGTCGGCATCGTCAGTTTTAATTTGATTTAAATACAAGAGAAGTACGGGAAAACTAAGTGAGAGGTGGTGCACTGGAGCAGAAGGTGGCATGTAATCTTGGGGGTTGTAGGTTCGGATCCTAACAAAGACTTTCTGTTTTGTAAGATTTTAGAACGGAAAAAGCCGAAGCTTTTTATGTTTAAATACCGACAAAAACCGATCGAAACGATTAAAAAACGTAAGGGCTTTAACGGTTTTGGCAAACTAAAACCGACAAAAAACCGACAATTTCTTATGTTTGAACCCGACCAGTTTTTCAATACGGAATCTAAAAAATTTTTTACGTGCGAAAATAATGGGGAAAAAGTATGCAACAGAATTAGGAAAACTTTTAAAGGAAAACATCCAAAAAAGCAGCCCCAACATAAATGTGTTCAGCTTGCGAAACACTTTAACGGAGTGTTCAATTAATTGTACTACAAACAACGCTGAAATGAGCGGAATTCTTTTTTATTAGAACATTGGAGGGCTGAAAAAGTGACCCACTTGTATCACACAAGGAAAATCCGCATTTTTTTACTGTCAGAGTTCAAGAAAAAGGAACAACAAAACTGAATATACCAATACAAAGATAACTCGAATGAACTTCGACGTCTCAGATCTATGGAAAACGCTCTGGACCAGAGGTACAACTTGCCTACATCCACAGAATTAATCTGCCTAAGGAATAATGCGAAGATGACTCAAGAGTACGTTTTTAATAATGGTTTATAAGCAAAATTAGTACAATTTTGAAACTATCGAACCTTATTCGGGTATCAATTTGCCTTTCAAGTATTTCTTTATGCAAAAGTACAGTTGAGCAAACCAATGCTTTGAACAAAACAATTTGGTCGTTAGAAACCTATTTTTTCTAACAATTTATGGGCACATGTAGGGGTTGTTCTCCTAATTCAATATACTCTAACCATAAGGCGAAAAATGATTTTGTTGATAAAAATTGTTTTACTGTGATCCTGCGTCTATCTATACTTAAGGTTACATCTTAATCACTCTCTTTTCCGTTCAATAGTCAGAAGTTTCTATCTACAAAAGTTTGTTTGGAAAGCATAAATTACTTGACAACCCTTTTTGAGTAAAACATAGCTTACTTGACCTCAAAGGTATTTCTAAGGTTATTGGATAAATTTTGGCTCAACGGCAAACAGTTTTCAGAATTGTGATGATAACGAAGGTAAATTTTGGAGAGTTGCAAGCGGGACTAATTTGCGGAACTAACTATTTAAATCCTTTATACATTTTTTTAAAAAAATTTATTACTGCTTGTGATACAAAAAGTCGTCTTTTGAATGTAATTGTTTTAAGCAATATCGGAAGTATGATTTTGTATATTTCTACGAGCATTTGCTTGAACGGACACCAAACCAGCGTCAAATTTTGTTCCCAGTAGCCAAAAAAATTATAATTCTGTGGTATGTTGCGGAATTTCCTGAATCTTTTTAAAATGCACCTTGAATCACAAACAAATTTATAGTTTTCTGGAACTAGAGTACGTATTAAATATTGAACACATGAAATCAACGTATTAAATATTCAACACATGAAAATTGATTCAAGATATTCAAATAAGTTACAGGTGGCAGTAACGGCATCGTTTCAGAACTTTTACCTATGAACCAGTAAAGTATTGAAAAGTATACGTTCAAAAGCAAACAGAAAAAAACTCTCAAAAATGAAAAAAAAAATAGAATAAAAGGCTATTCACCTTCACTCTAAAAAATATCTAGGTAAATTTTCTTGCAATGTTTGCAGATAAGAAAAAGAAAAAAATATCCGCAAAAAAATAATACGTCCAATTTACTTATAATACATTACCTAGAAATTACCTGCAAACTCAATACAACAATTTATTTTAGGAGCGTAGGTATTAGGTGCATATATTGCATGAAAGTTTAGTGGGTAGAAATACCCAGAGAATTCTTTTCAGATAAAATTCGGTGTAAAATTGACTACAATCTAACTAGAAATTGCAGGTATTTTTAAAATGACGTGTACTTCTACCTGCAAAATTTACAAGCAATTTGCTCTCTAGAAAAAGATTTTGCTGTTAAAAGTCTAGGAGGGTAAAATTGCAATTTCTACGAATATTGCGAGCAAATTTACCTAGAGTTTCTGGTTGTATTAAAGAACAATTTACTTGCAAATTCTTGGTTAATTCACCTGCAATTTATAATCAATTTCCCTGTAAAATATTAGCGTGTAAAATATTATGAAAGATTCTTTTTTGGAGATGTAGAGTACAGAAATTGTCAGTTCGTCATTGCAATTATGCTACTAGAAACCGGTATCGCGAATTGACAGTAGCACCAATTGAGAAAAGGCCCTCTGGAAGTAACCAATAAACTTGTTTTCAGTTTGCAAACGGTCCAATTTTTTAAACATAAAAATAGGCGTAGATTTCAGTATTCTGACATATTTGTGCTGCAGTTTAACATCTTCAAGAACTTCCAATTTACATGGACTACGCTAAAGAAAAGGCAGAGATGATGAAATATAATAACTTCAAAGACTTCTTTGAAATGAAGTCAGGGAAGTATAATAACTTTATCAAATTATCTGAAAGAAAACTTGTAATTAGCGTGATGCCCTAAAAATTGCCTTTCTCGGTTGAACTCTTTTGTTGCTTAATATTTATCCTCCTAAAATTACTATGCTGTTTGAATTTTTGTCCTAAAACAACCATAGACTGAAAGTAGGACTAAAGACTCCAGTATTTGCAGCTTCGCCATATAATTGAGCTATATTTCCGTTTTCAATGACAGGGTAAAATATATCAGTTTTTATAGGTTTCTATCAATTCACTGCCGGGGAACGATTTTTAACTAAAGCTACACATACACACACACACACACACACACACACACACACACACACACACACCCATAAGCGAAGCATTCGACTTACAAGATCCTTTCAAGATAATCATTAGCCTTGCAAGATTCGTGCAAGATAAGCATTCGTTTTGCAAGATTCTTACAAAATTATATAGAAAGCGAGTATCAAAAATATTATGGAAAAAATTAAGTTTGTCTTGCTTATCAATTTTAAACTGAAAAATGGCATAAAAGTCAACAAAAATACGTGCAATCGTTTCGCGATTTTTAAATAGTATAAATGAAGAATAATACACACAAACGAACCAACGGGAGTGCAAATCAACCGGAACAAACTTGCAAGAATCTCTTAATGTAACCATTCATCTTGCAAGATCTTACAAAATAAACATCTTTTGCAAGCAAGTTGCAAGATCTTATAAGATAATCAAATTTTGCAAGAATATTGTAATATTTTACAGGATTATCATCCCGTCTCGGCCGGGATGTTATTCAGTTGTTGCTGATTTACATTAAATGTAAACTGCCCCTTGTGTTTTAGATAGACAAACACTGTCTTTCTGAAGGATGATCAACTGTCAGGTATGCTCTCTTTCATCAGAAAATTGATCTATCACAACAATTTGCAAGACTCAAGCTGAAATTTGGTGACCCGTGCAAAACCATCAGAATGAGGATAACAATAAACAAAACTTTGTTATTTGAGATTTAATAATCTTTTGGTCTGGCTGTTTTGCTACTTAATATTAGTTCGCATAGTAAACTCTTTGGACAATTGTGGAGTTTCAAGGGTTCCTTAAACCAAAATTTTGCTGATTTTTTTTGCTGAATTTTGCTGAGAGCAAATTGGTATAAAACAGAATTTTATACCAATGTGCTCTGCTAGCATATCGTTTAATGTTCTGCGTCATGTATAAAGTTGAGAGTAAGCGCCATTCACATCTGATGACAACCAGAACTAAAACCAGTTTTAAATAGCTCTACTCTTATAGGAATTATTTGCTAGATTTTTTCGTAAAATTCAAATTAGAATTCTGAATGTAAAAATCTTATTTTCTTTTTCGTTACAGACAAAATCATTAAAAAATTTGAAGCCCAAAAAATATGACCGCGTTGTTAAATGTTAAACCAAGTTTCAGCAACGACAAAACTCTCTGATTCAATAAAGAAAAGTTTTCGAATGATTGTCAGCAAAAACAATATACTTTGACAGTACATAATTCCAAATGACATTTCTGTTTATTGGTTTGTTATATAAGAAGGAGTTCTATTTCTCTGTAGACATTTTTTTGACGTGTGATAAATTAAATCTTTTACTTAGAAACCTTCAATTTTGGTTCGTTTTTACTTGGTCAACCCCAAAAATTGGTTTTTGTTGTCAAGCAAAACAATTTTTCACTTTTTTAAAAGTGTTTTTAAGCATCTCTAGGATTTTTTCTTTATAAAACCTTATACAAAAAGAATACACTGTGAAGCCACACAGGCCACACAGACATTTGGCAACTCTTTGTTGTATTAAACAATATTTTTGCGTTTTTCTAAAACCTCAAACCTTTTCGTATTTCTAACCTATAATAATTCAAAAAATATGTTATTCGTTTTCTAGACCTTTTGGTCTTTTTCTAGCGTGAAGATGTTCGCTGTTGATATTCAATGCCGTAAATGCGATCAGTTTCTGCTCTATAGCACCGTTTTTAAATGTCACGAAAAAAATCTCTGTAGTTGAAATTTTGGCAGCTGTTTCGATGAGACGCAAAAGGTGTCGAAATTATATAATTTGCATCCTTTATAATTTGCATCCGAGAAATTGAATTTTGGTGAATCATTTGTCCCAGTCGAAAAATTTTTTGGAATGATATTTGTTTCTTCGGTTGATAGTTAATTATCAAACGAAGAAACAAATATAATTCCAAAAAAAAAAAACGTTCTGGATAACAACAGCCCTAGTCGTGTCCAGAAAAAGATTAGTCATAACGTGTCTTCAAATTATGTTAGTGTTTCATTAAATGAAAGGAAAAAGAAAATCACTCGAGAGATGTTAAAGCCAGTTCACAAGTTCTCGCCCAGCTGTCTATCCAGCGATCTATTTATCTATCTCCTCTAAGTCCATGATAATATAATGTTCCAACTATTCAGCTAAAAACATACAAGTTCCTATCCTGGTATAATGAAAAAAGTTACCAGGAAGAAATTTGGTCAAAATGGTAAGTACTTTCAAAACTAAAAGAACCTGCAATCAACTGCTGGCTTTTGAATATATTTACGGTATCTTCTGATATGATAGGCATTCATCCCAGGATGGACTTTGAGAAGATGGATAAATAGATCGCTGGAAAGACCGCTGCACGAGAACTTGCCAGCTGGCTGTTATGACTCTACACTGATTTCCTTTTCCTTTCGTTTAACGAAACACTAACATAATTTGAAAACACATTATGACTAATCTTTTTCTGGACATGGCTAGGGCTCTTTACATTTGCACTCAAAAACCAACGAAGCACGTCTAAATTTTCCCGGTTTTGTTAGTTTAGCTTTTGCCATTTTTTCTACTTCTTAAAATGTTCTTCATGGCAACACAAGATGTATTATTTCACTTATTTCACTGAATTACACTTATTTCGTGTAAGGGAAGCATCTTGATGTTTTATGTCAGGTACCAATCTAAATACCCATCTTAATGCTCTGTCTCATTTCGTATAAAAAAATCGGATTTTCACCGTTTGTGCCCCCCCCCCCAGCTTAGTGGGTTCATTTTATTTGCACCCCCAAGACGCACGTGCCATATTTTTACATGATGAATTACTATGTAACCGGGTCGAGCAAAAATGGGAAAAATATGTAAGATAAGCGATGAAAAGTTGTTTTTTTCATCGCAAATTTTGTGCAAATTTTTGCGGTGAAATACGGTGAATGCGGTGAAATTATGTAAGTTCACCGATACAGTAAGTGGTGAACTTACAAAAATTCACCGCATTTGACCACTTACTACAAGTTTCCGTCATTGCACGGATTCGAATCTCGCAACTCCTGTATGTCAGCCACTTCTTCTTCCACTGCGCCACTGCTCACTAATATCTAGCATATTTGTTTTGAATTTAAATCAAATTCACTCTCCTTTATGTAAAACATACGCGTTGAACTTTTGTAAGATAAGCGGTGAAATTACAATTTTTTTGCGGTGAAATGTGGTGAATGCGGTAAAATTATGTAAGTTCACCGCTTACTCTAGTGGTAAAATTACAAAAATTCAACGCTTAAAAAAGTTTCAAAAAGATGCATGAATATTTGAGGGTAAATTTTCCGTGCGTCTTTTAATAAATGTATCTTAACTTCGTTGAACAAAAGACAATTCGAAGCGTTTTCTAAGCGGTGAATTTAAGTTATTCCACCACGAAATCATGTGGTGAATTTGTGTAATTTCATCGCATTCAATGCTGTTCCCACACAATTTTAACACTTCTTTCTAGGCGGTGAATTAATGTAAGTTCACCACTAAGTTAAGCGATGAATCTATGTAATTTCATTGCATTCACCGCTTATCTAACACAATTTGTACAATTTTTTTCAAAGCTGTGAATTTATGTATTTTCATTGCTAAATTCAGAGCGGTGAAATTATGTAATTTAACCGCTACCAGGCTATAAAAATTTTTTCAACGCATTGACCGCCTGAGACATGTAATTTCACCGCATTCACCGCTTATCTTACATAATTTTGCGTCGAATGGCGGTGACACCTCGAGCCGGGTAATGGCACGTGCTCGGTAATGGGGGGGGGGGGGGGGGTTGGTGCATAACCTACAGGAGGGGGCACGACCGGAAAAGATCCAAAGAATCAAATTGAAGTTGACTTGATTAAGTCTTGGCCTATTAAATGATTAAACGAAGATCTCTGTCCTTTTCCAGAGAAACTAATATACAAAACTGACATTTCAGCGTTATTGTTCTTGGGCTCTTGTGTTGTCCGCGGCAGTTGTTTTATGTAAGGTGCCAGAGAAAGCCAAGT
The DNA here is from genome assembly GCF_964194025.1 of Convolutriloba macropyga. Lineage (NCBI taxonomy): Eukaryota > Metazoa > Xenacoelomorpha > Acoela > Convolutidae > Convolutriloba > Convolutriloba macropyga. The sequence continues at coordinate 67,218,054 of NC_134475.1, forward strand.
GCACAACAACGAGTGACTGTGATTACGCCAATTGGTGCGATCGAGGATTTTGTACTATGGGATGTGATGAAACTCACCCCTGCGTTCATGAATACCGTACGTTCTGATTCATCTCATCTCTTTAATTCTGCTTCCAAACTCTACCAGCTATGGCACGTTTTCCACTCCCGGGGAGAGCCTAGGTAAACCACCGAAAATGAAGCATACCAACCAAAAAGCGTCAACTTATGGATTTTATGTAAACTTACTAAACATGCAAGGACCAAAAAAATTGTTCAATTTGGCTCATGAACACTCCATATGACCACTTGCACGTCAGATTCATTTAGTCTGTGCATAAAAATTGAGATTAAAAGGTTCCGTTTTATGCTACCTTTCTTGCCATAAAACGCCATAAAAGGAAAGAGTTCTTTCGAGGTGGTTTGTACCAGTAGTGTAGTAAGTTGCCATATGCTTGTGGGGGTTCAACCCCCCCCCCCCACAAGAACCTGTACCTCTGAAAAATTGATATCTTTTGTGAAATGGAGTTTTGTTTAAGTTTCAGCATTCTTGGACACGCTTTTGGAGTAAAATTGTCTGCTAAAACTTGAACAAAACTATATTTCACAATAAGATTAGAGTTTTTTAGAGGTAAAAGTTCTTGAAGGGGGTTGTTCGTACATTCCCCCAACAGCCAAATGGCAACTTCTTCTCGCTGGAAAAATTGGTAGCACAAAGCGGCTGTTTCTTCGCTCAGTGGCAAAATTTCAATTGAAAAAAATTTCTTAGAAAGTTCTAAATACAAAAAAAAATCAAAAAATGAAAACTTTCAAGATTTTTTTTTCAATTTTTTCTCTAAAAAGTGAGTCCTGTGGTTACCTTTGAAACAGCAATGAAAAATCATTTTGTTAACTTTTGTTCTTTCAACAGTGTAGTAATGGGTTCATTACATAGTAGAAAAATGGAAATCAGCCTAAAAACTTGAGCCCTAAAATTGTCTTGAAAGTATTTTACGTTAAAAAAGAGCACTAAAAACCCGGTTTTGTTGATTATGGGTTTTTCCAACTTTTTAGTGGTAAGGACTCGGTAAAATTGATTTTTTCCACTAGCTGAATAGACGCGACTGTTTTTCATTTGACAATAATGTCATTTCATAGCTTGACAAAAACTGCTGCAACCATTCTTTTGAAAAATTGTCGTGAAATTTACACCTAATATCTTGAGGAGTATAAGGAATATGGCGAAAGGCCTGTTTATTATTTAGCTGGATGTCTTTCCTTAGACCCTGATATAATTTTGACAGTGTCATTGGTGAAAAAGCAAGCACTCTTTATATCCATTCAGCTTGACGGGTTTCAGAAAACCCTATTTTGACTAATTGATTGACAAAGTTGACGTCAACAATCTTTTCCAACGGTTTACAAAATTGAACAACAAATATCAAGGCGATTTCGTGCCAATAATTTGCCAATTAATCTTTCAAACCACAGTTTTTAAAAAAAAAATGTTTCAATTTCAAAATCACTTAGAATTGGACTCTTATCTGCCAGAAAACTCAGAAAAACAATATTCCAGATCCCTTATGACAGCGCTTTTTCTCATGCGAATATTTACACAGCAGACATTCTTCCTCCGTGGATATTCACAAAGTGTATGATTTTTCGAGGAATCAGCCCATACAAAAAAAACTCAATTATTTGCGGTTTCTTTTGTGTTTATATTGCTCATTTTTCTATAGTCAACCAGTTGTTGAAAAATGCGTAATGTTGATTTGCTTCATTTTGCGCTTCATATGACGCTCTACCAATACTAATTTGAAATGATTTTTTTCAATACCGCAACTTTTCTTTAAAAACTAAGCCTACTTAAACATCATTGTCAAAATCTAATTTCCCATAACCACTCACAAAAATAAACATAAATTGACAGAATTCACTAGAATTAGGACCACACAAAATCTTTTCAAATATCTTTCGAGCTTCAATTGATAACGAGTCAGTTTGCGATTGCTGATTCGATGTTTTCTCAGCATTCTCCAGAAAATTGGGAGCAACAGTTTCATATTGACGTTGACTTGGCTCGTGACCATGGCCTTGCTCAAGTTTGTTAAGCGCTTCTGAGTGGCAGTTGCTTTTCCGTTTGTCGACGGTGCTGAAACGTTGCATTCCACAGCTAATTTGATTCTTCCGAAAATCTCTCGAGTTTTCTCCATTGTTGCTGTGTTCGAAAATAAGCATTTGAAGGTTGTGTGCTAACAAGGAACTGCATAAAACTCATTTCATTTCACTATTTGACTATCATCTGGAAACGCCAGACAAATCAAAGAACACATGATTTTAGTTAGAGGTTACCAGTTCTGAAAGCCGTTTTTTATAATGCATGCTTACGGCATAAATTCTGACAAACAATGAGAATGATTATTCTACTGAAATGAGAATCCTCAAACACTTTTGAAATCGCTTAATTTAACCAGGTGCGTGCTCATGTTTTTTTCTTGTGATGTGAGTGCTTCTACCTTTTTCAACGCGATTCTCTGAATTAGATATTTCGTTTTCGTTCTGTGATTTTGTTGTTGAATAATTTTCAATAGAGTTGTTAGCGTTAGATGGAATTTTGGAAGACTTTTTGAACAGTTTTTTAAAATGTTTTGACTCTCATGGTCGTGTTCAGCTTAAACTTCACTCATAAGTTTCAAGAGTTACCCTGACTAAACGTTTTTCACTTTTAGGACAGTCAAAATGAGCGTGTCAATATTCTGGGTCTTTCTCAGCTGTAAATGGCATTGTATAAATTTTTTATCCAAGTTATTCCAACCAATAGTTTTCCTCAGGGAAACGATGTACCAATTTTTTTTGCAAACAGCATTTGCACACACACGGAAATTCACGTTAGTATAAAACAGGGTAGTCCGTTTTGCTGACAAAAACAATAATTGGAAAGTGCCAGGAGACAGACACACACATTATCTCTATGTTTGATTTCAGCAAACGAGTAAAAAAACTAGTTTAGAAGAAGGTAAATTTCATAGCACTATGTTCGTTTTGTACTAATAACGTTATTTACGGAAATTGATAAAAAAAGTTATGACCTAGGGTGTGTTATTATATTAAAACCTTGTACTTGGTGAAAAACCTAGTTTACACAATAAACGAAACTTCTCTCTCTGCGCCTTCTGTGACTTTTATCAATAGTTAAACCTCAAAAACACATGTAATTTTTAAGTAAAAGGTCATAAATTCTCTCTGCCATTGAAAGTTTTTTTGTAACCTTATCAACTTCAGACATTAAAGGCCAAACAAACCACATTTTCTTCAGCGTTGAACATGAGGAACCGGTTCAAAAGTCAAGCCTGGTATTCCTAGTTTATGTTGAACAAATGTGACTGTAAAATTTGATATTAGCAATAAAACCTGTAATCATTCTTCTACGCTAAAAACGTTTCAGGAAATGACTTTTTGCACTAAACATGATCTGATTTGAACTCTTAGGGAACATTAACAAATCTCTGGAACTTCTAAATTAATTTCAAAATCCAGAATGACTCAACAAAGGTGATCATAAAGCAATAAATCTTTTCAACAATCAACTGTATTCCGGACAAGGCACGAAAATTTATTGTAATCCTGCAACAAAAACGTTCAATTGAAGAATGGACAATCATTGAGCAATGACGGCTTCCGCAAATTTTTATAAAATTTATGGTTCAGTAGACCAATAAACCTTATTCAAACAGTACCGGTTTCATTCCATCCAGTGTAAGTGTACCGCTTTCAACTCTTTGTGATCCTCTGCGTCCTTACGATAAATCTATTTTTCCGATTGAGACGAAGAAACTTATTTATAAAAACGATTGCGACTGTGTTTTTTTCTACGAGAACCAGCTCGGTGCTCTGCAGGAGTGTAACCACCTAGCAGATCTTTGGGGGATTCAAAATTCTCCAGAGTCACTCGTCAATCCGACCAACTTTGAATTACTACTGTCGACCCAAGTCCAAAAATGAGCCCAGACAGCACACAACAAAGCCCATCTTTGTTTTCAAGTCTGAAAATCATCTTTGGAGACAATTTTTAAACTCCCACATCCTCGAATCAGAAATCGAATGGAGATTACACTCGTACAAAAAACTTCTCCAATACTCCGAAGAATATAGTAATACCAAAAGTCATTGTTGCTCCGAAAATGAGAACTCTTTTCACTGTGAGAAAACTCTTTGATAACTCTAATAAACCATGTTTTTATTGCATTGATTATACCCTGTTGTAAAGTGAGTCTTTTCAACTGCGTTCAAATTCCTTGACTGCGTGTTTTTTTCTAAAAGATATTATAACCTTTTGGTGTTCTTTTAAATTTTCATTTTTTTGATATCTTCAATTTTGAGAACGGAATTATGAAAAAAACGGGTCCTTCCCGTTATAGCCGACCTCATGAAGTTTTAGCCCCCCAATTATGGTATATTTACTATGATTTGGGGTGCTATAAGTGATCTGACCACTAAGTTAGGGGGTTATAATGGGAAAGACCAAAAAAACGAACACACACTTATTTAAATTTACTTTTCTAATTGCTTTTCAAAGAAGAAAAGTAGTTAAAAAGAAGCGTGTTGAAGTTAAGCATCTGCTGTGTGTTTGTTCGTAGACTGCTTCACTTTATAAAATTTCAATTGTAACCTATTTTATTTCTGTTCTATAACAAAAAGATATAGATCTTTTTTAATGTTATTTTAATGCAAGGAATATTCATACCTTAAAATGTTAAAAGAGTCGGGTATGCACGGTTTTCGTTAAAGCTGACTCTTTTGCTACTATATGAAGCGCTTCGTTGTTAGTTTTCAAACAGTCATTTTTATTAAAACAATACAAAAAAGTTTAATACAAAAAAATACAAATGAACAGTTTCCCAATTTCAAAGAACTCAATTGATACTTGTTTAGTTCAGATTGCGAAATCAACTAGAATTTAAACAAGCGACTTATTTCAAAGAAATTTTCTGTAAAATTTTTAAATTTTAGCTGACTTTTGCGAAAAATAAAGCAAGTTTTCTACAAACCATCTTTAAAATATCAGAAACTAGGTAACCTTATTTTTGCTCAAAAATTTTTACTTGGTCTCTCTGATCACACCGCTCTAGTCCATGTCGAAAATTTGTTATAGCTCGCAAAGAGAGTGATTTTTGATTTTAAGTTGTATAATACTCAGTAGTTCAAAGTTGATTAATTGGACAAAGAGTTCCTTGCAAGGGGAGTATGATGTCAAGGTCATTTTCACTTTCGATAATTGTTCACTGAAACGAGATAAAATCTACGGGAATAATACTTTAGACAAATTTTTAACATCAGATAAACAAGTTTTGTGAGTCAGTTTAACACGTTTTCTGCGAAAACACGCAAACAACTGCGCCAATGGACAAAAGGGATATTATTATCGCTCCATTGAACCATTTGCGTGTCATTCATTAAGAATAAGAAGATCTGTCCGGTGACAATTGGGTTCTAGTGTTTAAAATTGGCTTCGAGAGAAAATTTGACCTGTCTCCTTGTTTACAATTTGGAACCAGTTGAAACGACTCCTTCAACTTTAGTCACTAGTTCTATCAAAAGTGGAAAAAGCTATTATAAACTTCAATCTACCTCGATATCTTGGAATATTTGTGCAGTAAAGGATCAGAGATTGATGAAATCATTAAACAGACAAAAACAAATTCCCACAAAAAGTTCAAATGTTCGAATTACAGTGGAATTGACCCTAAAAGAGCCTGCTGACAATGAACCTGAACAAGTTACGATTTTTTTCGTTAAAAATACAACACCAATCTACAATTGTAAATTTCCGATAACAGTCATGAAGATCTAGTGGACAACATAGTTTCAAAGCTAGATTCAACTTCCTGCTAAGAAAGTGATGGCAGATGCAGACAATCGATAAATTAAAAAATAAACTCTTGAGTTTTGTCCGGGTACGCTAAGCCAATTTCAAAGTATTCGCTGAGAACCATAATTCAGCGAGACATTTGAATCTTATAAACTTTCACAAAATGAGCAAAGATAAGTGCTTCTTGTACTGTGTACTGTTATACTGCGGGTTATCATCTGGTTTACAAGAAAGAAAAACTGGAACCTTGAGACCTTGCTTCAGATTGAATGCAATTATACTAACCAACGGGGGAAAAACTCAGCAAAGCCATCGATTGGAGACTATGTTATTCCAACGAGCAAGGATATTTCAAAAAAGAGAATGATATTTCAAATTTTGAGGATTTGAATGATGTTCAAGTGAATGTCTTAAATAAATGAAATTCAAAAACTATATATTTCAAATACTCATTGGAAACACTTTTCTTCGACAAAAATTAGATAAAAGTAATCAGTTTATTTCAATATAAAAACTCCTAACCTGACTGACAAAATAAAGCCTTTCTTAAAAAAAACCTCGTGTTTTTGAGGTATGAGTCAAAACAGCTGCCATCTCTACGTCATCTGGAAAAATTATTCTTTCGTTGCTTGATCTACTGCTACTGTGCAACGAAGAAACTTATCATTATGTACTGATAATAAACTTGCAGACAATCATCTCGAAAAAACTTTGGAAAAATGTTTTGCGAAACAAGCGTTCTGCCTCGAAACTGATTTCCTTATTGGTATTTTGATGAACTCTTCGACGAATATCAGCTAAGAGCAAAGCTGTTTCGAAAAAGTTTCATTACAAATCAAAATGCCAAACAGAATGAAAAATCAGGTAAAGTTTGAAAACTTGCGGCAAGGTGATTTTCCCATTTTGTGGTTTTCTTGGACTTTGAGTCCTGATAGTCCCAATTCAATGTCTCTTTTACCTATGACACCTGCTGTTCAGTTACTGCATGGTGGTAAAAATGCGTGGTAAACCGGATCCTTTTAACTTTGACATCTTTACATATCCTGATTGTATCGAAAAATTTCAAACGAAAATCGAAAAGCTGCCAAAAGTTTTCCACAATTGGTAGAGTAAGTTTCAAATTAAATGGAACCCCACTAAAAAACAAACATTTGCTTTTGGGTTCGCAACGAAGTCTCTGAATATAAGGACCATAATATTTTTGATCATAGCCACGTCCAGAGGCAATTTCTCGGATAAGCACAAAGAATCTAATTTAAAACGACGATTATTGCATTACACAACAGCATTTTCGCGCAATATGATGAACTACGAACTTCATCACATTGTAAAAACCTGGCACTCTGTCTCAGAAAAAGTTAAGGTTGACCTGATTCATAAGAAACATTAAATGCTCATTGCTTTGAATTATGGTGTATGCATTGAGACCAGAAAGCGTAAACGAGACGAGGTCGCCGTTTTCAAATACCTGCAAATCATTAAATGTTTCAAAACAACAGCTTGAAAAAATTAGTTCCAATTCCTACAAAAACAATTACCAAATCATCATAATAGATAATTTTTATCGTGGATACAATCACGATCAATTTAGACTATTGAATATGGAAGTAAACTTTCCGTACGCATTTGTGAATAGCTTCGCTAAACTGAACGATATCCAGTTTCCCAATCTCATTCATTGACCAATCCGTTTGATGGACAACAGCAAAGAAAAAAACTGGCAGAGCTTGATCAGTTGAAAAAAGTATTTAAATATTTCACATTTAAAAACTTGAACTGTTTCTTGAGCTCTGCCTCACTAAACCTGCTAACATGCTAGTTCGAAAAAGTTAAGGACTCTTTGTCGAAAAACGTACTCGCTTGACTGATCGTAGCATCAGTCTTCAGCTTAAGATTTAAAAACGGCGACAACTCTCCCTTACGAATTTTGATAAAAGAAGTGTTTGCATAGATAAGTTTTATCGACGCTATTAAACCTTATGGCGGGACAATGCTGAAACGTTAACTTTTCCTCAAGACTTTTGAGTTGGTTACAAACATAACTGCAAGATAAGCGACAACAAAGGAGAGGTTGGATTCAAAGGCTTGGAATAACCGGATGAATTGCACAGAAAGCAACTGAAACAAGGAAACAATTGACTCATCGGAACCTAGCGGCTACCGAACACAACAGAAGAACAATTTCAAAATTTTGTCATCTAAGAGCAAAAAAAGGCGCAAGTATTTCAATCTAAGCAAAATTACGTAACCCCCTAAAGAAACTTGAAGATCTTTCTTGAACAGGGAATAACAGTAATTAAAGCCCATCAAGCGATCAAATTTCAACAGTCCAAGTAGTTAGCAAAACATGTTGAGCTAAACACCAAAAGACGACAAGAAGCGTCATCAGATCTGGATCAAGAATTCCTCAAAATGATGACGAATTCAACATTTGGAAAGCTCTGCTAAAGTTCAGGTAAAAGAGTTAATTAAATTTTTTTCTCACAGAGTATGAACTTTTAAAAACTACTTTTGAGGGTAATTAAAGTAATTGATAAAACATGTGGCTAATTAAAAACAAGCAATGTTGTGGAACAAATATGCTATTGTGGGGCCTGTAATTTGGAGCTGTGAAGACATTCTATGAAAAACTTTTATTAAAATCTAATGAAAAAATTTAAAAAAGAGTGCCAGCTCTTGTACTCCAACAGTTTCATTCGTCAAGTTTTCATCCATAAAAATCCTACAATAACAATATATGATCATATAGCAAAAAAAATCTCATTTGATTGCACACCTTGCTCTCTCAAACTTATCAAAAATTACTCGCTATATGATCAGTCAAACCCAGAATTGTTGTTCAATTTAAAAGATGAGATCAGAGATAGCTATTTCTTGGTCGCCGGTGAATGTAGTAAAATGTCTGCAGAGAGCACCCAAAAAATCTGCCCAGTCGAATTTCCACCATGAGTTGTTCAAAAACCTCTTGCCAACGGTGAGTTTGTCATCCTCAAAATTGTCAAAATTGCTTTACAAAAAAAGAAAATGTGTGCGTAATCAAAAACCTTTGAGTGTTTTTGATTAAAAGAAATAAATTTATGCTGATCGAAAACAACCTTGACTTTCGGAAATTTTCCGCTTCGAGATGAATAGATTGCATAAAGTTTTGTAATGAATCTGATTGGGGGATCGAAACGGATGAGGATATTAACGTCCTGAATCTAACTGAGGGAGTAAAGCGTCTAATTGGCAATAGCCTAATCGGATTTCAATCACTGCAGGTGTCCGAACGATGAAATTAAAGATGCTGTCAATTCAATTGATGCATCTGAGATATAGGCGACGAATCTGATCCCAGAGACAGCCACACACTTCAATCTGACCAAAACTACTGAGCAACGGAGAAACTTATCACTAAGTAATGATAATAAACTTGCAGAAACTCATCTCGAAAAACTTTGGAAAAGAGTTTCGTGAAACAAGCGTTCTGCCTCGAAACTGTTTTTCTTCTTGTCTTTTTGTGGAACACTTCGACGCATATCAGCGAAGAGCAAAACTGTCTCGAAAAAGATTCAATACAAATCACAATGACAAACAGAAAGAAAAATCAGGTAAGGTTTGAAAACTTTGCCGCGAGGTGGTTTTCACTTTTTGAGGTTTTCTTGGACTTTGAGTCACTCATATTCCCAATTCAGGCAATGAAAATCCATCTCAATGTCTCCAGTCCCCATGACACTTGCTGTGCAGTTACTGCTTAGTGGCAAAAAACGTGGTAATCCGGATCTTGTAAACTTTGACATCTTTACATATCCTGATTGTATTGAAAAAAAATTTTTTTTTGAGAAGCTGCAAAAATTTTTCCAAACTTGAAAGAGTAAATTTTTCGAATTAAGTAGAACCCCACTAAAGACGCAAAATTGTTGCTCGCAACGATATCTCTGAATATAATGACCATATTTTTGATCATCGCGACGTCCAGAGACAGTTTCTCGGATAAGTAAGCATAGATTCTGAATTAAAACTCCGATTATCGCAATACACAACAGTATTTGCGCGCAAAATGATGAACTACGAACTTCATCACATTGTAAAATTTTTGCAGTCTGCCTCAGAAAACGTTAAGATTGACGTGATTCTAAAGAATGATAAAAAGCTCATTGCTTTGAGTTATGGTGTATGCATTAAGACCAGAAAGCGTAAACGAGGCGAGGTCGCGGTTCTGCAAAAACAGCAGCGCTTGAAAAAATTAGTTCGAATTCCTCCAAAAGACAATTACCAAATCACCATAATAGATAACTTTTATCGTGGATACAATCACGATCAACTCGAACTATGGAAGGAAACGCTATTCCTTAGTTGCCGGTGACTGTAGTAAAATGTCTGCAAAGAGCACCCAAAAAATCTGCCCAGTCGAATTTCAAACATGAGTTGTTCAAAAGCCTCTTGCCAACGGTGAGTTTGTCATACTCAAAATTGTCAAAATTGCTTCACAAAAATAGAAACTGTGTGCGTAAACAGAAATCTTTGAGTGTTTTTGATTAAAAGAAATACATTTATGCTGATCAAAAACAACCTTGCCTTTCAGAAATTTCTGGCTCCGAGATGAATAGAATGCAGAAAGTTTTGTAATGAATCTGATTGGGGGAACGAAACGGATGAGGATGATAACGTCCTGAATTTACCTGAGGGATTAAAGCGTCTAATTGGCAATAGCTTGATCGGGTTTCAATCACTGGTCTCTCGACCAAAACCGAAGAGGACGGGAGAGCCAATACCACCTCCTCTACCAGCGAGGAACAATTACCTTTGTCAGTGGTTAAGCAGAGCAACAAAAACAAGAAAAAAAGAGCAGCACAAAAAGATAATGAATCATAAAGAGCTTGTCGCTCGAAAAACGACGAGGAGCAAGAATTTCGAAGTTACGAGGACTGATCAATTGTGTTGTTTAAATGATTATTTTGTCAATTATGATTCTGATGCAGAGAATGAAAAGAGACTGAGTAAAGTATTGAGAAATCTGTTTATGTTTTATTCGAAGTTGAAAACTGAACTTACTTTAGCAACTTTCTCTTGCTTCACTCTCGAAAACATTGCGCGCCTTGTCGTTCAAACATCTTTTCTAAATGATGCTCTTCCAGTTCCCGTTTACAAAGAAATACTTCTTCTCAAGGTGAAAAGATTGGTCAGGAAAATTACAAGCTGCAAGGCAATCGTAGTCAAATGAAGGGTAGGGCTGTAAATGGGATTTCTGCTTCATATGGTCTTCTATTTGATGATGGAAAAAAAAACAGTTTAGTGACAGCTTGTGCAAGAATTCAGGTAAATAGAGCGGTGACGGTTTGCAAAATGTGTGTATTTTTCTTTTATTTTTTTCAAAAATTGTATCGCAAACTTTTCATTGATACGATTGGTGTAACACGGAGTTTTTCGAAAGCAAAAAATTTGTATAACTCGAAATCTAGTATTTTTCAGTGGGTTATTTACAGTGGAGATTGAATGCTTATAATTTCCAGATCACAAATTTCGGGTCGCTTGGTTCCAAACTTTAGGCTCATAGGACCATGTTTCATATATTCACAAACAAACCATTCAACTGCAGACAGAATTGTTGAATTCAAGTTTATTCAATCCTTCTTGTAACCCTTGAGTTCCTACCCTCGCCAACACATGATATCTGTAATCTTAGTTTGAGCCTTTTCCCTCACTGCTTCAAAATAATTAGAAAGTAGAAAAAAATGTTAGATTCAAATAAATCCAACCATGAAATTATTTTTCCGAGAGGTAACCATCTTTTGATTCATTTCTCGCACAAATTTACTTCCCTAATCAAAGCTAAACAAGTCTGACCAATTCCCCGCTCACAAATCCAATAACCATTCACCTGACACCAACAAATGCGCAAACATGATTTCTCCAACCACCACTAAAAGTTACTTTACATGAACCTCCAAATCTTTAGAAAATAAGTAAAAGTGAAGCAAGATGCCATTTAACGGGCAAAAATTACGAAGACCCCCCACAAGCATATAGCAACTTACTATACTACTTTTACCGTTTGTTTGAACTCATTTTTTCTATATTTGGCTGTTTTTCACTCCGCTGAGAAGGACGCTTATCCTGGATGAGAGAGTTGGAGAAAAGCAACACACGGAGTTGCATGCAGATCGCAAAAAAGTTAGCTCCAAAGATGTTCTGTTATATGGTTAATATTTCCCCATACGAGGTCCACATTGGACGGAAACTTTTCTGCAGTTGAATAAAGCAACTGGAAAAACAATCCAACCGAATGGGCCAAGAAAATTACCGAACAAAAATAAGGCCAGATTGAAACTTACAAACTATGGAACAGAAATTATATGAAACTGCTTACTATAGAACGGACCACATATAGGAAAGAACTAACTACACAGCCGACAATGTACGGAAATTAACTAATCATAAAAGGGAAAAAAGGAAGATTAATTAACCTTAAAGAAGACCGTATATGGAATATTGCTGACCATTAAAAAGAACTATATCTGGAAACTTTCTTATCATAAAACGTGTCAAGTTGAGGTAGCCTTTAAAACTTACTTTCTGTTTTATGAAAGAAATATTGGAGGTAATAATTAAAAAGTTTTACTGTTTAAGGAGAGTTTCAGGGTCCATATACGGTTTGTTTTATGATATGTATCTGTGGTGAACCCGAGAGAGCTCGTGCCGTTTGCCTAGTAAATCCAGGCATATTATGGCGTGTGCTAGGGGGCGGGGGGTTGCTGAAGTGCAATGAAACCTGCACTCACAAAGCTGGGGTGCCCGGGTCGAGGTGTCACCGCAAAAAAAATCGCTAAAAGATGTAAGATTTGCGGTGAATTTGAGTAAAAAATGTAAGATTAGCGCTCAATGCGATCAATGCGGTGAAAAAAAAATTCACCGCTAAAAATCGCAATTCTCACAAAAATTCACCGCAAAATTCACCGCTAATCTTGCAAATTTTCATCATCGGAAAAGTTGCATTAGAAACATGCAAGAGTAGTGATGAATGATCAGCAACCTCGTAATATTATAAAAGATAAAATACTATAAGTTATGTCGAACACGCTGTCCATAGAGGATCACCTAATGGATAGACAATCAGCTTAAGGATAAAAGATAAGAATATTAAACGAAGACGTTTTAATTTTAGCCGTATCTGAGGATAATTATTTTTGTACTTTTTAACTTAGAAGTTTTATAAAATATTGATCTCAATCTATGTGTCCTTCTATAAGTAATCTTTGAATTTCAGTGTTGACTCTATTTTGTAAGTTAATGGGTACTCGTCGTCCTTAGTGGTAGTGCTTAAAAAATTCTTTTCACCGCATTCTGACGGTAGCGCTGGCAAATTTTTTGTCACCGCATAATGTTTATACAACAGGGAACTAATAATTATACTAATTTCAAATCTTTCTCTTTTTATTTACTTTCAGTAAGAAATCTTTACTGCTAATGTTTCTCCCTGAATTAAACAATTGAGTTTGTTTCAGGTCAAAAGGTGTGTAATTTGGTGGAACACAGATGTGCTGACTGTTACATGTACTCCAATATCAGGCAGTGTTATAGTTATCAGACATGTCAACCTGATGGGACTTGTAAACCAATAACAAGACCGAGAAAGAGGAGGGCTATTCTGGGACGCTAGTAGTAGCCAAGATACATGCCATCTTAAAAGAGTTTAGTTATTAGTACATAAATTTTCAATTTGATACGCTATTTTAAAAGTTTGTGCCCGCTGTAGAATCTTTTCTGAATGTTTCTTGATTTGGTATTAATAAAGGATTATTAATAGTATTAATAAAGGATTACAAATATATCTCTTTTAAGAAAACAGACAATCACCAAACTGATGAACATTTGCATATTGATTGATAAATGAACTGTTCCTGAAAATGAGACCAAATTTCATCATTACAATGATCTTGTTTATCTGTAATGAAATCAATCATTAAAATGTTATTGTCTAGAATAGAACAGAATAAACATCTAAACTGTTTTACCACTTAAAGAAGTATATTGTAAATACTTTCCGGTCGAGGTTTTGGGGTAAATTTTTGTAAGAAATGCGGTGAATTTTTGTAAGAAATGCGGTGATTGCGGTGAATGCGGTGGCAATAAAAATATTTCACCACAATTCACCGCATTTCTAACAAAAATTTGCCGCATCAAATTTTTCGGCAATTTAATGTAAGAAATGCGGTGAAAGCGGTGAATGCGGTGAAAGAAAACCACCGCATTTCATCACATTTCTTACCAAACTTCATCGCGAAATTCAACGCATCTCTTACAAAAATTCACCGCATTTGCGTTCCAACGTTTTACTCAATCTGATTTAAATTCACAAGGAGTATGAAGTTTGAAACTGACAGTTGGCGCAGTGGAATAAGCAGACAAGGGCAAGCAGGAGGCCCGGGGTTCGAACTGGGGTAGGGAAGATTCTTTTTTATAAGAATACTGAGAACGCGGTGAAAATAAATAATTCACCGCGATTCACCGCATTCACCGCAAAAAGATGTAGGAAATACGAGGTGAAGATTGTTTTTTCAACGCACTTCACCGCATTTCTTACAAAAATTCACCGCCAAACCTCGACCCGGGTAGGTCTTTAAAAAATATAGAATGCTAAAACCGATATAAAATTGGATGTTGGTAATCTATAATAAATCAGCTATAATTTAAATTCTATCAACTGAAAGAAGTTCATGGACCTGGAATTTTTATTAACGTATTTTTTTTAAAAATGTTGAAAAGAAAAAGTTTTCAAATGCTCTCAAACAAAATTTGTAGCAATTAAGTTAGTCCTTTTGTGATAGTCCTTTAGCGCCCAGCGGACATTCAATTCTCTTAGAGCAGCTCAATAATCTCCAATTATGCCAATCAATGAAACTGTTTTGGAGAATTATAATTATGGTGTGAAGGGCGATTCTTAGGTGTTGAACGCGCGCTCACCTTAAAAATCAACACACCCTCTCACTTCGCTGCGCTTCCCTTCCCCAATTCTCAACTCTGCACATCATTCAGGCCGTAAGGATCCAGTGCAACCAAAAGAAACCCTCCAACTGTTGCCCCCTCACTGTTGTCTCCACCCCCCCACTGTTACCCCACCCCCCCCCCCGCTGCGCTCACTTCACCCGTATTCAATTAAACTAAAGCTAGCCACTAATAGGGTGGCTAGCTATTGACGAAGCCAACTGCTCGATGGTCGCTTGAGAGCAGTTCGCCCGACGCTAGTCGGTTATGTTTCAACAACTGTTGCACAGCCAATCTCACTGTAGTAGCTTCTTTTAAATAATAACAATGTGTCACATATCATGTTTATCGTTGATCAAGTGAGTCTCATAGCTGAGTCATTGTGGAAAAGTCACGCAAGTTTTTCTTAAATTTTTATCGTTGGGGAATGTTAATATATATTTCCTGATTGATAGTCCACAATTCCGATTTTCCGATTAGAGATCGGAGAGACGTGTAGTTTTACAATTTTGTCGATATGGTTGACGTTTTCACCAAATTTCCGACAATGGAGAGATCTGAATTCTAACGACCTTTCTTCAGGTTTTCTTTTCCTGCAACACAAACTGCTCTTATATTCATCTATTAAAGAATATTTGACGGTCTATTCTAAAAACTTGGAATATTAAAAGTGAAAATCTGTCATGCTCTTCCATAAACGTTTTAGGGAGCAGATGGAGTTGGCAAAAAACACTGCACACTTGAAACTGGTATATTTATCATACTGGTTTCAAACAATACCTTTTGCGTAATTGTGCCTTAAAAACTGAAACGACGAAGAGAGCCTTAAAGCAACATAAGCTGAAAATCTATGAATTTGTATTTCTTTTCAGGTACATTTTGCTCTCTCATTTTGAAGAAAGCAGAAAAATGGTTCAAGCAAGCAGCCGACAAAACGTCAGGAAAAGCAAGCAAAACAAGCAGCAAAAGCGACAGGAGGCACAAAAGCTGCACTTCTTCGTAAAGGATTTTTAAATGAGAACGCAATTTCCTTTTTTCGTATGGCTTGCAAATCAAGTACGCAGACGAAGTAGCACTGCATTTAAGAATGCAATTCTTATGCATCTATCGAACAGGATGCATCCGCAGAAAAAATCTGGAGTCCAAAATATGTTAAAACATCGACAAGTGCTGCAAAATAAACGACTTCAAAAGTTCTCATCTCTATCAACAATTTCATTTTTCTCACCATAAGACACTTATTTGCCAAAATGTTGCAGTGGTTGCTTGTCTATGTAGAGCATGTCCAATAATTCTCCAATTGACATCTCTAATCGTACATCTTTGGGGGTGGGGTAATTTTTGGGGGTAAAAATGATGTAGTGAAACATATATTCTAGACTTTTGGTTGCTCATATTTGGTTGCGACTTTTGGGAAAGAGTAACTCTCAGGTTTTTTGGCGGTAGTTTTAATCATCAGCAAATGTCATGCTTTTCTTGAGTTCCCAAGGTCATTGGAAACATGCTCCAAGAAGGAGGGCAGGGGTTGGAGATCATCTTGATTGTCGTTTGATCCGATATCCTTGAACCTATATAATTGGAATGAAAATACTGTAAGGGCAATAACATCAAAGGGGGTGGATGTAGCTCATGTTGCCTAAGACCGAAGCGAAAAATTTGAATTAAAAAACTACGGGGAAAAAAACCCGTGCGAGGCCGGCGACAGGACGCACGAACGAGCCGTAAGCCGTTTTTACTTTGGCAACTCGTACTTCGCCGTCTCGTCCAGGGGATGTTTCCACAACTCTTCCAAGGGGCCAGATTCCTCTCGGCGTCAAGTCCTTGAGTACCCACACAACATCTCCTAATTTCAGAGGATGCTGGTTGTTTTCTGTCCATTTACGTCTCTTGAGTAATGTCGGCAGGTACTCCTTAATCAAACGCCGCCACACGTGGTTCATCAACTGCTGCACGTGCTTCCAGTTCTTGAAACTCGCTGGCTGTTGGTCTCCAAAGTTTCCGGGTGGCAAGGAACTGTAAGGGCGTTGAATGAGGAATTGGTTAGGAAGGAGTGGCTCTTTGTTTTCAGGCTGATCAGCAACGTTTGTCAAGGGTCTGGAATTCAGGATTGCTTCAACTTCTACCATTATTGTCTCAAAGATGTCGAAGGAGAGACGCTTAGATCCTAGAATGATTAAGAGTGTCCTTTTGGCGCTCTGAATCAATCGCTCCCACACGCCACCAAAATGAGGGCCGTATGGTGGGTTAAATTTCCATGTGGTTTTGACTGCAGCTAGGGCTTTATAAATCTTGTCTTTGTCTAAAGCCTTAACCGACTTCTTCAGCTCTTCGGAGGCGCCAACAAATGTTTTTCCGTTATCGCTGTACAATAAAATAGGTTGGCATCTTCGGCAGGTGAATCGTCGATATGCATTGAGGAAGGTGTCTGTATTTAAATCTGGACATGTTTCTAAATGGACTGCTCGCGCAACGAGGCATGTAAAAATAAGTCCATAATGTTTCTCGATTTTGCCTTGTTTTTCCTCAATATAAAACGGGCCAAAAAGTCCAGTCCTGTGTTGGCAAACGGAAATTTGGTTTCTTCTGTGGGGAAGCGGAAAGCAGGAAGTGGGCCATTATTGTTTGTATATTTTGAGTGTCAAAACGGCGACACAGAAAACATCGGTATTTTATTGAAAGTAATGTTTTCGAAGTCCAATGACGTAGTAGCGTTGTTGTACGAATGCTTTGACCGGTTCTGTTGCTTGATGAGAACAAATTCTGTGCGCATGTTCAAGGTATAGTCTCGCAATCTTTTCCTTTGCGTCCAAGATTATTGGACATTTTTCGATCTCCAATTCTGTTGGAGCAAATAGGAGACGGCCACTAGATCGTAGGAGTCCGTTTTGATCGATTATTGGATTTAAGTTTCTCAATTTGCTCTTGGTGTCTAATCTTTGTGTTCTTTTTAATGCGTTGATTGTTGAGGAAAAAGCATTTTTTTGAGACAACTTCAGCAGAAAATTTTGAGATAATCAAACATCATCTTTTGTGTATTGGCTGTTGTCTGAACGATTCTTCTTAGCTCTGTAAATTAAATTGAAGACAGTTGCGAGGGTTAAAAGTAGCTTATTCCATGTTGAAAAGCGGTTTGGGTCTAGAACAGGTTTGATTGGTGTTTTTGTATTTCTGGTTACGGCACCTAAGGTCGAAATATTTTTCAAATCTTTCCAAGAACTTTCAGTGTTTTGCAAAAATTGTGGTGCTGTAAGCCATTTCGGGGGGATTTCTGATGGCTCAAGGCCACGGGTTCCATGGTCGGCTGGATTAAAATTAGTTGGGACATGATTCCACTCATCAGTTTTAGTTGTTTTCTTAATTTCTTCGATTCGATTTGAGACGAAAACGTTTTGTTTCTTAGTTGAACTGATCCAATCTATGACAACACGACTATCAGTCCCCAAGTAGATTTTTTCAAATTTTAATGTCATTTCGGTTTCTATCAATGTGCGGAGGCGTGTACCTAAAACGACTGCTTCGAGTTCTAATTTTGGCACACTAATTTGTTTTATTGCTGCAACTTTGCATTTTCCAAGCAGAAAAGATGTTTGAAAGATTTCGTCCTGTTTTTGGGTGCGAATGTAAGCAACTGCTGACAATGCAACGGTTGAGGCGTCAACAAAGACATGGAGCTGGTGATTATTTTCTTTATTCGTTGAAGAGTTCAGCCATCTGGGGATTTCGATATCAGGCATTGCAAAGTAACTATCAAGCACTTTTTGTAGGTTGGAATGAAGTTCTACGGGAAGTGGTTCATCCCATTTCTTGCCTAGCTTCCAAACTTGTTGCAAAAGCATTTTGATTCTAATTGTGAGCGGGGACAAAATTCCTAGGGGATCGAAAATTGTTGATACTAAGCTGAACAATTTCCTTTGTGTATACTCACTTGCATATCGGGAAAATTGTTCTAATGTCTTCATTAGAAAACAGTCAGTTCTGGTATTCCATTTCTGACCGAGGACTCTATTGATCTCTTTCAGTTCATCTCGATCTTCTTGCTCAATGAACCTTAGTGCTTCATGTTTGTTTGACACAAATTTTGTCAAGCGAAAGCCACCTTTATGAAGGCTATCTTTAGTCTGGTTAAAGGTTTCAATTGCTTCTTCTATAGACGGCAAAGAATGGATATAGTCATCCATATAAAAATGGTTCTTTATTGCATTAACTGCTTTTGGAAATTCAATTTCATTATCTTCTGCGCAACGGTTCAGAACAAAAATTGCACAAAATGGGGAGCAGGGTGCTCCAAAAAATAATCTGGTGGACTGGTATTTATTAATCATATCTTCATTGGGCCAGAGAAAGCGTAATGCAGATTGGTCCTCACGCCTTATTGCTATCTGCATGAACATGCCTTCGACATCAGAGAGAATGGCAACTGGGTTTTCACAAAATCTCAGAAGAATTCCTACCAAGTTGTTCAGCAAATCTGGTCCTTTGATAAAATTGGAGTTCAAAGATTGTCCTCTAAACTTGGCCGCAGCATTTGCTACTCTGCGCACTTTTCCGGGCTTGTTTGGATTAACCACCGTGTGATGAGGCAAATACCGAATTTTCTCGGGCTCTGGCTGCTGCATTTCAACTGGCTTGACATAAAATTTTTGAAGATCTGTAGTGAGAGTTTGCTCATACAACTCTTTCAATTGGAGGTCATTACTGAGTCGCTTCTGAAGACTTTTCAGCTGGCTGAGAGCTGCAAAATAATTATTTTCAATTCTCAATGGTTTTTTCCAAGGCAGTCCAATTTCGTACCTCTCACCATTGTAGCTGATTGTCTTGTTCAATATATCAAGGGCTTCCTTGTCAACAGGATTTTTAGATTCACGCTTCGGTTGAGTTCCTTCGGCTTCAATTTTCCAGAATTGCTCAAGCAATTCATCGAGAGGCTGGTCGTCGGAGCTTCTTCGTGATACGTGGTTCACGTACTGTTTCTGCTGGTGAGATCGTTGTTTGGGTTGCTTTTGCCGTCTTTCATACTCTCCAGCTAGGATCCATCCAAGCCTCGTCTTTACGCCGAATGGCTGGTTTTTAGTTGCCGGGATGACTTCAACTGGGTGAGTGAAAGCAAAAGTGTTTATTCCCAAAAGGGCACCGATTTTGCCTTCAGCTATTTCTGGGAAGTGAATGTGACGCAGTTCTTTGAATGCATCGCAAAGCTGGTTGAGTTCAAATGTATTAGCTGGTGCTACATTTAAACAAGAAGTGCTATAAGTGGTTTTAATTTGAAACTTTTGATCCCAAGTTTCGTAGGGTGCAACTGTCACTTGTTCAGAAATTATTGAAAGTGGCAAATCATGCTCTGTGTTAAGATACTGAAGCGTATTGGCTTCTTGATCTTCGCATGGAAGAGCAAGGAACTCTGTGATTTTGTCAAGTATGAAAGTAAATTGGCTTCCTGGATCGATCAGAGCGTACGTATCGAAAGCTTTCTTGCCGTTTAGAAAAGATACTGGGATAAGTTGAAGTTATTCGAACCATTCTTTTGGTGTAGACTGTAGGTGATTCACGCTAAAGCTTTGGTTGGCATTGTTCAAAATAGCACGCTGAAATTGATTCTGATTTTTGTTTGCAAAAGACTGTCCGTAGCGGCTCTTTTGTGATTTGCGTTGTTGTTACTTCCTGGTTCACATTGCTGTTTGACAAGCTGATTTGCTTGGTTGGTAACACTTGTACCTGTGGAATTGCTCGTGGCAAAAGCAGCTGATGGATGCTTGATAATTTTACCAGGGTCATGCAGTGTTGTGTGGTGGTATCCGCTGCATATTTGGCAGCGTTTTGTTGATGGGCAGTTTTGCTTCTTGTGTTTATTGCTCAAACAGTTCGAGCAAAGACTGCTCTTGCTTACAAAGTTAAATCGCTGGCTTGGGCTGCATTTTTGGTAATCGGGACAGGTCGCTAGTATATGGTTTCTTCGGCATTTTTCGCAAGAACGCTTTGGTTGATTTGCGTTGTTTAGGGGTGGAAAAGGTGGAGCGCTAGGTGGTTTCGGAGTACCGCTACTGCTTATTGTTGTTGACTGATTTCGATTAGTCGGCTGTGCTGGAAAGCCTGAACTTTGGGTACTTAAATTTCTTTCGTGACTATCGCTGTTGTTCATGTTTCCAGAGCTATTAAAGTTGTTTCTACGAAAGTTATTTTGCTGGAATGTTTCGCGGTTTATCTTATCGTACACATGTGCTTGAACTTTTAACCATTTCTGAAATTCAACTAAAGTAGCTGGTGTTTCGATTGATGTAACGGTGTACTCTGTCCATTTTGAGGAGGATTTTATGCGGGACTTTTTCTTTAGCTTTCTTCATAAGTGTTGAGCTCTCTAGGTCTTCTGTGTATCCCAGGTATTGGAAAGCTTGCACTAAACGTTTCAATAACAAAGCAAAGGCTACAAAGTTTTGCTTGTTATAGTCATTAGTTGATTTCCAGTTTTCCAATTGATTTATGAAGGCATTCACCACTATTGTAGGATCACCAAAATATGACATGAGTTCGTTTAAAGCTGTGCTATAATAAGCAGGATCACACGAATACGCTTGGATGACATCTTTTGCTTTTCCAGTAACTGCATTTTGCAGGTAGGTGATACGATGTGTGTCAGTAATACTGGTGTTGTTATGTACGAGGCAAAAAAGTTATTTATCCATTCGTGGTACTTCAATGGGTTGCCATTAAAGTTTTGAATGATAAGAGGTGGTAGTTTTACTAAGTGTTTACTCGTTGGATTCTGCCAATATGGAGCTGTGTTTTTGGTCCATGGTAAAGAATTGATTCAAATGAAGGGTGTTTGAACCTTTCATTTGATATTGGATGTAATACGCTGGAAAATTGATGTGAATGTGGTAATTGTGACTCGGGATTTTGCTCTAATGAAGGCTGTGCTTGTGGGGGAAACGTTGAGATTGGATGAGCAATGGGAACACTTTCAGTTATTGTTTTTGAACAGGCGGTTTGTTGAACACCGAATGGGTTGAGAGACTCAATGCCTACGGTTTTGACTTGTGACTGTGGCTGGAGTTGAGTAAAGTTTCCTGGTAAAATTTTTATCTCTGTGTTTTTCAATTCCTGTCCATTATGCAGTGGTAAAGAAAACATGTTAGAAGTTTGAAAATTGTTTGCGTTTTGGCAGGAAATTTCAGAGAACTGATTAAAGTTTGTCATTGTGTTACTCAGTTCAATTGGTTGTTTTGTCTGTTGCGGATCAAAATCTAGATTCTGTGCGTTTTCTTGACTGTAATATTTGACAGAACTGGGATTCATCAAGCGGGGATTATGTGTTCCTTGGTAGTTGGAACAACCCATGCTCTTTGGTTCAAACGTTTGCGTCTGAAACCGTTCCTCGGCAATATCTCGCGAAAATTCAGATAGCATGTTTTTTGACTGAAATTGGTTATTAAAGTTTTCCTGAGGAAAATGATTTTGAAATTTATTTTGCGTGCTTACAAAACTTAGCGGCTGGACTGAATCATTGTCTGCTTTAAACTACTGCTGGTTGACTGTAAAATTATCAACAGCAGATAACGTTGTATCACTGAGAGCAAAACGATCTAGAGTTTTTGCGACGGTCGTCTCAGGTTTCGCAAAATTTTTATCCGAATTTTTTACTTCTGTTTTGGATTCAAACGTGTTATTGATGTTAATTGGTCTGAATAAACTTGCTGTACTCATTCCCATAGAAAGCGGATTCTCATTGTTGCCATTTAAAAACTTTGACAACATTGTTTTGGTCGTGTGGCATTCAGACAAAAACAGTGATGGTTTCTCCGGTCTCGGTGGTAAAAGTGGTGTTTTGTTGGAGAATGATGAACGTTCTGGTTGCTTGCTTCTGGAATCTCGTTCATTGATGGTGAGCATCTCCGTGAGGTTGGATATCTGGCAGTTGTATGAGTTGTTACATTGACATCATCGCGTATCCTAGTTGAAGATTGGCTGAGTAGTCCATCGTCATCTAAACTGTCAATTTCCTGTTCAAATTTCTCTAGACGTGACAGAAGGTTTAAATATTGTTCCATGACAGATGAAGTGCTGCTGGAGTTCGGACTTTCTTTTAACACGGCATCAAGTGTTGTTTTCAGCTTGTCAACATTTGATATTGCTTTATTGATGAGCAGGGTGATTGATCTGAAACTCTTTCGCTGATCGATTGCAGTTTGTAAGAGGTCCAGCTTGCTTTTCAAACTCAGCTCTGCAGTTTTGAATTTGTTTAACGCGTACTGACAACTTTGACTGTTCTTCTTTTTCATCTTGCTCTTGTTGGTCTTTTTCGTACTAACAGGTAAAAAAAACGGTTTCGAAACCGGAGCGACGCAAATTTCAAAGTTGAAAAACAATGTATATGACACTGTGAGGCTAATCAGCCCAGTTTTTGTTGTTTAAAATACGACGCAATATTTCTGAAAAAAAGAATCCTAGTGGTTTTTTCTGTGCTAACTCTAGCTAGTTTTATCTATAAAAAAAAAGAAAAATAACCGTTTGCGCGCGCTTGTTTCGTTATTACAATAGACACGACCAAATAATTGCTAAAACATGGGGAAACCAAAATTTTCTTATTAGTAGAATAAGTTTATGGCTTTTGAACGGTTTTTGTTACGAAGGTTTACAAGGGCTAACACTTTTTTGTTGAAAAAGGGTTAATAAATGCTTAGAGATTGCTACTGCTTAGACCATGTGTTGAAAAAGTTTTAAAATTTTGTTTTTATTGCGGTGCGAATAGGCAACGTGAGCTACAGACAAGCAGACAAGACAACTCAATTTGTACTGGAGCTCGTTTGAAATTCTTTCCTCTTAAGTTTAACTGCTTGCTTCTTGTTTTCTTTTCAAACTTTTGAAATCTTTACTTTGAAAATTCCTTCCGCTCCTGTAACTGCTGACAGTAAGTTTTGAAGATCATCTACTATGGTAACTACTGACACAAAAAATACTCTCTCCTTCTATCTGGTGACTACTGATACCAATAAAAGGGCAAAGGGACTTCTTTCGGCGACTTCTGAGACCGCGGACAAAAAGGAAGAGACGTTTGAGTTATCCAACTCAAAAGAAGTATTTGTGTAAGCAAATTTAAGTGGGGAAATATTTCGAGCTTTTGATTTTCTTGCTTTTGATCTAAAGAAAAGAGAGTTCTTAATTTTTCCTCTTTTTTTCGTTTTTCTTTAAGTTGTTTTCAGTGCATACTACCCCATTAACTAAGCGCGCGGCTAGTAGTATGCAAAAATTGAAAGCAAAAATGTGATTGTCTGGTTTTCTTAAGAATAAAGTTTTGCAAAAGTGATAAAACTTATATATCAGCTTGTTTTGAAATAAACTGAGGGGGTGCGATCAACAGGTTTTCTGGGACTAATAAGTGTTTTAACCAAAACTTTGGGAAAACGTTTTTAATTTTTTTTTTGGAGTGAAAGAAGCAGTTTTGCCAATTTTATGTTGCCTCTTTACTAAATGTAAAATCGAAATAATAATTTTGAAGCTTGTATTATAAAAAACTGAGGGGGTTCAATGAAAAGGTTTTCTTAGATCTACTAATTGTATCTATCAAAACGTCAAGAAAACTTTTTTTTTAGTTTTTTGAGTCTAGGAAGAAATTTTGCAAATTTTATGTTGCCTCTTTATTGAATTGCAAAATGGATAAACTAACTTTGAAACTTGTTTTGTAACAAACTGAGGGGGCTCAATGAATAGGTTTTCTTGGATCTACTAATTGTTTATAAGAAAATTTCAAGAAAACGTTTTTTGAATTTTTTTAAAGTCAAAGATGAAATTTTGCTAAATTCAAGTTGTTTCTTTTCTAAAATGTTAATTTGATAAACTAACTTTAAAGCTTGAATTATAGCAAACTGAGTGGGCCCAATCAATAGATTTTCTTGGATCTACTAATTGTTTATATCATACTGTCAAGAAAACGTTTTTTGAATTTTTAAAAGTCAGAGATGAATTTTTGCTAAATTCAAGTTGCTTCTTTTCTAAAAAGCTAAATTGATAAACTAACTTTAAAGCCCGAATTATAGTAAACTGAGGGGCCCAATCAATAGATTTTCTTGGATCTACTAATTGTTTATATCATACTGTCAAGAAAACGTTTTGTGAATGTTTAAAGTCAAAGATGAAATTTTGCTAAAATCAAGTTGCTTCTTTTCTAAAAAGCTAAATTGATAAACTAACTTTAAAGCCCGAATTATAGTAAACTGAGGGGCCCAATCAATAGATTTTCTTGGATCTAATAATAGTTTATATCACAACGTCAAGAAAACGTTTTTTGAATTTTTAAAGTCAAAGATGCAATATTTGCCAAATTCTCGTTGTCTCTTTGCTAAAAAGCAAAGTCCATAAACTAACTTTAAAACTTGTATTATAGCAAACTGAGGGGGCCCAATCAATAGGTTTTCTCGGATCTACTAATAGTTTATATGACAACGTCAAGAAAACGTTTTTTTGAATTTCTAAGTTCAAAGAAGCAATTTTTGCCAAATTCTCGTTGTCTCTTTGCTAAAAAGCAAAGTCCATAAACTAACTTTAAAATTTGTATTATAGCAAACTGAGGGGGCCCAATCAAAAGGTTTTCCCGGATCTACTAATAGTTTATATCATAACGTCAAGAAAACTTTTTTTGAATTTTTAAAGTCAAATATGCAATTTTTGCCAAATTCTGGTTGTCTCTTTGCTAAAAAGCAAAGTTCGTAAACTAACTTTAAAACTTGTATTATAGCAAACTGAGAGGACCCAATCAATAGGTTTTCTTGGATCTTCTAATAGTTTATATCATAACGTCAAGATAAATTTTTTTGAATTTTTTAAAGTCAAAGATGCAATTTTTGCCAAATTCTCGTTGCCTCTTTGCTAAAAAGCAAAGTCCATAAACTAACTTTAAAACTTGTATTATTGCAAACTGAGGGGGCCCAATCAATAGGTTTTCTTGTATTTATTAAAAATTTTCCGTTAAAATGTTGGAATAAGATTTTTTGATTTTTGACCCTCAAAAAAGCACTTTTGCGACTTTTTCTTTTTTTGTGCAAAAATTTTGCATAAACAACTCAACTTAAAAAAAGTCAAATTAAAGTCCAACCGAAGTGTACTATTCAACTAGTAATTTTAATGTCATGAAGATTTTTGGCGACAAATCCAAAAAAAATGTTTTTAAATTTTTCCGGTGCAAAAAACGCTATATCGTTTTTTCGTGCAATTTGTGTGCTTTTATTTTGCTAAGTGCTACATGTAGTTTCTCACGGCTATTTCTTTCATAAAGTCTCCACAAAAGTTCGTTGGGGGACAATTTTCATGTTTTTGAGATTTTTGTCGCACAAAAATGTCAAGTTTTTTTTTTTTTATCTGTCTAACCGGGGAAGGGACTTCTGAGGTGACGTCTGGAACCTCGGGCAATCATCACTTGGCGACGTCTGCAACCCAAAAATCAGGCCTTCTTGATCGGGTGGCGTCTGGAACCCTTGAAAAAAATCTCCTCGTCTTTGGTGACGTCTGAGACCAAAAAAAAGTCGTCTTGGGGGGGGGCTTTTCTTGATGCAGCTGCTTATTCCTCTGGTGCTCTGACACAAAACTTGGAGTGATCACTTTTGGAGTGGTCAGGTTTGTTGCTGTTGTTGTGTAACTGGTGGGCAGATAGGCTCCGTTCGGACAATCTTGGTACGGTTTCTTTGTCTTTGGTTTGGGGAGGGGGGGTGATGTTACCCTCTTTGTTTTTTTTAAAAAAAAAAATCCGTTTCAGAAGGTAGACTGTGTTTCCTCATCGCGGAGGTAGGTCTCCAATTTATGTAGTGAAACATATATTCTATACATTTGGTTGGTCATATTTGGTTGCGACTTCTTGTCAGATGTTTTTGGGAAAGAGTAACTCTCAAGTCTTTTGGCGGTAGTTTTAATCATCAGCAAATAGTCTTAGATAACAATGCGAGAATATTTCAATCTGTGAATAATTTTACAAGTTTCTTTCCAGATTCCAATTCGCTCAATATGAGAGGAGGCTGAGTTACAAAAATTCCGCCCCAACCTGTGCTGCAACTATATTATTTCTGAAGCATGATGGAAGAGCCAACGAGAGCTTTTTTGTTAATTGTTCCAACCCCCCTTGTGGGGGGAGGGGGAACTATATACTCAAATGTGTTTTGTTTGTTCAGTCATTTTTGGCCGATTGATATATTAATCGTAGTAGAGAGATGTGAGTGGTATCATTAATAAGTTGGTCCACCGTCAAAGTCAAAATCACACAATTTTTTTGAAATTCGTTTCTTTCGAGGAGTTATCGATGTTAAAATTTTGTGTGAACACGGGATATTTGGCATGATTTTGTTCACTTTTGGCGCAACTTTTTGTTCAAATTAATTTTTTTTCTATAAAACTGTTAATTCGGAATTAAAATTTACGCTTGAATATGAATATATTTTAACCGTTCCCGATAGACGAAAGACTATAAAAAGTCTATTTCTGGTCTCATAGAGAAGTTTACTATTAAAAATCGAATTCCATTTGAGAGCTGTTGTTTTTAAAAACTGTTCATATTTTTTGTGCTTTTTTAGGTCACTTAGAGACTACTCAGCTTTCACATCAGAGTCCCATTAATGGCAAACCTCATTGCAGTCAAATGAAAACCAATGAACATAAAAAATGGTTACCAAGGATTCGCTCATTTTTTTATAGGCTTCGACTCTGTATTCGTATATATTAACAAAAATTTTGATTTTATTTTGCAGATTTCACTATTTTTTCGTTGTCCTATGGCATGGACTCTCTAACTAATTGTACAACAGGCATCCTAATCAGCTTTAAGCGAACCTATCTAGTGCTCTGAGTGGACAGCTATTGGCCGTGAAGACTATAAATTTAATTTCGATTTTTTTTTGAACGTTAACATATCTTAATTTTTTATGTGAACTGTAAGTCAGCGTCAGTAATGATAGGACCCCTTCCTTTATTTTACAACCCAAAACAATAATTGGAGCTTTTATTGTTTAAATTTTGGTTTTAAGACTTCGATGCCACAAATATTCATAATTTTCATTCAAATTTTGGAGATTTATTTGGTTCTTTGGTTCTTTTTCAATTTTGGTTCTTTTTGAAATTTTTATCGCTTTATTCTAATATTGATAGGTTTTCTTTTATTGGCTGAGAAAAAGCGTTTAATTGGTCAGAGGTAAAGTTTTAAGCGAAAACTGTGTGGTTTAAATGGCTTCAACATTTTTGTCTCGCACTTTTCGTATGAATTTTTGGTTTTTGTCTATATTTATTTTTGTTTTCAACATCACAAGACTCAATATGATATTTTATTGATGTATTCAAGGACAAGCATAACTGTCTTCCCATTGATGCATAACTTAGCCTTTTTTCACTTCCGTTGAAAGATATTGAATTTAATGAACTTGGACAATCTTCTGTAATTTTTTTGACTATTCTGTTTTTTACCGTTAATTTAATAATTATACAGTCGAATATTCTTCGAGATCTTATGAACTTTTAATTGAGCATTTACTGAATAATATTGTTCAGTTTATAGCGAACATTCTAAAATTTATGATAATAATCGTTTTCATTTTATGTAATTTTTCAGTTTTTGTTGTTCTTTTCGTTAACTTGTAATTGCTCTCATCATTGAGAGCTCCCATCCAATTCCTTGTAATTCAAAAATCAAATTGTTTATCAAATTTTTGTGTAACTGATGTGTTGTTTGTTGGATAATTAGCGTTTCCTGAAGGTTTTGTGAGTAGTCCACATTTGTGTTTCTTTCTCTTCTTTTACCATTTGGCGTAATTACAGATCCCAGTATTTTTAAATAAGCCAAAGTGAACCTATTTGTTTTTTCAGAATAACTTGATTGAATTAAGTGAAATAGCAATTAAATTAAAAACATAAACCGAATAATGTTGGAAGAATTCTTCATGAAGCACAGGCGAGGTAAATTAATTCAGGGGCTGTAGCCTAGATAATTTTTTCTTTAAGGTCGCAAAAGTGGTTTACCTCGCCGGAGTTTTGAACGATTGAGCTCCCTCACCGCCTTTGCCAAGAAGCAATGCCCACTAGATATCAGGCCGTTCCTCTTGCTATAATGCAAACGATTTAATTTTAGCAACAAGTTTTAGTTCGGAGTGAGAGCAATAGAGATCACTAAAAATGAGGAAAGAAAGCGTAAAAGAGTCACTTTAGAAGTTCAAAGAAGGTTTTGCAAGAACATCGCAAAATGGACAAGCGAATGATTTGCATTAAAAGATCAACTCGTTTACAATAATTACTATGAACTCCGTTCAAGAGCAATTAAAAATATCCAGATAATAGCTAATGATTTTAACGGCTTCAATAATTTGTTTTCGCAAATTGTGTGTAATTTTACTGCATATTTAGTCCGTTTCTATGGCATAGTCTTACCAAAAAATATGCTGTTGGTTTCGTAATGACATTTTGCAAATTTATCGACTTATTTCGTTAAAAGCAAACGACTTTTATGACATCTGAAAATTATTTGGTTAAAAAAAGTTGATTGATTTTTGAATTTCATCTCATTACTTCTTCTTTTTGTCAATTTGTTACCTAGTCTCATTAAAGTCCCATCTATTGTATAGTTGAGAAAATGTAATTTTGTATTTAAAGGTGAAATAAATTGTTAAGGTTTTGTCTGATTGCATTTTGGCGTTGTTACAAGGTGCTTTTAAATTTAGATATTAAATTTTCGCCGTGAAATTTTTGTTCTTGCTTATTTTGTTGTTTATTTTTTGTCTCTTAGTCTTTTTAACGGCAGATCTCGTGAGCGCTGTAATGAGGCATGGTATTGTTGAATTCAATTAGTAGTTTAGGTTTGTAACGAATTTTTTTAAAATTTAAACATCTATTTTTTATTATCTCTTCATTTGATTGACAACTAAGTCAAAAATGTAGATGATCTCGGATCGGAACACCATGTGCAAACGCACATCAACGAGCCTCCTTGTTGGCATCAATGTCAGAAAGGCGATCGTTTGAAGTGATCTGAATCTGGCTAACAAGCTTTTGGCGTATTCATTTTTTCAAATTGTTCAAATAATGTCACTTTACAAAATTACTGCAATTATCGTGCTTCTTAGTTATACACATTTACTGTTCAAAGTTGAATCTGTATACGTGAATGAAAACTCAAGGATGCATGTCAAGATGGAGAGACAGCTTCTAAATGAGCTACGTGAACGAATCCCACAGCATTCTCAATATCCCATGGCCGAGCCTTGGGTGTTTCCCTTTATTATTCAGATTCTAGAGGTAAATGAGCGTGAGGGTCTTTGGAAAGCGACATTTGTATTTGTTGTCTACAATGAACACCGTGACTTCGGCTGGAATGCAACACAATATGGAATCACACATTTGTTTGTCAAAAAGGGGACATTTTGGACTCCTACTGTTGGTTAGTAGCAACTTAGAGTTCAATTCTAGGTATAAACCACTATAGTTGCTGATCATTAATATTAATAATAATAATGCATTCATCTCAGATTTAGGTCCAGGTTTAATATTGTTTGTGATCAGACCCTTCAAGATCTTGAGTGAACCACCACTCGGGCTATAAAAATTTGTGAAAACATTTTGACTTTTTCCAGTTGGTTGGCGCGTTCACGCCCTCCTCCGTCCGCGTAGCATTAGTCTTTGCCTCCTCGTTAAACTTTTGGTGCGTTAGAGGCTTGCAGACAAATAATTCCTCTTTTTTCGTTTGTTCAATTTAACAGGATCGAAACTTTTTGCTTCATTCAAAACAAGATATAGTCTGAATTCGCACTGACATCATCCTAATGTCCAATAAACAGCAATAACGTATTCGTTACAAAAATCAGTTAAAGAACAGTGGGAAGTAAATTTTTGCTTAAATAAAACATAAAGCACCGAAGTTTTCAAAATTCAAAATAAATAGGCAGCATTATCGTAAGTCACACAATTTCGTGATTTTGATCGTATATGTAACTAAAAACCATTTCAAACGCAATTGTTTTGTTCAATTTCTCATCTGAAGATATCGATAGTAACAGTAATACTCAAAATATTAATAATAATAATAATAATAATAATAAAAATAATAATAATAATAATAAAAATAATATAATAATAATAATAATAATAATAATAATAATAATAATAATAATAACAATAATAATAATCATAATAATAACAATAATAAAGATAAAATAATAATAATATTAATAAAAATAATAATAATAATAATATTAAAAAATAATAATAATAATAATAATAATAATAATAATAATGATAATAATAATAATAATAATAATAGTAATAGTAAAAATAGTAATAATAATAATAATAATAATAATAATAATAATAATAATAATAATACTAATAATAATGATAAAACTAAT
>NC_134475.1:67249422-67361922 GCF_964194025.1 Convolutriloba macropyga
AAAGGGGTTAGTTTCAGTCTTTGCGTTTTCTCTTGTATAGACATGGTACAATTGAAAGTATTCCACAAGAGAAAGATATTTCTTAAAAGCTTCTATTTCAGCGCCACCACACACAATCTGCTGTTTTCTCAGAATTGTTTGTCCACGAGAGTCAATTCTTTCCTCCTTGACCAGTGTTACAGTCAATTGATTGTCGGGCGCTATGCAACTGTAGACTGTCAAACTTGGAGATAAATTCACTTGAAGCAGTGATGGATTTGTCTTCTCTGGACGTCGATTCATTCATCAACCAGTGATAGAACAACAGGGCTTTCTTCCTCGCGCAATGCCTGCTCTTCTGTCTTTTTGGGCAACTCAGTGCATGTAGGTTGCATACAGGGGTTCAAAACCAGAAAACTGTTCGAATTCTACGTTCAATTTTTTCTCTAATGACTGATAATTTGGCTGATCATGCTGATAAAAATAAAAGATTTTTTGAAACTCTGGGGAAAAAGTGCCATGTAGTAACATTTTGAAAAATCAGCTCAGTTTTTCCGCTACACGATGGCCCGCAAACAGCCATACACAACCTGTCAGAAGTTGAAATTATTTTGTTCATAACTTGGGATTAGGAAGAGCGTACCCAACTGTGCACGAGAGTAGAGAAAACCAAAATGTTGATTCTTCGCAATCAAGTTTGAAAAAGACTAATTTGATCAGAGAAACAGTTATGAGAAATATTATTATTTAAATTTGGTTAAAATATACCACTTCTGATCGAGGTATTCTCGAATTACAGAACCTACAAGACTGCTTTTCTTGGTGCTCGGCGTCGAAAACCAAGTCAGTTATACCTCCGCCCGAATTCAACTGATCTTCCGCTTGACTCATTTTAAAAATTTATTTGTGAAAAATGAATTGCAAACTTGTTACAAAATTATTCAGCGATATATATTTCATACAACACATATTCAGAGTCTTTGTCATAATTTCTGTAAGCGATTGTATAATTTGCATTTATTGAGTCTACTTTATCTCTGAAAACAATGGACTCTACATCGTTTTCTTTCACCCGCCGCTTGATTTCTTTGGGAAGACTCTCATCGTCCAGAGACATCAGAATTGGTACTGCACGTTTGGGCATAGGTAAAGGGGTTAGTTTCAGTCTTTGCGTTTTCTCTTGTATAGACATGGTACAATTGAAAGTATTCCACAAGAGAAAGATATTTCTTAAAAGCTTCTATTTCAGCGCCACCACACACAATCTGCTGTTTTCTCAGAATTGTTTGTCCACGAGAGTCAATTCTTTCCTCCTTGACCAGTGTTACAGTCAATTGATTGTCGGGCGCTATGCAACTGTAGACTGTCAAACTTGGAGATAAATTCACTTGAAGCAGTGATGGATTTGTCTTCTCTGGACGTCGATTCATTCATCAACCAGTGAAAGAACAACAGGGCTTTCTTCCTCGCGCAATGCCTGCTCTTCTGTCTTTTTGGGCAACTCAGTGCGTGTAGGTTGCATACACGGGTTTCTCGATACAACTTCAAATGTTCAACTTTTGGACAAGACAATATCTCTAAATTTGTTACGTTTTTTGAAGTAGTTCCGTGAGAGTACTCGTTTTCTCTTTGCCCTTGGCGTAAAATACCGCTAATGGAAATCGAAGAATAATGCTGTCTATGATTTGTTGCAAAAAGCAGTAAGGATATTCTCCGGTTTCCCAGAGGAGACCGTGCAAAAACTTAGAAACCCACTGGTAAGACTTTTGATCACTTGACGAGAGCGTTCTGAATGAATTCGGAGGTAGAAAAGAATTTATGTCGATAAAGTTCTAAGTAGCAATAGCAAGTTCTTTAGCTATGAATCCAGATTTATTCCAAAAACCTTCAAAGTCGAGAACAACCGCTCGTGATTTCAGCATTCCAACATACTGAACAATCGTCCTTTGAAAGTTTTCACGTAAAGACAAAATGCAAGGCCGGTCACGTGACCAAGATACTCGTTTGTTACTGGACAAAGTAAAACGTATGAGTAACCCGGTCCTTTTTCGCTAAACTCATAAACGAAACCCGCAGCGTCATGAAGAATAGCATGCAATCTCAAAATTTTGAAAGATTTGAAATATTTGTCCAGCGACGAATTATCAATACCAATTATTCCCCCATAGGGACGAAGTTTAAGAGCAATGTCAAAATCAATGTTGGGATCCAAATGCAAACAAGTTGCTAAAAAGTACACAAATCTTTTTCCAAAATCAGGATAATTTTCTTTCAAAAATAAATAGTTTTCGTGAATACTTTTTATGTCTACCGTCGCAATCGTTGATGCCATTCCCTTCACCAAAGTTTTTCAAAATGAATTTATTTTTTCCTTACTTGCCTCCCCAATTGTTTTGTCCTCGCGCTTCACTCTTCCCCCATATTGTTTCCGTACATTTAAATAACTTAACTTTTGTCACCATGCAAATAATCCATACGATATTATCCCATGTAATAATCCATACGCCATAAAACTAAATTTAGACTATCCGCATACATACCCTATTATCCCATGGCTAAGGATCATTCCATATTATCCACTTGCAAATCTATACCCTATTATCCCCATGCAAATCTATACCCTATTATCCCCATGCAAATCTATACCCTATTATCCCCATGGCATGATAACCCCCCTTTCCCAGTGCTCCCTATATTTACTACTGACAGTTTTCAAAAAGGGCACTAAGCATAGTCAAACCTGATCAAATCTGGTGGAAGAGATCGACTAGCTTGCAGTTTGTTATTGATGACCAATTACCAATCTTCGAACAATAGCTCTTATAATTAAACAGATTAAATATACATCAGAATGTAACTGTTTTGTCTGCAATTTTTCTATATGTTAATAACGTTATAAATTGCATAAACTAACAAACTCTAACGTCAGTCTCTTACTCTACTTAGCTTCTATATTTTCCTCAGTTACAATTAGGTAATCAGCTTATAATTAGCTATTAAAAGGGATGCACGACTAGAAATTTTAAAAAATAATACGGTCACTTAAAATCGTTTTCATTGTAAAGAAAAAAATAGGTTGATTGTTTTGTTGCATCGCCAAAAGAGCCTCTAGCAGCATTGCAATGTTTTCTCAATGAAAGACGTGGAAACTAGGGTCGTCCTATATTTCTTAGTGTTAATAAAACTATTGTAACTAATTAATTGTCATGCATAATTTTTTGACAAACGGATGTTAACTGCGATTTACCTCAGTTGGAACTTCAAACATTGAAAGCCCAAAATAATTCATTTTTGTTTGTCTCTGAGCAAAAAATGCTCCGTTCGCGATGTTTTGGAGGGTCTGACTGACATAATAATCACTTCAGGAGCTAGTGGCTACAGGACAACTCCACATATTCTTTATAAAGAAGAAACCTCAATTAATCTGTTTTAACGTGACGGATTCCACTGAAGCAAATCATAAATTCATGAGGGCCCTCCATAGTGAAGGGTCTTCCCAAAAACGCCAAAAATATTTTTAACTCTAACCAATCTTGACCAATCTGATGGAGGAGGTCGACTGGCTCTGGGCTACCGCATTACGAAGCAGAGGTATACCCAAATCGTCACGGGCAGATATGCCCGATGTGTGTATCTCGTATTCGTTTTTACTATGTTAATACATTGAAAGTGGTACAATATTGCGGAAAATAGCTACTTTAGCAGAAATCGGCAAAATGGAAGGGAATATCGTATCCCGTGTTCGCAAAAATGTCCTAATTTTAGCCGCGAAATACAAGTACAAACCTTAATAACCTATTTTTCGCGCGAGTTGTATCACGCATCCGCTCAATTTATATATAGAATTTTCGCACATAATGTAGCTCGATTTCGCATATAATCCGCAATTAAGCCTAACTTAATTACTACTTATTTAATTAAGCGTAACTTATTACTACTAGTAGTACTTTATTACTACTTTATTACTACTTATAGTACTTCATTACTGCTTATTACTACTTATTAGTACTATTTGTAACTACTTATTAAAATCGCCCAGTCCCACATTGATATACAAAACCTTTGATGTGCGAGGGGTTTTTCGGAAAAAAATCAGTTTTCGTGGTTGCATGTATTTAAAGCACTATAAAACTTTGAAAGCTTCAAAAAAATCTTTATTGAAGTGCTTATTGCATGCTCAAAATGCGCGCGAATAATAGATACCTAAATTGAGCGGAATTGAGCTACAAGATTTGTTATCTACTCTTCGCACCGAATGTTCTTTTTTCTTCGCAAAATTGGCGGAACCGCTTTTGCGAAAAGTAAGATACAAAGGATGTCATCTAATTTCGTTCATTGTATGTAACTAATTTTCGAGCCAATTTTACTAAGCCGGAAATGTTGGGGTATACCTCTGCATCGTAATGCAATTGACGTGACGGCTCAGAACTTATAAAACGAGTAATTGAAAAGATCAACTCAAATTGATTATCAGTCTTCAAAAATTACATCTTATAGATCAACCAATTAACTCTACATTGGACTGTAATTCTTTTTTGTCCTGAATGTATACATAGTAATTAAAAGCGTTTTAAATTTTATAAATTAACGTATACTGAAATGTAACCATTTCTTGTTTTACTCAGTTTCTATTATGTCCCTGGGTAACAATAGAAATTTAGGAAAAGATTGGGTGCTAATATGTTCCTACCATTGAAAACTATATACAAGCTAAGCTGCCACTGAACAATTTTTCGTTTATAAAAAAACACAGAAAAGGTAAAAATTACCAACTTGGAAATCGTGCAATTCTGTTTAAAAATCGACTCGAGAAAAAAAACTGGAATCAAACTTTCTGACAATTAAGTTTTACAAATTATGATGACATCAGAGTAAAATAAGGCCCGTATAGAGCATATAACAATAGAAATTTTATGAAACGACAATCTCTATTATTATGATGATTGTGAACACGATCTGCAAAGCATAGGCCTCTTTTCTCTGGGTTTAAAATGACAAACTTTGTCTTGCTCGCTAATATCTGAAGGCTCAGACAAAGCTCTGCCCCGGTTTAGACCTCGAATTATGAGAAGAATTTATAATTCTAGTGGGGGGGGTCTTTATTGACTATAAATACACAGTCCAGCACTTACCATGGCAGGTGCAAGCGGCAATAGGATTAATTCAAAAATTCCTCGAAGAAAAGAATAACGTGTTGAACCTCGACGGATCCAGCCCGGACTAATTTAGCAGGCGTGAGGGCCATCTACAAAGCTTTAACTCTAAGTCTTTGTCAGGTCTAATGTATGAGGTTATAGACCTTGTTTGCGGCTCATAATGTGAAAACTTACGATTGAAGTTAAATATCCCTAAATTGATCATCAAATTTTTAAGAATTACCTCTACATCAGTTTTATTTTTCTTGTCTGAAATTCGTCTAACATAAATAAGCATTGGTAAAAACTTGCATGAGCTAAAATATTAAAACAATAATTATCTTTATCTTAATATACATATGTTGTTTCAGGTTCCTAGGTACCATTCGGAACTTAGGTCATAATGAGGCAGTAAAACAATTGTACCAATAAAATTTTTGGCACTAACTCAGGTGCCATTTAACTATGTTCTTCTTTGTAGAGTAAACAAAGTCAGGCTGATGAAAAACTTTTTTATTGTAGTGTCATCAGGGGCTCTTTTAGAAGAAGTGGATGTGTGTGCAAAACAGGAACAAAGCTTTAAATTTTCCACGCAGCTATAATCTTAGCTAATTTTTATCACAAAAAAATTGCAGTACTATCTGTTTCAGAAGCGAGCCTATTTAATTGACAGTCAAAAACAAAATAGGTAAAATTACCTCTCTAGGAATCGCGCACGTCTATTTGACATTTGACTCGAGATAGATGACTGGAATCAAACGTTCTGATCGTTAACTTTTCCAAAATTTGATCACATCAGACTAAAATAAGGTCCGTTAGGGCATTTAGCAGTGAGACTTGTTTAGAAAAATGATCTCTATCATTATTGTGAACATGAGCATTACAAATAAGGCCACTACTCTCTGTCTTTTAAATGACACATTAAGTCTTGTTCGCTAGTTTTTGGAAGCTCTGGCAGTCAAAAGAGTCCCATCAGGTGCACTTGGATATAAAACTAATTCACAATATCCTTAAAAGAAATTAGCACCGAATAACGTGTTGAATTGCGACGATTCCTACTCAAACTACTTTTGAAAAATTGATTTTTATCACAAAAGATGCAGTACTATCTGTTTAAAATCGAGCCTAATTATTTGACAGTCGAAAACAAAAATAGGCAAAATTACCTCTTTAGGAATCGCGCACGTCTATTTGACATTTGACTCGAGATAAATAACTGGAATCAAACATTCCGACAGTTGAGTTTTCCAAATTAAGACGATATCAGACTAAAATAAGGCCTTTAAGAGCATTTAACACTGGAATTTTTTCATAAAAAAGACAATCTTCATCATTATTGTGAACATGAGCTTTACAAATTAGGCCATTATCCTCTCTGTGTTAAATGACAAATGTTGTTTTGCTCACTAGTATTTGAAGGCTCTGGCAGGCAAGATAGTCCAATCAGGTGCATTCGGATATAGAACTAATTCGCAATATCCTGATAAAGAAAATGCACCGAATAACGTGTTGTACCGCGACGCGTCCCACTCGAACTACTTTTAAAACCTGATTTTTAACACACAAGGCGCAGTACTATCTGTTTGAAAATCGAGTTTATTTAATTGATTGTAATTTTGGGGACAATATCCTGGAACGATCTCTCCTATGCACAACAAATTGGCAGCACACAATGAGAAATTATGTTCTGTTTTACGCAACCAATTTTGACAGGCGCACTACGTTTTGAAGACTTTGCTTGACAATAGAGTTACTTCAGGAGCTAATGATAACAAGACCAGTTTTGATTTTCCTGTGTTTTACAAGCAAAACATTTCTTATTCTAATTCGTTCCTATGTCCTCGGGTACCAATATAAACTTGTCAATAATAGGCACATTTGTGTACCCATCATTGCAAAGTAGGTAGAAGTAAGCTGAAACTGACAAATTTTTCATTCATGAAAAAAAAACAGTCGACTCGAGACAAAAATTTTTTCAAATTCTGATGATATTGGAGAGCAAAACAGGCCCGTATACAATAAGATACAAAAAGATGACAAATTTAAACGATAAAATTTGTTCCGCTCGCTGGTATTTCGAGGCTCTAACAGACAAGATGATCAATCCAGTTTCAATCTGCTGTAGGAATAATTCAATTTTTCCTTATAAAAAATAAGTTCAAAAAAATGTGTCGAACCACGATAGCTCCTAATCGGAACAATTTAACAGGTGGGAGATTCATCGAAATGTTATTAACATTATTACTTGCATAAACTAACGAATTCTAACACCAGTCTCTTACTCTATGTAGTTTCTATAATTTCTTCAGTTACAACTAGGTAATCAACTTATTATTAGGTATTAAAAGGAATGCACGTTTGGAATTTGATAAAAAATACGGTCACTTAAAATCGTTTTCTTTTAAAAGAAAACAAAAAGTTAGGCTGATTGTTTTCTTGCATCGCCAAGAAACTCTTAAGCAGCATCGTAAAGTATTCTCAATGAAAGACGGGGAAAATATGGTCAATGCCTTATGAAGCTTTTATCCTATTTTCCTTAGTGTCAAAAAAAACTAAATTCCTTCTTTGATAATCGTGTACGTCTATTTGACAGTCAGCTCAAGATAGGTAACAGGAATCAAACATTCTGACAGTTATGTTTTGCAGATTACAATGAAATCAGACTAAAAAAAAGCCCGTTTAGAATATTTAACAGTGAAACGTTAAAGAAATGTCGATCTTTTTTATTATTCTGAACATGAGTTTTACAAAATAGGCCACTTATGTGTTTTAAATGACATATTTGGTATTGCTTGTTAGTATTTGGAGGCTCTTGCAGGCAAGATAGTCCCAACAGGTGCAACTAGATATATAAGTCATTCACAATTTCCTTATAAAGAGGAATCACTGAATGACGTGTTGTATTTCAACGCATCCAACTCAAACAATTTTTAAAAAGCAGATTTTTATCTCAAAATGTGCAGAACATTTTGCATTGCGCAACCAATTTTGACCTACGCGCCAGGTTTTGAAAACTTTGCTGGGCAATAGAATTACTACAAGTGCGAATAATTACAGGACCAATTCCAGTTTTCGGGGGTTCTATTATCAAACCATTCCTAATTCTATTTAGTTTCTAATATGTCCTTGGTTACCAATATAAATTTTGGATCAAAAATGGGCACTAATGTAAACCTATCTTTGAAAAGTAGGTACAAATTAAGTTGCCACTGAAAAACGTCTTTTTGACACTGGACTCTGGAAAGATAACTGGGATCAAACAGTCTGACGATCATTTTTATCAAAACCATGACGATATCAGAGTGAAAATATACACGTGAGAGCATTTAACAATGAAACTTTGATGAAAATACAATCTCTATTATTCATATTAACGAAATTGGCGATCTCTCTGTGTTTCAAATGAAAAATATTGTCTTGCTCGCTAGTCCTCAGAGGCTCTGGCAGACAAGATAGTCACTTCAAGTGAATTTGGATATAGGACTAAATCAAAATTTCCTTATAAAGAAGATGCGACGAATAACGTGTTGTACAGCGACGTGTTCCAATCAGTCTAATTTAAAAAAGCTGATTTTCATATGAAAGGGTGCTGTACTATGTTTAAAAACCGAGCTTATTTACTTGATAGTAATTTTGGGTCAAAAACATGGAACAATCTTTCCCATGCACACAGAATTGGCAGCACACAATGAGAAATTTTGTTCTGTTTTGCGCAACTAATTTTGACCTGCGCACTACATTTTGAAAACTTTGCTTGATGTTAGAGTTACTGGAGAAGCAAATGACTATAGGGTACCAATATAAATTTATGTCAAAAATGGGCACTAATGTATGCCTATCATTGAAAAATAGGTACAATTTAAGTTGCCACTGAAAAATTTTCATTTATAAAAAATGACAAAATAAGCTAAATTACCTATTCAAAAATCGTGCAAGTGTATTTCACAGTGGACTCGAGAAAAATAACTGGGATCACACTTTCTGACATCAAGTTTTCCAAATTATGATAATATTGGAGTAAAATAACAGGTCGTATACAAAAAAATCAAGCAGAAGAAAGAACAGGTCATCTCGAGAAATATTAAAAAACCATTATTTTCAAGCCACTAAAGAATGATGATAGGCCACTATTTTCTTTGACAAATTTAAATAACAAATTAAAATAACAAATTTTGTCCCGCTTGCTAGTATTTGGAGGCTCTGGCAGACAAGATTATCACTTCAGTTGCAATCTGCTGTAGGACTAATTCAAACTTTCCTTGTAAAGAACAAGTTTAGAATAAAGTGTTGAACCACGATGACCCCACTCGGACTAACCTCACAGGTGTGAGATCCATCGACATTGTTTCAACTCCAACAAGTTTTTGTCAGGTCTGATGGATGGTCGACCAGATCAAAGTAACCAGTTTGAGGCTCAGTGTTTGAATACTTACAACTGAAGTGAATTAGTTCTAAACTGATTATCAAACTTTGAAGAAAAGCTTCGAAAAAAAACCAATTAGGTCTACATCATCAAACGTGTTTGTCTGAAACTTATCTAGCAGAAATAAGCGTAGTTTGCAATAGCTACCATATTGTGACACTAACTATTTATTTTAATTTGTTTAGGTTCTATTAGGTTCCTAGGTACCATTCAGAACTATGCACAAAAAAAATTGACAGTAACTTGGGTGCCACTTCTTCATTGTAGAGTTTCAAGCTGCAAAATGGGAAAAGTTTTAAAATTTCTACGCAGCTATAATTTTAGCTGATTTATAGAACAAAAGGTGGAGTACTATCTGTTTAAAAGTTGACCCTTCTTACTTGTTCGTCATTTCCGGGACATAAATCTCTTCTATCTCTTCTATGCTCAAAAACTGACTGCCCAAAAAAAGAGCCATTTGTTCTATGCTTTGAGCGACTTCTTTGAAATGCGCGCCACGTTTTGAAAACTTTGCGGGGTAATAGAGTTACTTGAAGTGCAAATGATTCAAGGACAAATATGACCTTTCATGTGTCCTAAAATCAAACCCTTTCTCTGCGGGGTAATAGAGTTACTTGAAGTGCAAATGATTCAAGGACAAATATGACTTTTCATGTGTCCTAAAATCAAACCCTTTCTCTGCGGGGTAATAGAGTTACTTGAAAAGCAAATGATTCAAGGACAGATATGACTTTTCATGTGTCCTAAAATTAAACACTTTCTCTTTCTGCCCGTGCTCTTCAATATATACATACTTCTCATGGGCACCAATATGTACCGTCTATTGAAAATTAGGTACAAGTTCAGTTGCCAATGCGAAAAGTTTTCATCTCTAACAAAAACATTAAATGGCACAATTACCTCTTTGAAAATCGTGTATGTATATTTGACAGTCAACTCAAGATAGGTAACAAGAATCAGACATACTAAAAGTTAATTTTTCCAAATTATGATGATATTATTATCACTATAGGACTAAGTCAGGTATTCCTCATAAAGAAGAAGCTACGAATAAAGTGTTGTACCACGACATATCCTACTAAAACTCGCTT
Organism: Convolutriloba macropyga; assembly: GCF_964194025.1. NCBI lineage: Eukaryota > Metazoa > Xenacoelomorpha > Acoela > Convolutidae > Convolutriloba > Convolutriloba macropyga. The sequence continues at coordinate 67,260,051 of NC_134475.1, forward strand.
AAAAAAGCTGATTTTTATCACAAATGTTGCAGAACTATCTGTTTAAAAATCGAGACGTTTTCCTTGATAGTCATTTCGGGGACAATAATTACAACAATCTCTCCGATGCCCGAAAAAATGACAACTCGAAACGAGCGCATTTGTTCTATGTTTTCCCCAACTAATTTTGACCTGCGCTCCAGGTCTTGAAAATTTTGCTGGTCAATAGAGTTACTACAAGTGCAAATGATAAACGGACCATTTTTAGTTTTCCGTTGTTCTAATACCAAACCATTTCTTACCATATCCAGTTTCTATTATTTCCTTGAGTACCAAAAAAAAGGTCAAAAATTGGCAACACATGTACCTACTATTTAAAAGAAGGTACAAAATGAGTTGCCATTGCAGTTTTTTATTTGTAAAAATTTAACACAAAAGGGTAAAGTTAACTATTTGAAAATCGTCATTGCTTATTTGACAGTCGCTTTGAGAAAGATAACCAGTATCAAACATTTTGACAATCAAATTTTCCAAATTTATGATATCAGAACCTTTTGAAATAAAAAGATTATGTACAAAATGATTATTGAATTTTAATTATAATAAATCATTTGTTGCATTAGGACATCAATTCACAAAAACCGACATGTATAGTTAAAGAATTACTTGACAGAGAACTTAATGAATAAGAAAACGTAACATATGAGACATCTGAAGGGCAAAAGAGACATCTAAGGAATAAAGGAGATTAAGTTAAGTATAATGATATAATAGAACAGCAAATTGAAGTAATCCCTTTTTTTCCCAAAAAACTACAAGTTCTAACACAAAAAAAATTCAAGAAATATCAAACAATAAACAAACGCGATACTTTTAAACCACCTAAGAATTTAAAAAGAGACAAAATGATTAACATATTTGTGTAATAGAAAGCAGAATGCCGGATTGGTTTTTGAACAGTGGACTTAAAGTAGAAGACGTGACAATTTTTAAAAATAATAATTATTGTAAAATCAAATGGCTTCTACCATAAGTAAATTACAAGCTACGAAACAGTACAAAAAAAGCTGGTTCTGAAGGTGACAAACTAGTTTATTTTTCTGTAATTTTATGAAAAAACTGCATTCTAAGGAAATCCTGAGAAAATGTGAAAAAAAACAAGATTAAGAAATTGTTTACGAACTAGACAGGTACAAAATGTTAGCAGGTAAAACAACACATAATTCAACTACAAATTTTAGCAATCATCTTGTGGTTTTACATAATTATAGAATTGAAGTTAAACAGGATAATTTAATTTATTGGTTTTGTAAAAATAGAGTTCAGTAGACTTAAAGTGTACGAAATATCAGAGACTATTCAGGTTATATTACATAGATACAAAGAGTTTTCTCATACATCTAGAAGTTGATCGATTTCAAATAACAGAGCACGTTGGAAAAAATTAGAACTGAAACAAGAACTGGAAGATGAATATGTCACTGAGTCTTTGTTTCCAGGATTCAAAGAAGAAAAGTCGATAAACAAAAAAAAACGAAAGTTAAAAGCAAAAAATTCGACTAAACCATCACAAAAGCATCCCAAAAAAAATATTTAACAATGTCAAAAATTACTTTGAACATTTCAGTTTAAGATCAATCAATCAATCAGGATATCAATGGAGCTAACGAAAACATAAATTGGACCATCTGAGGAAAAAATTATAAATGGAAACAAAACCAACTATGAGGATCTGCGCAGCAATTTCTTTGATGTCGATACAAGAGATTGCCTTGCCAGAAAAATTTAAGCCATAATAGGATTAAACAGACTAACCATAGTGAGAACAAATAGACTAGAAGATAATTTGAGGTAAAAATAAAATTTAGGGTAACTTTTTTGAGTTACTTGATCCGCTAAATAAAATGATCACTTTAACTTACATATTCAATGCTAGGACAAAAACCTCAAGCTTTACCCTTAACAATACTTAATTTTCAAACGGAACTCTTTACAGTTAAAATTGAAATGATATCTACCCTATTTGAAATGGGAATACAGGCAATTAAATTGATGGAAATACAAATTCTGGAATTCCAAAGTTCTGATGAATGATGTGAATGTATCTCTGACACCAGGTGGTATAAAAGTAAAAGACACCCCCAAAAAGCTTCGCTTTGTTTTCATTAGAAGTTTTACATTGTTTATCATTAAAAAGACGTATCCTAATGGAAGAAAATAAAACAATATGAAAGGTTTCTAAATGATAGAAATTAAACACAAAAGTACTAGAAGTAATTAATTAATCACAAATCAATAGAAACTTTAAGAGCTCACCTTTCCACCAGCAAAATTTCAGAAGAGCATTATCAAATTACCTTAGTTCATCTGATGAGACGTAATTCGAGAACTAATTGCACTTACCAAACTGGTGGCTCATATTCAAATAGTACTGAACATTTAATAGAAAGATTTGAAATACTAAAACTAGAAAGTAAAGCAGGAGAAAATAGTTTATATGATAAGAGGTTAAGGGTATGTAAAAAATTTTAACGCACTGCAAATTAATACTCAAGAACAACTAGTAAAATTCAGCTAACGAAGTGTTTATTTATTCCTTATATAACAAGGTCTAAAAGTGATTTTTACTTTTATTTAAAGAAGGAACATGGTGTGAAGACTTTCGTGAAAAATCATCTTAGGCGTATAAAATTTTGCAGATATATTGACGAACTATGCCTTGGGCTAATAAAAACAGATTGAATAAATCTAATACATTAGCAACTATTGCTTTTAGGTCCATTCTATTAGAGGGTATTGTTGCTGAAAACCTATGGGTAGATAGAGTTAGTGAAATTTATAATAAAACCATTAAACGCTTAATTGAACAACATAGTACAGAGTAATACTTAACATAGAGTGACATAAAAATAGTGTTCATAGAACATTGTTAGACATAATCAGTAAACCAATGTTTATCAATTCGTATACAAATGTTTTTAACATATAACAATCATATTTAAAGTGCATGAAAGATGTCACCTATTAAAGCTCCTAACCATTCAGATAGAGTTAGATGAATTTTTACTTCCTAAAAATCTAAATTTAGATTAATAGTTAGTGACTATGTTAAAATGCCGAAAAAAATAATATCTTTTCAAACGGATAAACTTCTAATCGGAAAACACGGTGGTTTAAAATTGATGAAGTATTGAAAACACGACCACTCACATATAAAGAAGAATATTAAAAGATAGAAAAATGTTAGAAGAAAAAATAGGAAGGAGTGTTAATCAATTTCAATTTAAGCTTTGAATCTAACGGCAAAACATGACAGCACGTAACAAACACGTAACAAAAAATACATTAACATTAAATAAGGACACCAGCCACTTTAAGAAGATAACAATAGTCTTGACATGATAAATATCTTTGTATTTGAAAATGCACATAAAAACAGAAGAAACCATTAACAAGAAACAAGGAACAACAAACAATATGCACATAATCAACAAAAACAATTAAAGAACTTCCTGCAAACACAAGCAACTTACCTAAATTTCTATTAATGATGAGACAAATGGTCAAAGTTTCTCCTTCATCACTTGATTTAGACAAAATGTTGAAAAATTAAGTAAAATGATTTTTGTTGGTAAAATTTTTGCTTGTAACACTATGAGAAGTTATGCGTTAAAAGCACGCAAGTGTTCAAGCATGCAAATTCTTTAATTTTAATTAGTTGACGCTTGTGTTGATCGATAGGAGAAAAATAGGACAAAAACCCATAAAAAAGAAAACTAAAATACGATCATGCTGGCTAAACTTTTAGATGGCGTATTAGTTGATAACAGGAACAAGCTCGTTTGGAAGTACGTTATGGTTCTTTAAACTGAAGTTTTTCCATTGATAAGCAAACCTGATGAATTTCAATATGTTTAGTAATGTTGAAATTGGTTTTCACAGCTGACTTCCTTCTCTTTGTATCTAAGTGAAAACCTTATAGTATTACCTGTAGCAAAGATAAATAATACTGACTTGACTCTTTTAATTTGACCTTCAAAAAAAGTGTGCATTTTATTAAACTTTACTGAACTTGATTAAGAATAGGGGTCTCATGTATGACAAAGATCAAAAACGGCCAATACCGTGGTGTCAAGTGAACGAAGTTGATGAGGAGCAAGCTAAATGTGATGTGGCAACAGAAACCAGATTAAATCAATCTTTTTTGAATGGCGTCAATATAGCAACCTCGCCGAATCCAAACCTTCGTTGCTTACTGCATAATTTTCCAAAAGCAACAGAAGAAGCATCTCAAAGCGGATGAGATCTATCAAAGATATAGATTGTTTTGATTTTTTCACAACATTCGAATTGTTTTGCAGTCAGTAGGAAAGTGTAGAAAGCTCAGCAAAAAGCTTACTAATGCCAAATTGTCACCTTTCAAAGGAGAAGATGGAAGAGTTTGGGGGAAAACGTGACTGAAGCCTTCAAATCTGGAGCCAAGCGAAGCATCCACTTTTCTCCAAAGCGAAGCATCCAGTTGCGCAGTCTCTGTTGGAGGGAGCGGATCGTGACAATCTATATGAGGCACAAAGGAAGTAGTAGAAATTCCTCGACAAGGGTTCTGGGTTATCGAGAATCAAATCAGGGCTCATCAGATACAGACCAAGAAAAATCAATCCCATCCAACCACTGATGAGGGAACTTCAAAAAAACGGCTGGATGTGATAGCGTTCCCAATCGACCATGCCGAAGTTGATTACTTTGGATCCATTGAAGACAGTCTACAAAGTTCACTAAAAAGATGGTGCTGCTTCTTAATTTGCCTAACAACCAGAGCAATACACATCAAAATGGCACAATCTTTTGATCGCGTAGTCATATTTAGCTGCAGTGACAAAATCAACCGCATGTGGCAGCCATCTAAGTACCATCATCACTGACTACTGCAGGAACACCAGGGGCAACACCAAGGAATTGAAAGCATGTTTATGTAAAAAGAAGCAGAAACGGTCACCATAAAAGACAAAAAGTCCAAAATATAGTCATGTATGAAAGAAAATATTCATCTCCAAAGACAGATTGAACAAAGAACTACAAAAAAACAGACAATGAGAGCTGCATTCCATCTACACTGTCAAACATTGCGACACATTTTTGTTTCTAATGCCTGAAATTGATCTAAATTCACGCCTCATATACACCACAATATCAGAACTTGCGAATTTGTCCTTACACGCACACACAGTCACTTTTTGCTGCACCATGTGACTTTAATGCACTGCCAACTAATGTCAAGGAACTTTTGTTGCAAAGAACATTCACTAAAAGTTACACTATCAACAAAAACGTGGAGACGATTTCGATTTGAGATCTAATCTGTTTTGTTCCCCACATAGTGGGTTTATATCTTTTACAACCCCAGGAGTGCGCCCGGGTTGAATTTTTCCGCCCAAAATGATGTAAGAGTGGGGCTGCAATATGAGGATTTTTTAGGAAAATGCAGCTCAAAACTCTTACGTCTTTTTGGGCTGCATTGGGCTTCCAAGGGGGGTAAAATGGTGTAAGAGTGAGGGGGTAAAAGATAAATTAACCCCCCACTCTTACATCTTTTTTGGTCTGCCAAGGGGGGTAAAACGATGTAAGAGTTGGGGGGTAATTTGTCTTTTACCCCATCACTCTTACACCATTTTACCCACCTTGGCAGACCAAAAAATATGTAAGAGTGGGGGGTTAATTTGTCTTTTACCCCCTGACTCTTACACCATTTTACGCCACTTGGAAGCCCAATGCAGCCCAAAAAAACGTAAGAGTTTTGAGCTGCATTTTCCTAAAAAATCCTCCCATTGCAGCCCCACTCTTACGTCATTTTACCCCCCTTGGCAGCCCAACTCTTACATCATTTTACCCCCCTGGCAGCTCAACTCTTACATCATTTAACCCCCTCAATCTTTTAGCCCCCATACCTGAAGACTGCCAGTCTTGAACCCACAACCTCTGTACCCTCAGCTGCGTCGCCTTATACTCCAGACCATCGATGCTTGTCCAACTCTTGACGGTCTATATTTATATATATATATATAAATATTAATTGTTAGAATTGCCCCTCACAACAAATTACCCCCCTCACTCTTACATCGTTTTACCCCCCTTCGCAGCCTAACTCTTACATCATTTTACCCCCTCTGAACAAATTACCCCCTCACTCTTACACCATTTCACCCCCTTGGCAGCCCAACTCTTACATCATTTTACCCCCTCTGAACAAACTACCCCCTCACTCTTACACAATTTTACCCCCCTTGGCAGCCCAATTCTTACAACATTTTATTCCCCCTGAACAAGTTACCCCCTCACACATACACCATTTTACCCCCCTTGGCAGCCCAACTCTTACCTCAATTTACCCCTCTGGACAAATTACCCCCTCACTCTTACACCATTTTACCCCCCTTGGCAGCCCAACTCTTATCTCATTTTAACCCCTCTGAACAAATTACCCCCTCACTCTTACACCATTTTACCCACCTTGGCAGCCCAACTCTTACATCACTTTACCCCCTCTGAACAAATAACCCCCTCACTCTTACACCATTTTATCCCCCTGGGCAGCCCAGCTCTTACCTGATTTTACCCCCTCTGGACAAATTACCCCCTCACTCTTACACAGTTTTACCGCCCTTGGCAGCCTAATTCTTACATCATATTACCCCCTCTGAACAAATTACCCCCTCACTCTTACACCATTTTACCCCACTTGGCAGCCCAACTGTTACCTCATTTTACCCCCTCTGGACAAATTACCACCTCACTCTTACAAAATTTTACCCCCCTTGGCAGTCCAAGTCTTACATCACTTTACCCCATCTGAACAAATTACCCCCTCTCTCTTACACCATTTTACCCCCCTTGGCAGCCCAACTCTTATCTCATTTTCAACCCTCCTCCCATTGCAGCCCATTGCAGCCCACTCTTACATGGCAATTTCAGTCATGGGGGGTAATTCCTTAAAAGTCCTCCCATTGCAGCCCATTGCAGCCCACTCTTACATGACAATTTCAGTCATGGGGGGTAATTCCTGAAAACTCCTCCCATTGCAGCCCATTGCAGCCCACTCTTACATGGCAATTTCAGTCAGGGGGGGTAATTCCTTAAAAGTCCTCCCATTGCAGCCCATTGCAGCCCACTCTTACATGGCAATTTCAGTCATGGGGGGTGGGTAATTCCTTAAATGTCCTCCCATTGCAGCCCACTCTTACATGGCAATTTCATTCAAGGGTTTAATTCCTTAAAAGTCCTCCCATTGCAGCCCATTGCAGCCCACTCTTACATGACTATTTCAGTCATGGGGGTTAATTCCTTAAAAGTCCTCCCATTGAAGCCCATTGCAGCCCATTGCAGCCCACCCTTACATGGCAATTTCAGTCAGGGGGGGGGGTAGTTCCTTTAAAGTCCTCCCATTGCAGCCCATTGCAGCCCACTCCTACATGGCAATTTCAGTCAGGGGGGTGGGGGTAATTTCCTACAAGTCCTCCCATTGCAGCCCATTGCAGCCCACTCTTACATAACAATTTCAGTCATGGGGGTAATTCCTGAAAAGTCCTCCCATTGCAGCCCATTGCAGCCCACACTTACATGGCAATTTCAGTCAGGGGGGTAATTCCTGAAAAGTCCTCCCGTTGCAGCCCATTGCAGCCCACTCTTACATGGCAATTTCAGTCATGGGGGGTAATTCCTTAAAAGTCCTCCCATTGCAGCCCATTGCAGCCCACTCTTACATGGCGATTTCAGTCAGGGGGGGGGGGTAATTCCTTAAAAGTCCTCCCATTGCAGCCCAACTCTTACATCATTTTACCCCCTCTGAACAAATTACCCCCACACTCTTACATCAATTTACCCCCCAAAGACAAATTACCCCCCATTCTTACATCAAAATGGGAGGATATTAGGGAGGACATTCGACCCGGGCGTACCAGTTTTTACATGGCAATGTGCTGTACAACGACATATTGTTTATAAGGGGGCAAAAAAACACTTAGTAAAATGAAACAATGGTTTCTTGTCCAGCCTTGACAGCCAACCCTAAGAAGTAAAGAATTGTACGCAAATGAAATTTATCAAACCCACTCTGACAAATGGGATAGAGACACTCGTGGAACAAAGTCCTTCTCAAGAAACACATCTCGAGTTAGGTATATTAACGCAGCGAATCGCCTCACTTTTGCGAGCTTACGTATTCCCCAATCTTGATGCACGAACTCTCATTGCCCTGGAAGCGGAAAAGAACGCAGATTCGGTTAGCCTTTGATCCCTTACAAACAACAAAAAACAAAACATTACCTAACCACATAGTTTATTAGTAACACATCCAAAATATGTTTCTAATTACATTTTTGTCACGCTCACCTCAATGGAATAAAGTTCAGCATATCATAGTTTTCCTTTGCAAGGTAGAAAATTTGTTGCAGTTACCAACAATACCATATTAACTCAACATTTCGCTCACCATTCAACTTTAGTTATAGTTCAAAGCTAATTATTGTCCTCTAACTTAATATTGTTCAATTTTATTCTTGCACTGTTCATACTTTGCAGTTCCTTGAACATGTTCTTACAATAATGTAAACAAATGCTAGTTCTTATTGTTTTCGTGTCAAGTGTCTTTCCATAATTCTGTTGATAAATTTATTCAGTCCAGTTTAAACCCTCTTAATAATCACTTGAATTCAAATCTTCCGAGTAAATTTTTCTTATAGCTTGAAAAGTCTAACAAGCGACGATCTCAACCGAATCGCAACGTGATAAACACTGTGCTTCAATGAACTATAAGCGTGATTCATCCCGCGAAACGACGCCGTTAACAAAAAGCTGAGCATTCTTAAATTTGCAAAGCCTGATTCGCTCCGCAAATCTGTGTTATCTTTTAATTCGGTTGATTCGCATCCCGCATCAATTTCAATTCTAATTGTACTTAAAGCGTCTATGATATGATTGTCAATGGTTTTGTTAAGCTTTTTAAATTGAACTGCAATGACTATTTTTGGAGTGGGAATTTACAACGCGTTTTTCCATTCTAGTAGCTTGATTTCTGTTTCTTGAAACTTTGATTGGAGATTGCGTCGCGAATGATCATTTAATATTTAGATATTATTTTGTAGTACGTTTATTCGAAAATCGAATTATCAACTGAGTTGAGAGAACACAATTAAGAAAGAAAATTTGTAATTATTCCAGGGTTTAAAAGTAATTATTATGTTTATTAGGAAAAACAACAAAGTTTTGGTGTTTTTTGAACAGAATTTTAGAGTAAATTATTTTCATTGTATTTTTCAACTTCAATTACAGTCCATTCTTTTACACTTGGGAGATAAGGATGTGGGTCGTATGGCCATCGTTCATTCGGTTTTCCTGGAAAGCAGGTACCAATGAAAGTTGGGCTAGCAATTTTAAATTGCGTCATTATAAGATTCCGTGTTGTTTACGTCTTCGATGGATGTTTGCGGTTCTTGATTTAAATTTTTCATATTCCGACGTATTCTTCGTGTTCTAGTTGGCAATGATTCAGAGTAGAAGTATCGCTTTTGTTTGGGCCGAACGTTTAATTGTTCTCAATGTCAGTGATAATTGCGATGCAGATATGGACGTTGCTGTGGGCTGGGAAGGTGGTGCTGCAATTGGTTGTTGGGGAATGAAAATGAGTATTTGAAATAGATCGCATCGATTTTGGAGTTCCTGGTCATTATTATGACTCCCTTTAGGAATTCTCAGTTTCAGTGCTCTGGCATCATTACTAGTTGTTGGCATGCAAGAACAAGAAGAGACAACTATAAACTTATCTGCTTGTATTCGTGAACGTTTTTGGCTCCTCATATTTTTTGGTAACAGGTCCTGTTAATGATAGGCTATTTTTTGCTCTGAGGATTTTTTGTTGATTTTTTTTTTGGGGGGGGGGCATCGATCTCTGTATTGAGCGAAAGTTGGTGAGCGCTCGTGTTTTGTGCCAAATTTGGCGATATCTGCATTTCTAACACGTACTTTAGACTTATTATGTTCATTAGTCACATCTGAGGTTATTTTGAATTTTCCGACCGTGCTTCAAGGAGCAAGCACCTGTAAAGCACCTGTTCGTTTGTAGGTATTGGGGGAGGGGGAATGCCTTTAGACAGGATGAGTCTGTTTTCGTCGTCTTGCAACTGTACTTGACAATTGTGGGCTTTAGTATTTGCGGCGGAAATGAACTCTGAGACCTCAAAATGGCTGAACATGCCTCAGTCTGCCAAGTTTTCATCTTCAAAGTACGTTTTTCCTTGTATTGTATCTTCTTGGATATCTGTGCAAGCTTCTTACTCGCTGGCTTTTGCCAATAGATCGCAATGGATAAATGACTACAAGCAAGGCTTAGCAAGGAAAAATATTGCAGAGCTGCCTGGATGCGTTAAATTGACATCTTCAAGCACTGCTTTTTTTGCCAATGGCATGGTAAAATTTTTATCTGAGCCTAAGGATTTGTTTTTCTCACTCATATCTCGTCACAGTGAGTAGATGCAAGGACTAATTTTTTTGAGTCTTGTTTCAACTTTTCGGATGACGCAATCTAGCACTTCTTTCAGAATTACGTCTTTACCAGTGAGGATAGCCAATTGATTTATGCTCAAGATTTTCTTTATGGTGTCCGTCAATTGATGATCTTCAACTGCATCTAAGTTGTTGTTGGATGGCGTTTTATCCTCAAAATTTTTGTTCTTTACTTGGGCTGGTTTTCTTTCTGAATTGTCTACAGTGTCATAACGTTCGAAGATTACTCGAGCTCGGGTTTTTTGTCTCACTTCTGGCATTGTCCATTTGATTGACAATTTTGTTTATGATGGTTTTCTTTGAGTAAGTTTTCTGAAAAAAAGCGAGGGAGAACTATTTGTTCTTGATTTATAGTTGGTATTTTCTAATTTTGCGCTTAGTTGAGTCTTTGGTTCTAATTGATTGAATTAGTGTCAATTATGGTGCTTATTAGGTTTAAATATTCACATTGTTCATTTGCAGGCTGAATGCACTCTTTTTTAATTGGAATGTGACCTTCTTTAGGTGTATTTTGTTGTGCGTTTTATAAACGGAAAGTAGTAGTGGCGATTGGGACACAAATGGCATGTGTGAGTATCAATTGGTTATTAGAACGGGTTAGTTGCGGTGCGAGCAGAAAATGAAGGCTGTGTATTTTTTATTTGAGATGCTTTTGATTTAACAGCTGATGTTTTTCCTGTATTATAAGGTTGATTTTGGGGTGCGATATCTCTGTTTAAAATTCTGTTATGTAAATCGGTCTTTAAATCTGTATTCAGTTTTCGGAAAAGAATTAAGGTTTCAAGATTTGTTTGAATGATTAACTTAATTTTGAAATGGTTGCAGCCAAACATTTTTCACTGTATGAGGAATAGTTCTTCGACTTTGCCAATAGGTTTCTGGAATTGTAGCCATCTATAGCTATTTTTGCTCCAGTCATTTGCGTAATGGAAAACTATACTGAAGGATTCAATCAATGCACCGTGAAAGTCTGCTAATATAAGATTTGTTCAATCTATGTTCTTTTCATATAAACGAAATTAAAAGATGATCTGTGATTAGTGTAAAGTTTTTACTGTATGAAAACTATTTAACTTAATCGGTGGACCACACGATTCCCCATAGTTCTAAATTGTTAACGAAAACGTTAATAGTATTTAAGAAACGTGTGGCAAATGCGTTTTTCACCCATCTCTTACTTTTTGCGCTAATGCTGTTCCAATTCCAGATCTTGATGCATCACATTTTACTTGGAATTTAAATTGAAGGTTACATTGAAAATTGTTTGTAGTTTGTAATTTTTGTGTTCTCTGTCGCCTCGAATTTTTTTTTGTGATCCTCTGTCCAAATAAATATTTATTTAGACTTTTTATACCTGGACCTTCATCTGTAATGAAGTTTTGCCGTATTTGGCATGAATTTGCCAACGATGAGATCCGAGAGACGATTTTGGTTGTTTGAGGGTATTTTGAGTCGGTATTGCAAAAATAGCAGTTTTTTTAGTGCTCTGTGGCGGAATCCTTATTCAAGTGAAATTAAATCCCAGTCATTCAATCTATGAATCGATCAATGGCTTTTTTAAATTGATACGAAGGGTACTGTGGCTTGTTTTTTTGCAAATACTTGGTCACATTGTTAAGATGTTACTAATTGTGATCTTTTTTGTCATCGTGTGAGAAACAAAGTGTGTTTCGGAGGCCTATAGGTGTATAGACGATTGCTTTATGAAATTCTGAAGGTGTAACAATTGGTCCAGAGAATCCGGTTTTAAATATATATATATACTTCCCTTGACTCTCCAAATGATTTTAAAAATACAATATTTAGCCGTATCCTCATCTAATTCCAATAAACTATTCGGGTGCATTATTTGATTGTAGAATTGTATGCTTGTTGACATTTTTGCGTTTTTGTTAGATGTCGGGATAACAAAACGATTGAATTTCTATGTTTATCCTTTGATAATTGTTTCTACGAAAGAATTTTTTAAGATAATAGAATCTAATGCAAATTTTATTGAGTGATCTTTTTTTACTTTTTTGCAATATAACTAAAAATTTCATCAAAACAGTTTGATAACTTTTCAATGCGACTTTCTTTTTTGAATCTGTTGAGGTCGTCGGTAACTCTATGTTGGAGTTTAATTGGAACCCCTCGACCTTTTCTTTCTTTGTTTTGTACTTTTAGTGGAACTTTGGTTGAACAATCTGTCTCTTTGATAAGCCGATTTATTTCAATTGCTTGTTTATTTTTGCACGTAAAATTGTGACAAATATCATTTCGATTGTTGTCAGTTGTTGCACAATTGCAAATTTGTCAAAGAGGTCCCCTTCTACTATGTTCTTGAGGTTAACCTCTGCCACTGTAAGGAGTGCATTATCGTATGTCCAGTCGTTGTATGTGACCTCTGTTTTAAATTTGCTGATTAATTTGATGAGTTGTTTGGTTAGACAAAGTTTTTAAATCTTTTTGATCTGCTGTGTTGACCCTTTTGGACTTCATTCGTTGAGGTGCACTGGACTTGGGCAACTAGATTTTTGTATTACGGAGTTCTGATTCCTTTTGCTCTTGTACTTGAAATGACTACATTGTAGATATCGTCTGAGCCATTGTAATTCGTTAAGTCGTACACCTTGTTGTACACTGCTTTATAACTGATTTTATAGTTGACACATTAATCGTCGTCTGAAGTAATTTTGATGCAATTCACGTCTGTTGTCCTGTTGTTACAGCGGCTTTTTTCTTGCAGTTTTCGCCTCTTGTGGGGCAATTTTGTCAATGATTATTATTTAAACCTTTGATAAATTAGGGCAGTTACTTTTATTACGATTTTGGTTATAGAGATTTTCGCGTTCCAAATGTAGTTCTGTTGTTTTTGGTAGAGTTTTGTGATGTGATTTTTGCTTGGAAAAATTTCAACGAAGTTTACAAATCAATTATTATTGCAATCTTGCTTTATTGTTTGGTGATTTTGTTCAACAATTTCCAAGTGGATGGCCTTTTTCTAAATTTTGACAGTTGATACAGTTCATTTAAGAAGTTCTTTCTGTTTATCAGAAGATGAGAACTTGAGAATGAAGATATCACGAATGAGATTGGTTTCTTCATCTCATAAGCAACCATTTTTCCATCTTTTCTAAAAATCGTCCGTAGGAAATTTCATCAGCTCGCCTTTCGGCGGTTGGATGCTAAGAACACGAATATGGCGCAAGCTATATTTTGTGTCTTAATGAAGGAATCCTTCAATGCTTTCAGCAAATTTTTCTTGGGTTCTTCTATGATCCGGAAATGTGGGCGTTTTGTTAAACTTGCGACGCCCTTCAGTTCCTATAAAAAGGTATAAAAGTGATGTTGCTTTTTGAGCGCACAATCTTTACCACTACAAATAGTTCCAATCTTCGTGGATTTTATTAGAACTTTTTTCCCAGTTCACGTTTAGCTGTTGATTTCTGATCGCGCTCTGTTGCTTGAGTGTGTCCTTCGACAGCTTAATCGTATGTTAGTTCTGGTGGTAGCATTACCTGCTGTCGGGTAATTCAGTAGAAATTCTAACTGTATACATTTTTTTGCAAGAAGTGCGAGTTTCCCTTGTGTCGTCTATTTACCCCACAATAAGTGTGGGTTGACTGAAAATTTTTCCAAAAGCTTCCATGTATTGTGGTGTTTTGCGAGAGTCTTGTGCTGTCTGCACCATGCGATGCAGTGTTATTGTTTAGCCTATTAAATTGCTCTGCAATTGCTATGTTTGATACTTGAGTGAGAATTTGTAACGTGTTTGTCAATTCTGGTTACTTTAATTTTGTTTCTTACTCTAGATTGAGTTCATTTTTTAGTTTTTAGACAATAGGTAATTTAGTTTTTAGATGATATTTTGAAAAACTTTTTTCAAAAACTGAACTATCAACTGAGTTGAGTCATAAAAATTGAGCAGAATGAAAAAAAAACAAAATTGTTCAGAAACAACAACAAGTAATCACAGATTGATCACGCAACACAACGGACGTAGTTGAAAAGATTATAACTTGAACAGACAGTATCTTGTCAAAATTGTGAGCAATTTAAAAAATCAAACTTAAAATAGGAACTGCAAAATGGAAACTAAAATTTAACTAAATATAAAAAACTATCAGAAATATTGTAAAGATGACCTATCCCTAAGATAGAAATTGAGCAGTCAACAGGATTGGAAAAAACATACCCAGTCTCTTATCCATCCAGGTGAAAAGCATCAACCGAGCCACCATTACGAAAGATCAAATGGCTCACACAAGTCGAACTCCCAATTTTATCCAGGGATGGCTTAAACTTAGATATCTTACTGGGACAAAAAGTGGAGGATGTAATCTTACCACCTGAACCCCGTTATGAGCAACCAATAGACAAGCAAATGAAGTAAAGAAAAGAGAGAAAATCTAGAAGTCAATAACGGAAGCAACAACAATCAAAAGATTCAGTAATTTTGTGTTGACACCAACCGTTGAATTTTTGGGGATAAAAAAATCCTTTTTGTAATTCAGTAAAATCTTCAAAAGCCAAATTTAGTGCCAAACAATTTGACGACATTCGAATTGCAGAAAATTGGTGAAGCAGACTTCATAATTACCCTATAAGTTATCTTCGATAGGTACCTTGGTTTTCGAGATAACTTTTGTTTTTCAAAGTGCAAAAAATTACAGCAATTCAATAGTACGCTTAGGGAACTAGAGGAAAACCATTGCTTCAACAAAAGTGAAGAGAAAATCGCCAGAGACATGCTCAACACAAAAAAGTTAGACACCGGAAGCGAACTCCTTTCGCTGGGCCAAGCAACCAAACCAAGTAAAGCATTTCCAAACAGTAAAAAATATGGAAATGGGCGCACAAAATCAAATGAGAATAAAAATTACCGCACAAAAAAAACGTTCAAAATAAAAGATGTTATCCTTTTGCAAATCGTCAACAAACAAACAGAAATTCAACAAAAAATTAATGTCGAAAATGCAGACAAGTTTGGCAAGCGAATCATAAAAAAGTTTGCTTTGCTTTGGACAAAAACTGCAACAATTGCGGAATAATGAACTACTACGCAATATTTTGTCTGCAACCAAAACATAGAAACGACAAAAAAAACTTCAAAACATCGAAAACGACAACGAAATTGACAAAGAAACGATCGACAACGTGGAAGACTACAATACATTATACAATACCGACCAGAGTCCATCAGAAGACAATTATGTAGCAATACTAACGAGTGAAGGTTTCAACAAAAGCACGCTGGAAAATATGAGAGTCAAAACTCGAGATTGCCAAGTTATTTTTTATTATTCGTTTCAGGTAGCGTTTGCTCAATAGTAACAATGCACCTCGCATTATCAATCAGAGAAAAATGCAATAAGGCAAAATGGCTAATTGAAATGAAGCGAAAATTTTTTTAAAATTCCAACAAACTGGTCACATGCCTTGGAACCGCCACAGCTTTGGAAGTTTTTGTGAATTTCAATCGAAAGGTTTTTGAGGGAGAGACTGCATACACTAACAAAATCAATCATTGAGGTGGAATAGACTTAAACAAATTTTTGCTTTACCAGGTTTGGATTGATTTGCTCTCGTAGTTGAAATGACTACAATGAAGTTATCTTCTGAAACACTGTCATAAGTTAAGTCGTGCACCTGGTTTAAAATTTTTTTATAACTGATGATAATTACTGACGCATTCATCGTCATCGGGAGTACTTTTAATGCGGTTTAGGTCTGCTTGTCATGTTGTTAATGCTTGGTTATGTGTTTTTTGGTATTCTGCACATTTTTAAAAAACAATGTAAAATGCCACTATTCTTGCATTCTTCTCTTTTTGAATTTTTTGGCAATTTTGTCTAGGATTAATGTTTCTGCTTTGTTCACATTTAGAGCTGTTATTTATCCTACGGTTTTTGTTAGAGGCTTTCTTGTTGCAATTGTAGTAGTTCTGTCATTGTTGGTAGAGTTTTGTGCTGCAATTTTGGCTTTGATAAATTTCAACGATGTCTACAGATCGATTATTATTCCAATTTTAGTTAGTTTTTTGTTGACTCTGAGCGCTCATTTCCATGTGAATGGCCATCTCCAAAACTTTGACAGGTGTTACAGTCTCTTTCAGAAGTTCTTTCTGTTTAGCTAAATCTAAAGTTTTGAGAATGGAGATATCACGATTAGGAGTGGTTTCTTCATCTCCTAAACTAGATTTCCAATTGGTCTATTAAATGTCCGTGGAAACTTTTTAATGAGTCGCCTTTTGTTGTTCGGATGAGAAGAATACGAAACCGTTCCAGGTGATATTTTTCCCCTAATGAAGGAATCCTCCAATGCTTTCAACAAATTTTTCATGGGTTCTTTTTTGATTTGAAATTGTGAGTGTTTATTGTTAATTATGCAACTGCTCTCAGTTAATTTAGAGAAGTATAAAACTGATGTTGCTTTTCGACAGCACATTTCCCAATGTTTACCATTACAGAGAGTTCGAAACTCCTCAGAGTTTTCTATCTATTTTATCTATTTCGCTAGTTCACTTTCAATTGTTGATTTCTTACTTTCCGATTGCGTTCTGTTGCTTGAGTGTTGCCTTCGACAGCTTATTTTTTCAATTCTTGCTGGCGGTCTTTCAGTAGAAATTCTAAGTTCAAACATTTTTTGCCAAAAGTGCAAGGTTCCAAAGGTCGTCTGTATACCCCACAATAAAACTTGTTGACAAAAAGTTTTTCCGAAAAATTTCAATGTATAATGTTGCTTTCGAAGAGATCTGTGCTGTCTACGCCATTTTATGCAGTGTTTTTGTTTCGTTGTTTCGTTAATTAAATTGTAATGCAATTGCTTTGTTTGAAAATTGAGTGGGAATCGTTTACACCGTGTTTGTCTATTTTCTTGACTTGAATTCTATTTTTTTAAGATTGCGTTTAGATATTAGTTTTAATGCAATTTAGTTTTTAGAGAGTAATCAGAAGAGCTTTTTTTCAAAAAAACTTAGCTATCAACTGAGTTGAGAAAACGAAATTAAGCAGAATGAAAAAGAAAACTAATTATTTCAAAAATAGCAAAAAGTAATCACAGTTTGATCACGCAACACATCGGTAATAGTTAAAAAGTTAATAACGTGAACAGGCAGTATCCTGTCAAAATTTTGAACGATTTAAAAATTTAAACTGAAAACAGGAATTGTAGAATGAAAAGTAAAATTGAACTAAATATGAAATACTGTAAGAAATATTGTAGCGATGACATTTCCCAATGATAGAAATTGGGCAGTCAACAGAAATGGAAAAAAATCGCCAGTCACCCATCCATTCGGATGAAAAGCATGAACCGAGCTACCACTGCGATAGGCCAAATGGCGCACACAAGCCGAACTCCAAATTTTAGCCAGGAAAGGCATAAACTTAGATGTATTTCTCGGACGAAAACTGGAAGATGTAATCTTGATGTAATCTCTCCACCTGAACCCCGTTATGAACAACCAATAGACAAGCCAAAAGAAGGAAACAACAGAGGTAAAATCTAGAAATGCACAACTGAAGCTATCGTGAGAGTTAAATTGCAAACAAGCAATAGATTCAGGAATTTTGTGCTGCAACAGACCGTGGGATTTTTGCAATTAAAATTGTTTTCCATTTTGTAATTGAGTTTTGGCAACGAGAAACAACGCAATTTAAACCCAAAAAAGACCACTTTTAGTGATTAACAAGTTAACGACACTCGAACTTTAGAAAATTTTGAAAGCAGCCTACAGAGCTGCCCTAAAAATTATCTTTGATGGATAACATTTTGCTTTCAAAATAACAGAAATTCGGAAAAATTAAGCAAATCAATAGCACGCTTAGGAAACTAGAGAAAAACCCTAGCTTCAACTAATGTGAAGAGACAATTATCTGAGATATATTAACCACAAAAAAGTCAGACACCGGAATCAAACTCCATTTGCTTGGAGAAACAACCAACCCAAGTAAATCAACTCTAAACAGCAACAAATTTGAAAATGGGCGTACAAAACCAAATGAGGATAAATATCACCGCACAAATAAAAATTATTAATGTCTAAAATAATTTGTTATTACACTACAAATCGTCAAAAATTGACCAGAAATTCAACAGACAAAATCAAACAAATTAGTGTCAAAATTGCGGACAAATTTGGCCAGAAAAACATAAAAAAAATGCATTTCTTTGTAAATATTGAGCAACAATTGCGAGACATTGAACTACTTCGCAAAGACTTGTCGGAAACCAAAAAATAGAAACAATAAAAAAACGTAATAAACATCAAAAAGGACAACGACATTGACAAACAAACGATCAACAACGTGGAATGCTACAATACGATATACAATTTGAAATACAGATCATCAGACGACAATTAGGTAGCAATGCTAACGAATGAAAATTTCAACAAAAACAAGCTGTAAAGCATTCAAGTCAAAAAGAGAAATAGCGTAGTTTTGTTTTTACTCAGTTCAGGTAGCGTTTGCACAATAGTAACAAAGTACCTCGCATTATCAGTCATAGAAACATCGCAAATAGGCTAAATGGCCGGCTGAAAAGAAGCAAAATTTTGTTAAAAACTCCAACGAACTGGTCACAATACTTAAAAAACTCCTAGCACCTATTGAATGTAATATCTGAAGCGCAACAAAAGAAATTTCGGCGATAGTAAAAACAGAAAGGAACTTTTATTGGACATGATCTGTTTACGATAAGGGTAGTCTACAAAAAACAACATTTAACAACAAAAAATCGTCATTTGAGTCGACACACCATTTAAAAAAGCAGCATCACAGTGAAGTCACAATTGCACAAAAAAACTATAAAGTTCGTCATTAAAAGAGCAAAAATGTTCCAACAATGATAAAAAAAATACAGTCAAAAGGGGATTAGAAAATCTACTAGAGCAAGGAAACATAGAAAAAATTGATGCATGTTCTTATAACAATATTATTTCACCACTTGTCATTGCAATTGAAAAGGATGGCCCTTATAACTAGTACTAGATTTGAAAGTCCTGATTAAAACAAAACATGGAAACAATTGCCTTTGCCGACAATACATAGCTGGATCCAATCAAAATCACAAAATTCAAGCGTAATTGATAAATTTCTTTACTGCAATAGACTCGAAGAACGCTTGCAGCCAACTCAATGTACACCCAAAAACGACACGGTTGCTTCAAAATTAACATATTAAGCGTAGTTTTGACCGGCATATTCCACTTCAAAATAGGATTCTTTGGACTTTGAGATAAGCCAGCCGAGTTTCTAAAAGAAAACGACAAAACGTTTATAGGTTTCACGAAGACATATTTTTGTATGACATACTTGTCGTTGGCTTTGGTACATTAGAAGAACATTAACCATTAGTCAGAGGTTGTCTCAGAAAACCATACGATAAAAACTCAAGCATAAGTCTATCAAAATGTCACTTTGAAAAAATTGACCTTGTGTGGCCCGGATTTGAATTCACAAAAAAAGGAATTAAACTACTTGAATCAACAACGAGCGCCATAATAAGCCAAAAACCACCCAACGAACTGAAACTGTTATAATAATTTCTTGGTTCAGTCTATCATTTAAGCAAGATAATCCTATACCTCGCAGAACTGTCACCTATTAAGACTACTATTGAAAAAATCATGAAAACTACAACGAACTGAGGAGCATAATGTCCACTAGTCAAAACACATTCTAAAATCGCAGAATATACAAAAAAAGACATCAAATACCAAATCTCTAAACTAGAATAAAATGCGATTCATCTAGGACAAGGAGTAGACGCTGCATTAGAACAAGTAGGTCATGAAAGGTCATGAAAACCCCAGTATTTAGTTTCCCCTTCTTATATTTAGTTGAACTTGAGATACGGAGCAAAACAGTTTCGAACGGATGTGGGTTTAATGGGTCATAGAACATTTGAATTGGTTCCTTTATGTTTAAAAAGTTACGTTCATAACAGAGAACCGTGCTTTACTTTGGATAATGAAGGAGCATTTCTCCAAAATATTTTTCAACAGCTGATTCATACGCTGAAATCATAGACTATTACCACTTAACTTTGATTTCGATCTTTTGCCAGGCACACAAATGGGATTAGTTGATAAAATATCCCGCGGATCTAAACAAACAGCACCTAATTTTACTCAAAATTATTGGCGGTTCGGATTTGCCAATCTCCATTTTACGAATAGCGCCGCGAAAGAATTTCTTCCATCCAAAAGTAATTTTGAAACGGACGCGTTGCGATTCAACCCGAACTCTCAATTATTCAGCAGAAATGAGTTACAACTCAAAACGCAACGCGAAAGCATAATTTAATTCACAGAGACGCAAAATAAGGCGCAAAAACTAATTCACCATTTTTTGTAGCTGAAAAGACTGCTCGGGCAAAAATTCTGAACGAAATTATTTCAATAGTTTGAAACCTATGAAGCCAGTCAGACATTCAAACTCATAATTTTGAAACAATTGCTAAGCAATTCATAACTTTAATTAGGATGCCCAAAAATACTAAAAAAAATTCCGCTAAAAGAGTCAAATTCGATGCAAAAAATGGACAACAGACAAGTGAAACACCAAATACAGCTACAACAAGGCACCACATACACCAGAATCAACACAAAACACATCAACGGAAATCGGTGCAGGCCAACACAGTTTTGACAGAAGCAATATAAGTACAAAGAGATTGCTGGCCAGCTTGTCTACAGAGGAAGCAGTTCATAAAACTCCAAAAGGTTGATTATTCACCTCAAATGAGGAGTGATGTTAACAAATAAGCCATCACAATTACAGTTTCTGGAAGGGCCTCTATGTGAAGTCGAGTTTTATCTACATTGACAACCGTATCGGGATTCTGCACTCCCTTAAAGAGGCCCCTATCGACGTGATTTATACCCCCGGCAAGCTGAGGAATGAACGATATAACTTCTCAAACCCTCATTCGTGCCATACAAAAATCGCAGCCTCCTCTCCAAAACTTCTAAAAGTACCAAATGCAAAAATGTTAAAATCTATAATCTGTTATTTTTTCAATCAAACTCTACTGATTAAACCTTGTAGCGAACCTAAGGATAGAGTTTTGCAGCGCAATTTACAATAAAGATGTTCAAGAAAAATACATCTGAGCCTGCATTGATCGATTTTCTTAATTAGGCCCGCAATCGGGAACACTATTCAAATGGTTCTAAAAATACTTTCTACCACATGGCGTACCATGACGCATACGCTCCGATCAATCTAGATGCCAAGTAGGCAAACAAATTGTCAACTTTCGTGAACAACTTAAAATTGAGGTAACCGCGGCGCCAATTAAGGATCAAGGAGCAATAGGCATGGTCGAGCGTCAACTACAAGCTATCAAACGTAGACTGGGACGTATTGAAGAGGCAGCAAGATTAAAGTTCAAAATAAAAAGCTCAAAAAAGTTACGAATTACGTATTTGCAAGGAGAAAACGCTACAACTTTCCCCACTCGAGGTGAATTTCTGAAGACGCCCATAAAATAAATTCGTTGAATAAGTGGAGAACCTAACATCTCTAAACTTTCCTATGAAAATGTCATTAACAAACTTTGAGACCAAGATACGGCAAACTGGACTCAACTGAGATCAGCTGACAAGTTGGATGAGCAAGACAGAAGCGGTATATAAATCAAAATAAACAAAACGAATGCAATCAAAGACACGAATGACAGCCGTAAAAAAGATGCAACCAAAAACACACGACTTATGCGCGTAAAAGGTCAAAGAAGACCGAAACTAAACAAGTAAGAAATAAACCACAGATAGAGAACTCGTTTTCTTCCAAACCCGTATAGCAGTTCGTAAGACGAAAAGAAGCGTACATAAAACAGAGCAATCGACCCCAGTCCCTCAAAGCAGTGCGTCAGCAACCCACTCTTACAAAAAGATAAAGACACTCACGGAGTTTCCTCCAATCTTGATGCACAAACTCTCACTCGGATAGCCTATGAACCTTTTCAGAACATTACCTAGCCAATTATTTTAATAGTAATTTAATCATTGCATATTTGTAATTATTTTTCTGTCACGCTCAACCCTGTAGAACAAAAGTTCAGCATTGCTTAGTTTCGTTTGCAAGGGAGGGTGTATGGTGAACAGGTACCAACAATACCATATTAAACCAACATTTTGTACATTTTCTTTTCAATTATAGTTCAAACCTAATATATGCCTTCTAACATAAGCTTGTTTATTTTTATTCATACACTATTCATAATTTGCAGTTCCACTATGTTAGGTCTGTTCATACCTTGCTGTATACAAATGGTTGTTCACCTTTCCTTTCATATCAAGTGTCTTTCCATAATTCTCTTGATAAATTTGTAATTTTAATCAGTCCAATCTTAATCTTCACTTGAATTCAAATCTCAGCTGAATCTCAATGCGATTATTACTGTGCTCCAAATAACCATAGGCCTGATTCGCTTAGAGAAAACCGTTTACAAAACATTTAGGCAGCATAAAACTGACAGGCCTGATTCGCTACCCAAACCAGCATTATCAATCATTTCGTTTGATTCGAACCGTTTGAATCAAAATAATTCTTAATCGTACACAAAGCCTGTATGATAGTATTTCAAACTGATGCGCGCACTCGATCAATCAATATGTTTACGCTTATCGTACAAAAGGAAAAATAGCCATTTGCCGTGCGAATCAATTGTTTTACAATGAAGGGCTGAATTGAGTAGCGAATCAAGCTTATTTGAATTGTGAAAGTTTAATGGAATTTCGTCTGGGCTGGTTCAGGGAGCGAATCGGGTTTATTGTTATCCGTAAGTATAGCGAATTGCCGAGCGATTAGACTAAGTCAATAGAGTTCTGAGAGTGCTGTATTCGCTCGTATAAAAATTTTGATTAGAGGCAAATTGAATTGCAACTATAATCGGATATAGGCAATGAAAATGATGAAGTAGCAACGGAAAAATCAGAATTAGTGGTACGTTGGGATCTGTTTACCACAAATCTCCCCTTGCAAACAAAAATTAGGTTTTTGGTGAATTTTCGTACAGCGGTTGGAATTCTGACAGTAAAACAAATAAAATATGTAATGGTTAGCTACTGATATTACTTGTGTTTAATTGTTTTGAACGTTTTCAATTTTTAAAGGCTCAAATGCATTTCCTCTTCGAGGGCAGTGAGTGTTCTGGCGCTTATGATTTGCAGGATGTAGGTCTGCGCTACCGGGCTAATGGAGCTATTTATGACGTATTTACAGAGACGTCAAATTGGCTTTCCCGGGCATGTTTTACTCCGCGATTGACTGTATTCCTTTCGACATTAGATAACTGGGGGCAATTGGCTGCAGTGCAGATGTGCTGCACTGAGATATGGGATTTGGTTGTTGCTTGATTGCTTGTTTTTTCTTCGAGACTGCTATTTGGGAGGGCATGGGACTTGATTCGTTTGACTCAGGCTCTCGTCTTGGACGTTTGCTGCGTCTTGGTTCCTCTGGAGTTACTCATAATGGGTATTCTGGCGCCTTGGGTTTTCTATGGGCAAAAGTGGTGGGGAGGAAAAAGTTTAACCAGCATTTGAACTCTCAGCATACGTATCATCTGGTTGGGTCCTGCGGTTTATTTTCCCCCTTTTTTTTGTCGTAGATCTGAGGCCGGTTTAAGTATTTTATCCTCTGTCCCCCTGCCCGTCGGAGTTTTCGGTCGATGATATGCGTAGACCTTGAGGGGAGTGTCCTTATTGGCTTAAGTGCCGAATTTCGCCATTTCCGACTTCCTTACTGACACTTTCTATTTGCCTGTTTCCCTGACGTCAAAAGTGTAATCATCCTTTTTTACGACTTTTGACCCCTGCTCGCACACTTCGTACAGTCCAAGGAGACTGGCTTTTGTGTGCGGGTATCTTTTCGGCACCAATTTTTCCGTACTTGATGTCGGCCTGCCCTGTCCTTCAATTCTAACAAGACGCAATTTGTCCTGCGGATCAAGGATTTGCATGTCGTTTGCGTCTTTTGGTCAGTTGGACTGGTTTGTTTCTTTTTCGGTATCTTTTTTGTCTGGATCGTCCCATTTATCTGCCGGTATTAGTCGTAATCAGTTGACGTTGTCTTGATCTATATATATATATATATATATATATATATATATATATATATATATATATTTATATATATATATATATATATATATGTGTGTGTATATATATATATATATATATGTATATATATATATATATATGTATATATATATAAATATATATATATATATATATATATATATATATATATCTATATATAATATAGAACATAAATATAAAATAATACAACAACATTTTTGTAGCTCAGACATGTTTGGTGCTTATTATTGACCCTTTTATGTTGAAATTAGAAATAGCTGCTTCATCAATGCATCGGACATACACTTGTTTGTTTGAATTAGCCGCTCCCCTAGGCCTAATGCCTTGTGGTCATCGATTGGCGCCGTGATTTTTTCGTTATTATGGCTTCCACAAAAAAGTTTATTTGCTTTCCTACTTGACACCGACTTTTGACCTACTCCTACTTTCCTACTCCGACTTTTGACCCCTGCTCGCACACTTCGTACAGTCCAAGGAGACTGGCTTTTGTGTGCGGGTATCTTTTCGGCACCAATTTTTCCGTACTTGATGTCGGCCTGCCCTGTCCTTCAATTCTAACAAGACGCAATTTGTCCTGCGGATCAAGGATTTGCATGTCGTTTGCGTCTTTTGGTCAGTTGGACTGGTTTGTTTCTTTTTCGGTATCTTTTTTGTCTGGATCGTCCCATTTATCTGCCGGTATTAGTCGTATTCAGTTGACGTTGTCTTGATCTATATATATATATATATATATATATATATATATATATGTATATATATATATTAATATATATATATGTATATATATATATATATATATATATAAATATAAATATATATATATATATATATATATAATATAGAACATAGATATAATATAATACAACAACATTTTTGTAGCTCAGACATGTTTGGTGCTTATTATTGACCCTTTTATGTTGAAAATAGAAATAGCTGCTTCATCAATGCATCGGACATACACTTGTTTGTTTGAATTAGCCGCTCCCCTAGGCCTAATGCCTTGTGGTCATCGATTGGCGCCGTGATTTTTTCGTTATTATGGCTTCCACAAAAAAGTTTATTTGCTTTCCTACTTGACAGCGGTCCTGGGATTTTGTACACCCAGTAGCAGAAAATTCTGTAGAAATCCTTGCATGCTATTAGCATTAGCGTGCTCCTATAATTTCACTGTGGAATTTTTTGTGAAATGGTCTATATAGGCTAATAATTGTTTAACTTGATTTCTTTCATTATAGATAGGACCGCCAAAATCTTTTAGTATCTCCTCGGTTGGCGCACTTCACTGTTGAATAGAATGTTGAGCACGGTGGGAAATTTGAGGGCTTGGTTAGAAAATCTCAGTCCACGTATAGTCCCCAAGGGTGGCATATCAATCTTAAACAAACCTTCACAGTTGAGTGCTGTGAATGACATTTATGTAGGCATCCTTATTTGCATGTGGTATTGCGATGTGGTCAGCGATACAAAGGCAACCTGATTTTAGTAGCAGGTTGCACCAGTAAGAATGAATATAGGCTGTTCTGTTTTCAGCGCTCCTGTTTCCAGCGTCTGCAGTAAGTACGCAACCACGAATCCCTTAAAGTATGTTCTGTCGTCAGACGCGCCAGCAAATTCTTTGTGAAAGTCTTGCTCAAAGCAAAATTGAAGACATCCTCGAATGTTTTTGCCGATCTGTCCGGTTTTGAGTTCGGTGTGCCGGTAGCATCAGTGGTTGCAGTTTTCGGTAATTGCGTTGCGCGAAGGGCTTGGCTGTTGCCTTCTTTGTCGAATCACACACTGGTTGGGTTGTTTTGTTGCTTGCTCAAGCTAGGCATTTAGACTATTTTAATGAGTTGACTTGTAATTTGCTGAAAATTTGTCTAACTGGTTTGTGGCTATCAAATATGTAGAAAGATTTTGTTCAAGATTTTTGTTAGAA
Source organism: Convolutriloba macropyga (assembly GCF_964194025.1). Classification (NCBI taxonomy): domain Eukaryota; kingdom Metazoa; phylum Xenacoelomorpha; order Acoela; family Convolutidae; genus Convolutriloba; species Convolutriloba macropyga. The sequence goes on from NC_134475.1 coordinate 67,286,594, forward strand.
ATACCCACTTTATTTGAGAAAAGTGTAGAATTCGTTTTTGCGCTCTAGTTGGCGTCGGCGGGAATCGCATCTTCCTCTCATGGGGCTATTTGAGTTGTATTTAGTTCCCTTGGGTTGAGTGATTTGACACTTTGCTTGCATGTAATTCAGGCGCGTTTCGCTCAAAATTAATATTGTTAAGTAGGAAGGATTTCGTAGCGCGTTTCATTAAATGAAGCTTTGCAACTATGAATTGCGCGACATATTGGCCAATTTTTGGGCAATGATATGCGGATTACGCAAAATTTAAACGGCTAATCCCATCCTTGTGCCTAGCTAGAGCTCAATTTCAAAATTGAAGGGCAGTAATATATCGACCCAGCGCTTGAGTCGACTATTATATGACTTATTTCAGATGAGCTCTTTCATTATAGATAGTAGGGCGCGGTGTCCTGTTTTGACAGTTATGTTTGACAATACAATTAGTATTTGAAAACTGTATGGCCTAGACAGTCCTCAATATATCGAGTTCGTTTACGCTATATCTTGTTTTGAGAAAATTAACAAAAACATGGGATGTATAGGCAATCGTTTTTCACCTTTCATTGTCCAATTACTTTATGGCAGCAAGAGGCATTGTTGTGATGGGTTGCATTTCACTCAGTTTAAAGATTTGGTTTAACATGTCTATTTTCAGATGCTTCTGCCGTTTTTGTTTAGATTTCATCAACGTGTATTGTATGAAAGTCAACCCATTGAAAATTTTTTTTAGTGGTCTAAATGGATGACGTAGTTTCGCTTAATTTGGTCGGAATTTGCTGAGATGGTGGACTGAAGGCACACTAAGAAGGGATCTTAACGTCTTTAGGGTTTTGGGCAGTTTAATATTTAATATTGAACTTGTTTTCAAATCAAGTGGGTTCATTCGCTGTTTGAAAATTTGTAACCAAGCCATTCAATTTTATCTTGTGAAAAATAGCATTTCGCTAGATTCACTCTTAAACTTTTCTCACCACGCTTTTTAACGCCCTTTTTTACTAGTATCACGTGTTTTCCTAGTGGCTCGCAACTCAAAATGATTATCATCCAAATGGATTACATGTTTGTTAGCCGTATGAGAGCGGTATCAATTGCCTTTTGAAGAGGTACGTGGCGGTCTTATTGCCGCTTAAGATATTAAAATTTCCCTGACTTTTCAGATTGCTGACTGAGCTGGCTATACGCCTACTTTAAATCAATTGTCTTGAAGAACAAGGTTTTTCGCTGCGCGTTTACACCCAAACTTCACGATGTTTATTGGATCAGACTATATATTTTGGGCATTTAGTATTTACTCTTTCGCACTGATTTATTAATAACCTTCGAATCAAGTGCTATTTTAACCGTGCTGTCATTTTTTACTGTTATGACATTAGGATAAATTTTTATCTGAGCGCGAATCAGGTTTTTCAATATGTCCTTGAATTACCAATGTTTGTAACTCCTTTTAAACTTTATCTTGAAAATTTATAGCAACTTTTTTTTCTTCATTGCGACAAGCTTGATGGTTTTTGTTGAATTGTGATTTTGCTCTCTGGTTTTTTGGATTACCAATTCTGCTGACTAGTCCATGAAATTCCTCAGGTGTTTAATGTTTTTTGGGTTTCGATGTGTTGGTGCAGTTTACTATTCCTTTTGTGGCTGGTTGTTGTTTATTGTATTTTCCAAATGTTTCAAACAAACATCGTGCGATCAGTGGTTGCTATCTGTGCAACGCAGTTATCGTCTGATGAACTGTAGTCTGAATTGTTTTCTGTGTTGTGGTTTTCCACGTTATTTACTGACATTTTTTACTACGTTATTTCGTTATAATTTTCCACACTTTCTACATTTTGGTTACTATTTTTTGCATTGGTTTTCTACACGTTTTTGCAAAGTGATTCATTATACCACATTTAATCTACGTTTCCCCTGATGCAATGCAGTTTTGTTTGTGTTTGGTTGTCACGCTTGTCCGTAATTGCGGCATTGACTTGTTTGAATTCGCCTTGTGAAATTAGTGTTTCTTTGTTGTTAGCGATTCGCGGGGCGATATCCACTAGTATTTTGAACGCTGTTGACACATTTACACGCTGTGCTGTTTATTCTCATTAGATTCAGTCATCCCTTTTCCATATTGATTGCCGATTGGAGTTCTTGGCTTGGTTTTGTTGTTTCGTGGAACAAATACCACTGTATTTTGATGTCCGACATAATTGTCATGAGCAGATCCCTAACTATTGTCTCCTCGCAGTCTTTGATGAAAGAAATCTCTTAATTCTTTGAGCGTGCTCTATAATAGCCCGCTCAAAGCCGCGTTCTTGCGGCTCCGTGCTCGATAATTCTTTGAGCGTGCTCTATAATAGCTTTAAATTTTCTTTATCTGTTTTACGGAAAATAATAGGTACCTATCGAAGCTGATTTCGCGGGGCCGCAAGAACGCGGCTTCTATTATAGTCCACAGTTCAATTGTCGATGGTTCGTTCGTTACCGCGTGTGGTTCCTAGTGGGTCAAAACACGCCATACCTCTGTGCCGATGCTCACATACAACAATGAAACGCATATTTGGTCACAGAGGTCCCAAGCGCGGTCACAGCATAGTATTCCTGCTGCTCTTTTTTGGTACTTTCACCCCCTCGAGAAATTTAGCTGCGCGTTTCGGGATTTTCTATCAGGTTCGGGAACCTCTGTTGAATCATCGATTGGTTGTTTTTAACAAAGCTCAGTTGGTATAGTTACGATAGTTGGTTTTGGGTTGAGTAGTAGGTCTAGGATGATGCCCTCTTTGGCCAATATGTCGGATTATATTTTTGTCCTCCACTTCTCCCAACGTAGCGAAGATTCTGATGAGGCTTTTTCCCAAAAATGTCAATCGCCAGTGGGGTTTGTTGTTATATGGCTGGCTGCGCCATGTCGCGCACGCTTCTTGTACGGTGGGAAACTTCAGTGGTTTGCGTTGCAAACGCATAGTTTTAAAATGGAGGGCTGAATCGCGTAGCGAATCAGGCTTATTATAATTGCGCTAGCTAATTTGAATTTCCTCTGTGCTGATTCAGGAACTGAATCAGGCTTATTGTTATCAGTAGGAGTATTGCTAATTGAGGGTTAATTAGGCTAAAACATTAGAGTGCTGTAATGGCTTAGCGAATAGAAATAAGATTTAAAAGAATGAATCTAAACTGGGGTCCTTCCCATCATAGTCATAAACTGGGGACTTCCCAACTTAGTGGTAATGTCGCCTCTAGCCCTCAAGCATGGTAATTATACCAAAAGGGGGCTATAATTTCATGGGGGGCTTAATGGGAAAGACCCTTCAACTGGTTGCAAAAAGAGTTCTGATTAGACTGGAATGCTGAGCAGCAGACAAGAATGTTGTGAGCAATTCTAAAAGTTTACAACGCAGAATGAACAAAAGTATGAAAAATCCTAATAATGGAAAGTTTAAGTCTTGAACAAATTATGAAAATGATTATCAAAGACATAAACAAATTATGAATAGGGGCAAATTGAACTACAACTATAAATGGAAATAGGCAATTAAAATGATGAAGTAGCAACAGAATAATCAGAGTTAGTGGCACGTTGTTACTTCTGTACCACACATTATCGGCTTTTCTACAACAACAAGTATTGAAGAGGAAGATATACAAGTGACCGAGTGACAAATTTAGTGACATTAAGAACATTTGATTGAACTTTAGGATATTTTCCGTATCTGCCCTGCCAGTACGTTATGCGCCCCCCAGTTACAGCGCACGTGCCTTTGCATAGTAAATCATTATGTTAAAATATGGCACGTGCGTCGGGGGGGTGCAAATAATATGCGCCCACTAAGCTGTGGAGGGGGGACAAACGGAGAAGATCCGAATTTTAAATAGAGCTTGCTATCCATAAATAGTTAATATATTGTTTACTATATAAAACTATCGAATGATCTTTAATACGCTAACCGGATCCTTTCCGTTTCTACCCCCCAGCTTAGTGGGTGCATATTGTTTACACAACAGACGTTGGTGCCATGTTTTTTATAATGATTTACTGTGTAATGACACGTTTTTTGTAACTCGGGTTGCATAACGTACGGGGGGCTCAGACAGAAAGAACCCCGCTATTCATATTTGTATAGTACTGAATATTTCTGCAATTGTGCATTAAAAATTTTGCTTTAGGGAAAATGTCAACCATCACCTCAAGTTATTATTCTACATTTTCATTTGTGCAATGAAATAACCTCAAATAAACTTTGTTTATTTGATGTCATTTTCAAATGTCAGTTTTTTGTCTCCTATGCTAGCGTGTTTTACTAAATTTTAAAATTTTTGCCACTGAAAAAAGTCTTTTCCGTTTGTGTTCCCCATAGGTTATGCGCCCCTTCATTTACAGAGCAGGTGCCATTACGTATTATTAATGTAAAATTCTCGCACGTGCATGGGGGAGGAATTCAAATAAAACCAACCATCTAAGCTGGCGGCGCGATCGGAAAAGATCCTATTAAAGGGGGCTTTCAAAGTTATCCTGACTTAACGGAACACGTAAGTTTTGATTCTAAAATTCGGAGAAATCGGGTCATTCTCATTATAGACACCCCAGCTACGTCGCTCAGTGGTCGCAGTAGCTTAGTATAGACCAGGTCAAATGACCATATTGGAGGGGGCTATATTGGGAAAGAGCCCAAAAAAATCAAAATTTTCTGTAAATGCATAGACTAGCTGGCCGTTTAAATTTAACCCCAGAGTTGTAAATTAAATTGACCTGATCAGGAAAAAAAGAGACTGGATGCGATTAAGAATAGGTCCCAAAAGACACTGGATGAATTGCGATAACAAAAAGGAAGTATTTGTGAATTTACGTACCTTTGCCTGTTGATTGATTTGCTGTGATCTTTGACCTGAATTCAGGAAAAGAACCTCTAGGATCAACAATTTGACACCATTTAACACTTATTTTGGGGTCACTCCGATTATAGCCCCCTGATAGTGGTCCAATGACGAGCTGTCCACGTAGATAAACTCTGATGGGGGTTCGACTGTCAAGGGAGAGAAAAACAATAATCTGTACGCACCTTAAATAACAACTTTGTATCGATGATATAATTTCGAATGAGTCCAGAGCACTGCGAATTTCAATAAAAAAAACCAAAAATTTTGTTCAGAGTGTATATGACAGTTTTATACTGCTGCGCAGTTTTATTTCCCAGAAGTCAACTGACTCCGAATATGGGTCAGAGTTTTCAGTTTTTTCTATTGTCCAAGTAGATGAAGAAGAAGAAGAAGAAGAAGAAGAAGAAGAAAAAGAAGAAGAAGAAGAAGAAGAAGAAGAAGAAGAAGAAGAAGAAGAAGAAGAAGAAGAAGAAGAAGAAGACGAAGAAGAAGAAGAAGAAGAAGAAGAAGAAGAAGAAGAAGAAGACGAAGAAGAAGAAGAAGAAGAAGAAGAAGAAGAAGAAGAAGAAGAAGAAGAAGAAGAAGAAGAAGAAGAAGAAGAAGAAGAAGAAGAAGAAGAAGAAGAACAAGAAGAAGAAGAAGAAAGTCAGCTTCATCAATTAATCAACACCTGTTGCGATAATAGCAGTTAAATAAACTGCAAGTGTAATAAATTTTAATGCCCGATGGACACTGGAAAAACACTTTAGTATTAGACTACGAGTTTATCGCACTCTTTTATCGCCACTCTTACTAAGTAAACAGTGGCGATAAAAGAGTGGTGATAAACTCGCAGTCTAATGGTGAAAACAGTTTGATAAACTTGCAGTCTAAAAAACATGTGTGGTGTGCGCGGTGTGTGTTGTGTGTGGTGTGTGTGTGTGTGTGGTGAGGCTGTGGTGTGTGTAGTGTGTGTGTGGAGCTTGTGCTGTTTGTGTGGTGTGTATGTGGTGTGTGTGTTGAGTGTGCGTGGGTGTGTGTGTGTGTGTGTGTGTGTGTGTCTGTGGTGTGTGTGTGTGTGGTGTGTGGTGTGGGGGGGGGTGATGTGCGGTGTGTGTCGTGTGTGCCTGCTTGTGCCTGCTTGTGTGTTTGTGTGTGTGTGTGTGTATGTGTGTCTGTGTGCGTGTGTGTGTGTGTGTGTGTGTGTGTGTGTGTGCGTGTGTGTGTCTGTCTGTGTGTTTGGGTGTGTGTGTGCGTGTGCTTGTGCGTAGGCGTGTTGTGTGTGTGTGTCTGTGGTGTGTGTGGTGTGTGTGTGTGTGTGCTTGTGCGTGTGTATGTGAATGTGTAGTGTGTGTGTATGTGTGTTTGTGTGTATATGTGTGTGTGCATGTCTCTGTGTGTGTGTGCGTGTCTGCATGTGTGTGTGTGTGTGCGCGCGTGTGTGTATGTATGTGTGTGTATGAGTGTGTGTGTGTGTGTGCGTGCATGTGTGTGTCTGTCTGTGTGTTTGGGTGTGTGTGTGCGTGTGCGTGTGCGTGTGCGTGGGCGTTTTTTTGTGTGTGTGTGTGTGTGTCTGTGGTGTGTGTGTGTGTGTGGTGTGTGTGTGTGTGTGTGTGTGTGTGTGTGTGTGTGTGATATGTGTGTGTGCCTGCTTGTTTGTGTTTGTCTGTAAGTTTGTGGTGTTTGTGTGTGCGTGTGTGTCTGTGTGAGTAGGTGTTTGTATGTGTATGTGTGCGTGTGTGTGTGTGTCTGCGTGTGTGTGTGTGTGTGTGTCTGCGTGTGTGTGTGTGTGTGTGTGTGTGTGTGTGTGTGTGTGTGTGTGTGTGTGTGTGTGTGTGTTTGTAGGAGGGGGCGCATGAGTACAGAACGAAGAACAGATCGGAAGAAATATCACTTACCTTTGAAATTGTAATTGTCCATAAAAAAAAGTGAAAAGCCAATAAAACTATGTTCAATTGTGAACTGATCGCAACATGTGTTGATTAAAAAAATTACCACACGGTTGTTGTCGCCCTCGAAGTTATCATGAAACCTCGGCTTCGCCTCGGAGTTTGATAGCTTCTCGGTTGCGATAACAACCGTGTGTTAATATTCACTGATACATGATGAATAAGTTAGCCAACAGCTAATTTAATGCATGAACATATTTTGACTTAAAGGGCACAAAAAACTTCAGCTTTATCGAGGAATTGTTTGCAGGTTTTATAAAGCATGTGTTGCTCGATGTGCGTTTTTACGAAATAACTCTAGACGGCCCTGTCCTCAATTATTAGATTCTGATTAATTTTCACTGGGTTCTCTAAAGTCGGATAGAATATCTACCGTTGGCCGAGAACCACCAAGTGGTTCACGATGTAAATCTGACATTCGAGGAGGCTTTACCAGAGTCTGTCTTAAACAAGAAGTGCTTTCCAAATTTCAAAATCGGGAAGGTGTGTTAAGGATAATCGACCACTGCAAAAATGTGAAAGGTCAAAATTGACCTGCATTTCAAAGTTTTGGATCGAATCTCGTTGCGATAACAATACCTCTATAACTTACCGGTGAAACGACACGTTAACTTTCAATTAACTACACGAAATCTGCTCCGTCGTTAGAAAGCGAGTTTGTTCCACTCTTTTATCACTTTCTGTTGCTTTATAAACACTCCGATAGAATGTGACCAACTCTTTAATCAGGGCAGCGGCGTTAAAAAGTTGTGAAACTGTTTTAGTCGCAACGTAAATTGAATGAATAAAATAATACTTCGAATATGATGTCTTTTTCTTCTCGAAGTTACTCATTTTCTCGGTTTCGTCTTGGTTTTTGATAACTTTCCCAGTGGAAATAAAAACTGTATGGTGAAACTAATTGTGCAATAGCTAGTACCTAAAAAAGATTATTCATACAAGTCTTTATATTACAGGTAACAATCTCCGATGTCGCTCTAAAATTCAAAACCAAACGTTTTCGTACAACTCTATGACTGAAATTATCAAAAAGAACTTTATATTTGAGCCTATTGTGAGGTATTTAATATCCAAATTCGACGTCAATAAATAATCACCAGAAAAATAGATTTCAGTACTTTTCAGAATGGCGAGGTCTTGCGCAAAAATGACCTAACTAGCCTTTGTGGCACAACTGAATGTCACTCTGCCACAAAAACTTTAATAGAAAAGTTGCATGTCAAACAAGAGGCAAATATAAGCGCAGCCAACACAAAAAATAAAAATTTCTGTTGAGAAACAAAATTCTGACGTTCTAATCTAACGGTCAATATGGCATTTGGTTGCCATGGCAAACACAATCAGCAACCGCAACAGTGCAAGTGCTCGATGAAGAACAAAAAATAGTCGTTTAATATCGCGACTACAGCCATGTTGTCAATCCTTGCCTTGTAACAACGCTAAAGATTTCCTCCAGATCAGAATCAAACAAACGTTCAACCAAAGTTTGGCTCCCAAAGGCGCCAGCTAAGAAACACACAGGCTACAACTGATTATTTCCTGCCAAATCATGTTTACCCGCTTTTAATCAAACTTTTGCAACTACGTTTCTCTTTTTCCTATCGTTATACTCTCTACATGTGAAACGTGCGTACAAATTTCGAAGATGAAAAGGAGGTCCCCGGAATGAAATTCCAGTCAGTGGTTTTCACTTCTAATTTCGTTGAAAAGTGGAACCTACTTTGCGCGCAAAATAATGTTTGTGGAAATCCAGTCCTTTGTTTGGGAGGGATTTCGCTTAGTTTGGGAGGGCATAATACTTCACTGAATGGAGGCAGATGTCAATTTTAAATGGAGCCGAGTTCATTTTCGGTCAATTTTAGGTGAAAAAATACCAAATTTCGAAGTTGCACCCATTAAAATTGCCAAAAAAAATGAATCGTAACCCATAAAACATCTAAACTTAAGATTAGAAGGACGAGAACAATCAAAAGAAACATAAATTGTGCGGCAGATTAATTGCAGTATAATTCCTCATTTATTAAACAGTTTTGATAAAAGTGTCCGAGTCCTATCCGCCGCCTGCTTAGTAAACAGTTGTGTTTTTTTTAATTTTGGTGCACTTGTCCTAAATAGATTAATTCTGAATTTGAAAGTCATGTTGTAAAATGTGGAATTGTGGAAAACACTTCCAGAATTTGTACTTAAATGTGTGTACCACATTGCGAAACATAGTGTCTAACGCTCTCTTCGCAAAAAATCGTTCCGATAAAAGTTTATCGTTATAATAAAAGTGGGTTTATCCTAATGATCCAAATTCGCTTCACTTCAAAATTGGAATGCCCTTACGGCCGAATGTAACTCTAATCACATTTTCATAGAAGTATTCTCCAATTTAATCTATTTAACAGCCATTTTGAAATTACATACAGGTAATTTAGGCGCTTTCTACATTGGCGTCCAAAGGCGGCGGGAAGTGCGAGTCACATTTTTTGTAACTATTTTCTGTATTTGTACAAGTAGACGCCTGTAATGTCCAGATGTGCAAAGGGCAGACCTATGCAAAACCATGAAAAACCATGTTTGACCAAAAAGGCAATGCTTCCGCAGTCGAGACCAGATGGTTATCTTGCAAGATTCTGCCAGAATCTTGCAAAAACTGTCTATCTTGCAAGATCTGGCAGAAAAATGGTTATCTTGCAAGATCTGCCAGAAAATGGTTATCTTGCAAGATCTGCCAAAAAAATGGTTATCTTGCAAGATTCTTGCAAGTTCGTTCCGGTCGAGCTGTCCTATTATTGGCTCCCATTCAAGCAACACATTTCAATTTGACCAGAAATTTACTTAAGAATCAGTTGCGTGTTTTTTAAGAAAAATAATAAATTTAAATAGATTTTGAATCTGGAAATATGAATTAGCTGAAGAGAACAAACTAAAATCTGCCATTGAGAACTGTTAACACAAAATAAATTAATATTAAAAACTGTTTTTTTCAAGTTTATCAAGATTTTTAAAACTACACGTCTAGTTTACCTTTTCTGATGAAAAAATTTTGTGGTATTATTCTTTCCATCTTAAACACTTTCCTTTCATTTAATTCAGCTCCTTGCGCTTAAGTTTTCTTTCCAATACCCAAAAAATGTGATTATATATGAGCTCCTTGCGCTTAAGTTTTCTTTCCAATACCCAAAAAATGTGATTATATATGAGCGGCTTGCCATTTTTTTGAGCTTCGAAGGACTTTAGAAGAGCTTTCCCGCAAATCTCCTGCTGTCAGAATTACTCGCATTCATCAATTCATCTTGTAGCATCTTGTGCAAAAAAGTGTATGTTTAGAGGATTCTGGCAGAGAAATGTTTATCTTGTAAGATTCTGGCAGAAAAATTGCTATCTTGCAAGATTCTGGCCGAAAAATGGCTATCTTGCAAGACTCTGGCAGAAAAATGGTTATCTTGCAAGTTTCTGGCAGAAAAATGGTTATCTTGCAAGTTTCTGGCAGAATGAATGGCTATCTTGCAAGATTCTGGCAGAATCTGCCAGAATCTTGCAAGATAACCATTCGAAATCGACTGGGGTTAACCAAAATGTCACTATGAATAGACTTTTGCTGTACCTCAGTTAAGAAACTCGACTGTGTTGTTTATTTAGTCAATACTGGCACCCCCTACCCCCCCCCCACCCACGCCTATTTAAGTCTCTTCAAAAGTTTTGGTCTGAACTAGGGAAGAAATCTACCACATGGGATGCGAACCGTTCAACTCCTGATACATTTACCTGATGCACTGACCTCTGCGCTATCAGGCCATAAAACTTTTTTATGCCAAAACGATCTAATAGAGAAAAAATAGTTCAAGAGCAATTAAACGACGAAAAAACGAGCAAAAAACGACGATCTCTTATTTTAAAAAAAAATGACGTAAGAAACGACAAAAAAACGACGAAAAAACGATCAAAAACGACGATTTTAATTGAAAAAAAAAACGACGTAAGAAACGACAAAAAAAACGAAAAAGAAACGATCATTTCTTACACTTAAAAGACGACTAAAACGACGAAAACTAATGAAAACGAAGAAAACGACGAAAAACGACAACTTCTTACAAAATATTTTCGTTTTTTTCGTTGTCCTCAACACGGGTCCGAAAAATATAAAGCTTTTTTTTAAAACTTTACAAGCAAGATGGATGGAGACAGCGAATATCAAATTTTTCAATAACTATTTGCCTCTTTTCATTGGCTAAAAGTTAATTCGATGGAGTTTGTAAATTCCTATTTCAAAATTATATTGCACGAAAAAAAGTGTTAATTAAGTTTTCAATGGTAGCCTAAATAAAACCGATAATGAACTGTTTATTAACTGGAAAGATTACCCGGTACTTTTTAAATTGTAATTTAACTTAACTAGAAAGCAGAGAAGATAGAATTAAAGAGCAGTTCGTAAAATTTTCTTAAATGCTCTCATGGTTATTGTTCCGACCCCTCTTGAGGGGGGAGGAACTATATACTCAAATGGGATTTTTTGTTCAGTCAATTTTCGCCGATCGATATATTCATCGTAGAGAGTTGAGACTGGTATCATGGGAAAGCTCGTCCAGCGTAGAATATGGAAGTAAAAAGATTTTTTCAATTTTCGTTTTCTACTGGGAGTTATCGATGTTTAAATTTCTGAGAAAAGTCGAGTGAATTCACGTTGTTTTTATTCACATTTTCCAAAATTTTTGCCTAAATTTTCGTCAATTTTGCTAAAATTTGTTAAAATTTTCAAGAATAGCTTCTTTGATTTTTTTTAAAGACAAACAAGCATTGTTGATTAATCTGATTTAATTTTTTTGGTCAGAAACTCTGGATAAATATTTCAAAATTCAGCCTTTTTCATCAAAACAATCCGAAATAATCTACTTTAGTCCACTTTGATTGAATTTGCCGGCATTACACCCCCAAAAAAACACTAATACAATCTTTATAGACTCAGAAGGGGGCTATTCCTACCTCAACTTCCACTGAGAAGGCTCTGTAATTAACACTTCGCCGTTTTTTGCTAACTTCACTCGTTGATTATCAAAAATGCAGAATTTATTTTTCAGTTTTCAACTAACAAATTATCTCTATCTACAACATTCGAAAAATCAATTGTTCCTAACGGACAATAAATATTAGCAGGGCTAGTTTTGGGCCAATCTTGGACTGTTACAATCAAATAAGAATTCGGATTGTAATCAGTGTGTCTTTTTTTTAAAAAAAAAAAACTTTTTTTCAATAGTAAAGAACAGTACATATCAAATCAAAGCTCAGGAATTATCGGTCCAATTTGCTTTCTAAGCAGCTCCAGGCTAATGCGTTTAGTTTTTTACTTGAAAGTTTATGATCGTTTCGGCTTTTAAGAATAATTGATTTTTAAATAAATAATGGCTTAATGAAATTTTCCTCTTTTTTATCTTAATTTGGTCAACTTGTAGCTTAGTGTCAGCAAAGAAAGAATGCTTCTTCATTCTACTGATTCAAATTCAGTCACGATTGTGGTTTTAAGCCTGAAGTTATTTTTTTCTGGCCTTGATACTACTAGATTTCAGACTTTTTTTTTGTTTTTAGATATTTGCCAGTTTTTCACGTTTTCTAGTCACATTATCACATTATTTGCAATTCTCATATCAGATTATTAGGGATCAAAATAAAACACAATTGAACATCCTGAAAGATATAGATTATCGTTTTAACGGCCTCGACACTTATTTGTTGAAAAAATTAATTGACTTTTTTAATTATGTCTTTAGCTGTCATTTTTACATTGTCGTTTCGGTCGCATGAAATTTCTTGTATAGTGATAGATTTCACTGGCTTTTCAAGGAAAAATAGATGAGCCAATATTCTGATATTAAGAGATAACTGATAGCTCTGATGACTTTGAAAACAATCGTTTTCCAAAACCTAAAAAAAAACTTTTTAACTTCGCAAGTTTCTTTTTATTTTTCTTTTTGTCACCTAATCTCGTTAATCACAAGTCAAACATTACATTATGGGTGTCAGGGAAAAGTGGCAAAGGGGATTGATGTCTCAAAATCTATTTTTTTAAAAGAATGCGTTATGACTTACTGACTTCGAAAACGGTTTTTCACAAAGAAAGTAAATTAATTTGTCATATTTGAGACGCAAGACATATTCTGGACAATTGCAGGTCTCAAAGGCTTCCTTCGGATGAACGAACGACCATATTTAAATATTTCATTTTATAATTTACGTCTTTCATGACTTTGGGTATAATTTTGTCTCAAAAATAAAAATCAAAATTATTACATACTTTTGCCCTTTTTTCTTTTCTGCTTTTTACCTAGTCTCACTAATAAATGGCCACATTCTACATTTACGATGTTTGAATAAGGCGCAATTGAATATATTTTGAGGGCCAAAACATGGCTTGACTGTTTTGACAGCGTTTTCTGGAGAATTTCAACTGAATTTTTGTTTGTTGTTTTTTGTTGTTCTTTTTAGCCGCTTTAATAAAAAGAATAAGGACAGGTCTTAATGTCCTTCTATAGAAGCATTGGTAATCATAAAATTTGGGATATTATACTTGATTTCTAATGGTTTTCATTACTTTGAATTTAATTGTTTAAAAAAAGCGAATTTTTTTACTTTACTGTTTTTGTTCTTTTTTGTCTAATTGTTACAAAATTTTTTTATGGATTGGTCCATATCTTTTCTGGTGATTTATAAGTTATTTTGTTTAGTTTTAGGCTTATCTGACGGTATGTTGACTTTGTTATTAAATTTTGTTTTTTAAAACGGACAAAGTTTTTGATGTAATTAATGTTTGTTGTTGTTGTTGTTTGATTTTGCTGTTCGTCTTGACTCGCTTTCTGAATATTGGCATATCACAGCAATCCAATGCTTCAATTTCTACTCCACTGAGTTATTGGCTTTGGAGGCTATCTTATCGTTCATACACAATTTTTTGAAAAATACTTGGGCTTTTTTGGGTTTTTTGGGATTCCCAAAAAAAATTTTTGATTTTTTCTGTCTGTTCCTCATTTGGTAGACAATTATGCCAAAATTCTGGATGGGCGGGGTCGGAACCTTATGTGCCATTGCACATTACCGAGCCGCCTTGTTTTATTAGCCGACGAAACTGATGGTAATAGGCCCATGCTTGTAGAAAATTTTGAACAAACCTACACCATAGAAGTTCGAATCTTGCTGCTAATGAATGAACTTAATTCAACATTTGAATAATATCTGGCAATTCATCATTAGTTATAGATTTAATCATGAGCTATTAAGTGTGTGAAAAAGTTTGAAGCAATCGAGCACGTTGATGTTCATTTGCACGTCTTAAGTTTTTAAAGTTTGTTATTGATAACTTCAATTTACAAAACGTTACTTAATGGTTAACTTTGTATATTATATAAGAACGAGCGGCACTCAATGAGTCAGAGAGTTTTAAACAGTCTTCTGCTCAAAGGTTTCAGACTTGACACTGATAAGAAATGATTTTTTTAAATCTGATATAAAGTTAGCCACTATTCATTAACTTATCTTTGGAATTAAATTCTAAATTGTCAACAAAGACATCATTGATTGTTAGAAAGTTGTTTGACGGAGAGCGAGTGAAAGAAAACAAACCGACGTGCAGTAATAATTTAGTCCTCCTCCGAGTTAGCCTAGCTGCTTGCCACTCATCAATATTTAGCCTTGTGCTTTTTGATGGCTATAGATGAAAGAGAAAAAGGAGTCGATGACGAGGACGGATTTGTGACACATATTGTTGAGACCACAGGTAAGAATTTAATTAAGACACTAAAATGTCCAATTCTTCACTCTTGTTCCCAATTTTCAGCGATCGAAGTAATGGTGAATTTTGGATGGAAAATGAGGAAAGACACGTGAAATTAATGTAAATTTTCACTGCATCTAGAACTTTACAATTATTTTCAATTTCCAGCGGTGGAATTGAGTTAAATCCGTAAATGAAATTAAGTCATGATCTGTTGTTGACCCTGGTCGAAATCAAATGGTTATCTTGCTCTCGTATAGGGGAGTTTCTCCATGAACTTATTAGGTTATTGTCAATACCGATTGGTTTTTAAAACCAAGTAGTTTTTTATTAAAGCTTTTACCGCCTCAAAAATTGTTATCAAGATGTGGGAAATGTTTTTGTCTCGACCACAAGTTAGATTATTTGTCGGCATATTATAATACGCCTAGTGATTGGTAGATGGAAGCCTCCTTGCAAAGACGCTCACAGATCGATCAAAAGCATGCAGAAAAAAATGCAAAAATCTTGCAACACGGCTCGGATATTTTTCTCAAAATGAATAAAGATTTGAAATAATCGTATTACTTATTATTGCAATTTCAAAACATTTTATAATAAAAATCAAACACAACATTGAGAAACTTATCTATGGACTTTTGTGAATAAAGTTTCTGCAGAAAACAGCAGTATACAATTATCACGGGTTCTATGGTTATAGCCTCTGAAAACACCAATGACAAATACAGAGACAAAAAGAAGGAAAAATGATCCAGAAACAAACGCAAGAAAAGAAGAGAAGAAAATTAAAGGGTCAATCAAAAAACCAAAAATTTAAATGGCAAAATCAGTGAGAAAATCTTGAAATATAGATAGAAAAATGAAAGAAGGAATAGGTAAAGAGCAAGAAGGCGGAATAAATGAAAAGAAAACGGTATAAAGAATATATGAAAACAAATAAGTACCGAACAGAAAATGAATGCAGAACAAACAAAAAAAGAACAAGATTAGAGGAAAGAAACAATTTTGATGCTACAAAATATGATACAGAAATCAAAAGCAATGGATGATCAAAAGGAGATGTAACCCTTTATTATAAATTAAAGAAATTCTAAGTAAGATTTAGAAAGGATGTAATTGATATAAAAAAAGAATAACAAAAAGTAATGAATTGAAAGAAAGATTCAATCATTAACAACAAATCCTCGTGGAAGTCATTTCGCCTGAAAATAACATCCAAATATAATGAAGTGTTGGAAAAAGTAGAAAGACTGAAAGGTATACAAAGATTTGCCAGCCTCTGATACTTAACTTGAAAACCAAATAAAAGGATTTTCATTTTCTATTCTCACGATTTAATTTTTTTTCTTTTCAGCATCCATTAATGATGAGTTTTCCCATAACTTTAAATGCGCTCACAGCAATATTGTAAAACCTTTTGATATTTTTAATTGAATTATTGAATAAAAGTGTGCAGTATTGAAGTTATCTACAACCAACAAATTAATGAATCTCAAATTAACACCCCAGCACTTTCGTGAAATAGTTTTCAACGGTAATAGAAACAACGAAAGATGAGTTTAAAAAAGCAGCTAAAAGGCCTCTGCATTTTTTTTGGTTATCGCGGATTGCTCTATTAGAAAATGAAACATAAGGTATATAATTAGATATTTTTGAAATTTTTTAAATGTTTTATCTGCAAAAAATTTAGGTCATGAAAATATCTTTGAAGGTAACGCAACAGTAACTTCCAAGACAATTTATCAATCAAAAAATTTGAATACAATTTGCGTGGTTATCAAAAGTTCAATGTTGCAGTTTTCAAATAAAGATCTTTGTCGAATCGAAATTTTGATTATTTTCTTGGAAGTTGTTGTTTCATATACTTTTTTCGGTACCTCAGCAGCACTTTCCCAATTACCTTCACATTCAGTGGTTTATTTAAAATTTATGGTTTGTGAAAAGCAGCCACTACTTATAAATCTAATCAAGGAAGACGAATAATAGCATATATTCTTTGCGTGAAATTCGAATGTAGCAACTTAATTAGAAACGTCTATCGCTCTAAAAATTTTAGAGTAGATTTTATATTAATAAATTAAGGGTTTCCAAATATAGCGACTCTATACTTTTTGAACATCATGGATTTATTTTATTCAAAATTGAAATGTTTTTTTTTCGATTGTGCTCACTTAAGGGGGGAAATAGTAGGATTTTTTAGGAAAATGGAGCTCAAAACTCTTACAAATTTTTTGGTTGCAATAGGCTGCCAGAGGGGGGTTAAATTCATATAAGAGTAAGGCGTAAAAATGCCCCCCCCCCACTCTTACATCTGTTCTGGCGGAAAAATTTGACCCGGGTTCTGAAACAGCATATATCAAAAGCTGAATAGTTTGAGCTTTGTTTCAGGGTATTGTAATAAATGGCACTTGTTAATATTCATTGGGGTAGCAATTGTGGCCGTACAAGATGCGGCTAATATGATGTGGCCCATATTCGCAGCAGCACACATACCCCACAGGTGCCGGATATCCGGACTACAGACTCTCCCCTTTCAGAATGTTCCTGAAGAACTGATTAACGAAGTGTTTTTCAAAGGTTCGTCTTTTTTTAATCAAAGTATGATTCATGAGTGAATGTTGAGAAAAACACGAGCAGGTTTCATGCCACATCTCAAATTGATGCGGCAGACTTTAGAGATGTGTCATGAAACCTGTTACTAAAATAAATACAAAAATGGGTTCCGAAGCCCGCAAGCAAGCTGTGTCTCAAAAAGTTTTCTTGATTCTGCTACGAATCTCAAACTTCCGTATCTTTTTGTGAAAAAAAATGGACTTAATTTCGGAGCAAATACCTTGATATTGCATTTGATAAAAATTTCTCGACAAAGATTTTCAATCTAAAATTACATTCGTTTTTACAGAAAACGGTTATAAGTCTGTTCTGCGACTGCGAGTAAAAAAGTTTTGAAATAATCGCGGTTGATAATGTCAGTCTTTTACGGGAGGCGATGTCCAGGAACTTGGAAACGGAATTTTTTATTCAAAGAGATGCCAGTTGCTTTTTAGGGATAAGATCAATGAAACGGTTGTAACTGATGTGCGTTCGTGGTAGATCAAAACTTTCAGACACTTAAACTTTTATGTCTCGGAAGAAATTATCTGTGTCAATATTGAATAGCTTTAGAAAATATTAGCAATGAAAAACAACCCCAGAAGAAGGCAGCCTTCTAATGTTGATTCTTTTTTACGAAAACAATAAAATTTTGGTCCCTGTCTAGTCTGAAAACGTTGCTCGCAAAAAGCAAGTTCTTATGCCTATTGGCTATGATAATTTTCCGCTTATGTAATACTCGTAGTATCGGTTGAGCAAATAGAAGTTTGCAAATCATCAAGCCAAAAAGCTGATTTGGCTGTTCAGCTTTTTGGTTTGTCTCCGACGGTTTTTGTCGCTTTATCTATGCATCCAATTTAAACTAGAGTGTAATTTGATTAACTATAATGAATCGGTTTTTTTGTTTCTGCAAAAGGTCAAATTATGAAAAAAACCAAAAAAACGTGCCTTGTTATCTTGAATTCGGAAGGCGCTTTTTGTCGAAATTTGTTTTCTTTTCGCAGCCGATAAAAAATTTAGAGATGAAAAATTGTTCAAAAGTGACTATTGATATTTTGGTTTAGAATCAAAGCAGTTTTTGATCCAAAATATGTGCTTCAATTTAGAGAACTCGCGGACTGATTTCTTATTCAGAAGATCTGTTCCAAGTGTATTTATGAGTTTTTGAGCGATCGTTATGTTTTCTCTCTTTAACTGGTAATAACATTTTGCGCAAGATTCTAAAATATTGGCATTGCTTTTTAATAGATAGAATACACGCGTGCATTTTGATGCCTCCACAGTTCAAATTTCTGGGGAAAAAACTGACTGCTTTCTGGATTTTTGTCAGAATTTGCTGCCTTGTTAACAGATTAACCAAAATTTTCAAGATTTGAGAGAATAGTATAACGAAACAATCGCCGGCAACAAAAACAAAAACATTACTTTTTTTTCTGATTCGAGACCAGTTAATTTCTCATTTTTTTTAGTCGAACTAAGACAAAAAAGATTGTTTTCGTCCCTTTAAATATTTTTGGAAGTTTTCTGTTTTCTTTTGTCACAATTTTTCATAAATTCTAAGGAACTTGTTTAGTCAATAATTGTTTTGGTCTTTTCAATTTCAGTGATCACGGCTATTTAATGAAAGACATATAAGAAAATACTTAACTGCTAAATGACTGAACAAACAATCAATGCCAAATCTGATAGACGGCGAAACGTTTTTCTTCAATCATGAAGAGAACTTGGAAAAACCAGGGATCATAACCATAAAAAGTATGAAACCATTAAAGCGAGCGATTTTCAGCTTGTTAGCTTCTGAAACCCACAATAAAGTTAATTAAGAAACTGAGCTCTGTAAATTTTTTCTTTTCATTTCCAGGACGTTTTCATCCGTATGATTTGTTGGAGTTGTTCTGCAACAATGCTTTTCAACTTCTCAAAAATTCAGTTTGCAAGACTTCTCGGGTAATTTAATCTAAATTATATGCGTTGAGCAGATAAATGAACGGGAATGTCGATCAAGTGTCTCAACTTATGTCTTAAAGAAAAATACTAAATATAACCAAGCTGTGTAATCTATTTTCCAAAAAGATTTTTTTGTAATCTTAAAATTAATTTTATCCCTAGAAATGGACAGGAAATTGTGGTGGTGGTGGTCATCGTGGCGATTGATAAATCCATTTTTTTGATGGATCATACGAAAAATATTCTTATCGGAGCAGCAGTAACTGTTTTTTTGTTCAGTCGTTTCATCTAAGACGAATTGACAACTTCATGCATTGAGAGAACTTGATTTTTCTCAATGCATTTTTATCGTTGTTTTTGCGACAGTTTTGTCTGAGCAACCTTATACTGCACGAAAAATTCATATGTAAAAAACAAACTGGTACCAAAAAATTATATGTTTTTCTGTCGTTTTTTTTCAAATCCCTCTCATGATGCAAGAGAGATTATGAGCAAGTTTATAAACACTAGTCATCTGTGCATCAAATTCCGCTAGTATCTGCGTATCACACAAATAACTCAAAACATTATATGATTTTAAACAATTTTTTTAAGATTCTAGAGAATAAAAACGTGATTTCGAAATCCAAAACTGCTGTTTAATGTAGGCAGCAGTATAAAATGCGCTAACCGAACAGAATAAACCAACTAATTATTGTCTTTTCAACGAACGAAAAAAATCCAATTTGAATCTTCAACTCCAGCTGAACAAGTTTCTAATTTCTATAAATCCAAGAATAATTTTTAACAACAAATTGAACTCCAGTTGATGGCACGCACTAGGATTCCGGAACTCAAAAACTTGAAATTCGGCTTCAAAAAACTTTTGAAACCTGTTTGGAAATTTTTGTTGGGTTAGCATAGTTAACGGTTGAGTATAGCACAAAAACCTGTAAATTAAAGTAACAATGGTTTTTATCAAAGAATTTTGTATCTTCTAGTGTTTGAAAAACAAAATGTTGAATATGTTTGCTGATTGCTATTTTTTACACTATGTGCAATTTTTGAAATTTTATAGCCATCAATTTTTTTCTTTGTTTAGACTTTATTTGCTAGTTTGACTTGCTTTATAAGTGCCAAAGGCAACATTATGTAGTCTGCATATTGAAACAAATCAAAAATTTTCATGCATGTAATAATTACCTAAGTTATATTGAAACACAAAAAGGGAAAAAAACAGGAGGGAGCGAGTGGCGATGTTGCTTGAGGAACAAATCGATTCGAAAAACTTTTAATTCAATGAGTACGGCATTTTAATACTTTTCTCTTCCAATATCTAAACCTGATAAGAAAATTTGAGCTGCCCTCAAAAAAGGCGAGCTTTCTTCAAAAAAAAGTTAATGCTCAATAGACTAGAAAGCTTATGGTAGAGCTTTAAAGGCAGTGGCTCCAAATATTTTTGCCTACAAATTGTGTTGTATTCTAAAGACAAGCATTGGATTAATTTTTTTTCCACTAAAGTTGAAATCAGAATGGCTGAGAAGTTTACAGTAAAAAAGAACGCACTCATCCGCTTTTCAAGTATAATCTCAATTACTTCAGAAACAGATGATGTTTAAAATGTGGGTCGAGTTCAACCAAGTTCCCTGATAATTTTCAGTGTTACATGAGCGTTGATAGGTTAAGTATTTGTGGCTGCATTCAGTTTTCATGAAGCACTGGTTTTCAATAATTTCGGAGCAGCAAAAACTAAAAGGCTGTACAGAGTAAAAAGAAGCCTTGATTTTAGAACCTTGGAAAAGGCTGTCAGACTTGGTTTCTAGACTGAGCACTCTATGATCAGCTTTCTGGGCAGATTAATTATGACCCGTATAGAAAAAAAAACAGCTAAATTTGCAAGAGAGCATAAAGCATAGTAGTCGGAATAATTTTGATTACCGAAAAAATCATGCTTCATGATGATATACATACAATGGAAATATTCGAAGTTTAGGCCATACCCGTCCTTTAATGACCGTTTTGAGCCGAAATTGATAGGCCACATAACCCTCAGCGACACACTGGTTGAGGTGCCAGACCGTAAGTCCATATGACCAGACCGTCCCAGACAAAAAATGTCTATGTCTAGACCGACCCAGAGGGAAGGTATTTGTGTCCAGATTTCCATGCGTTCGATTATATTTGTGCGTTCATCGTGCGTTCAAAATGCTCTATGTCCAGACTTTCGCGCGTCTAAAAATACATCTGACCAGACTTTCGTGCGTTCCAAGTCAAAATTTGTTTGCACATATTTTCAACGAAAATTTTGTCCGTTCATGTCCAGACTATCGTGCGTTCAAAAACACCTTTGTCCAGATTTTCGTGCGCGCAAAAACTTTTGTGCGTTCTTCGTGTGTTCAAAAGTGCGTATGTCCTGACTTTGGCCATTGAATTTGGTCACATTTAAAACATTTTATACACTTTTTACAATAATCCCACGAATCTTGTTATGAATTAACCATACAGTTTAGTAAAACACAAATCATTTGATAAATCTCCGTCACTTTGCTAAAATTTGGAACACGAGTTCAAATCAATGCTAAAAACTGAATCTTGATTTCATTGAAAAACTTGATTTCTTGATTTTTACACCGCTTTAAGCAAACTGAACGTTAGCCGTTTTGTTTTACCAACCAATTCCCTTTTCCAGATGAAAACCAGGGAATTAAGC
Source organism: Convolutriloba macropyga (assembly GCF_964194025.1). Classification (NCBI taxonomy): domain Eukaryota; kingdom Metazoa; phylum Xenacoelomorpha; order Acoela; family Convolutidae; genus Convolutriloba; species Convolutriloba macropyga. The sequence goes on from NC_134475.1 coordinate 67,308,375, forward strand.
AGCCAAATTCCTCGGCTCAATAACTTCTTCATTAAAAGGTGGAGTTCTCCCTAAGACTGCTTTAAAAAATTCGACACTAAAATTCGAACTTTAAATCTTATACACTATAGTAAGCTAAGCACAAAAAATCTATCTTGCAAGGTTCTGACAGAAAAAGTACATTCTTGTTTGATATCCCACAAAGCTTGAATAACAATTTCATGTCTTCGCCTGAAAATATAGCACATATCTTGTCTCCTTTGAACACATTCCAGTTGCACTTGCACCGAACTGAATTTTTTTTGTAAAATCGCAAGTATAGTTTTAAAGTAAATTATAACAAGAGCAAGGGCGCATTGATTGCATTGATCGCAAATCTTATACTTTTTATTCAATTTCACCGCAAACCTTACATCTTATAGCAATTTTTAGCGGTGACACTTAGACCCGGGAGACTCTTGTATATCAATTTTCGCTTGCCTACCGAATCGTGCAAAACCAAACATACCGAAGCTTTCTTACGTTCCAGATCGAACATACCGACAATTTTTTTCGTTTGAAACCGATTATACCGAATCTGGCTGAACCGAACATACCGAATCTTTCTTACATTCCGAACCGAACATACCGAATCTTGCAAAACCGAACATACCGAAGCTTTCTTAGTTTCTAGACCGAACATACCGACAATTTCTTTCATTTGAAACCGATTATACCGAACAAACCGAACATGCCGACCATTTCTTACGTAGAAAACCGAACAAACCGAACATTTCTTGCGTCGTTTTTGTTCGGTCTTCTCAACTAGGGGAATTATTTCATAACGTTTTTTAAAAAAAACCGGAAAACATTGATAAATTCTTGCAATACTGGCAGCTCTACAGCTAGGGAACTGTTTTGCACTGGTTTTGCCTGTTGTTGACTGGTTTTTGTCTTCAAAAAGCCTCAATTTTGCTAATTTGCCGCTTTTCAGAGTATCATGTTTGTGCATCCTCCGAAATTTCAAATGTTAAATGGATCACGCAGACTTTAACTAACCGGGTCGAGGTTTTTTTGGTGAATTTTTGTAAGAAATGCGGTGATTGCGGTGAATGCGGTGAAAAACAATTATTTCGCCGCATTTCACTGCATTTCTTACAAAAATTCACCGTCAAGCCTCGATCCGGGTTGGTATCTTGCCCATGCCACGGGAGACACATTTTTTTGTTTTTATTATTTTATTTTAAATAAAAAAATACTTTGACCGTAGATCATACTATAGAGATACACACCGCAAACGATATGCGCTACTATTATTACAGTATAAAAATTCCCATTTTTGATTATAGATCCGAATGCCTTCGGCTGCAGTGGTGTTGTCGGTGACATGAACTCCGGCTGCACAGCTCTGAATGTATCGACAGATTCTTTGGTTCAAGAAGCAGAGGGTCTGAATGTCTCACTAGCAGAACTGCTCTCTCAGCCGAAAGAGAAGTCACAAGTTTTGAGCGTGGCTGAGTGGAGGAGGTGTGATCAAATGGAAGGGTATGAGTGGATGCCAACTGAGGTGATGGATTCCGTCGTTTCAGAGGTGAGAATGTTTAGATAATCTAAAAGTAAAGAGCCTGGGCCTAGAATGTTTGCAAAAATATATGCAAGATAAGCAGTATAACTATACAGTAGACAAGAGAGAACAAAGCCTTTTTCTCGTATTATTTTGGGGTGAATGAGGTGTAAGCTTTGAAAATTGAAAATTGAATGTTAAAACTCACAATAAATGGCATATTTAAAAAATACAAAAATAGTATAGATAACTATTAAACAAACAACCTAGTGACTACAATAAGACGTAAATTTCGAAAACGTAAATTTAGTTACCTCAATTTGTTTTTTCTTGGCAACCATATCTAAGATCACAAATATGGTCTTGCTCATGGTTGCCAAGAAATCCATGTCTTCCATAATTTTGGTAGAAACATCATTCTTGGACACCATATAAGAGTCATATATGGAAATCTGGGCAACCATAGCAAGATCATAAAAGAAATTTTTGTATGGCCTGTATGGAACAAAATATGGTTCTTGCATGTGGTTCCCAAGAAATGTCAACCCAGGTGTTTCTAATAAATATGATCCAAATGCTCTATAGCTAGATGAAATTGCGGCACCAGTCCATAATTTTTATGGCATGTCTTTTTTATGATTTTAGGAAATGTTAACTTCTTCTTCCTGAAATGAATTAATCTTTTTATGCATAAATTTTTGTTTGATGCCTGAATGAATTCCAGGAAATCGTATTTGATCTTCCTATTAGAGCCTCGTAAAAAGTTAATTGATGCGCGACCTGGGAAACTTTGCAATACATGTCAATTGTTTGCTGCCGCTCGTGAAAAACAACTAGCCGACCAGATTTTTCAAACTGACGAGTAATATGCTGTTTTTTAGATTCTGTTTACGTTTTAGTACGTTAGCAGTTTCCGCTGCTGAAGACTAAACTTTTTCGAGCGAGAGCGGTCCCATGTTTTGCTTTGATACACACGACAATGCATCAAAAATTTCACCAAAAATTAGATATTATTTGATTAATGGTTCTTATGTTAAAGTTATCTTTATCAAATTCAATCAAGTTTTAATCGATATTGCTCCTTAAATGAGGCATTCTTTGATTCACAGGCTCGATTGAGACGTCAGTTTAATTATCCAAGTTTCTTATCCATGAGTCGGACTGTATTGTAGCTCTGTATTTTTACAATCCAGGACTTCGATTGTAATGTGGCTCTTTTTTTTGATAGATGTTTTGACACATTTTTGAAATCTTTAATCTTTCAAAGCGGGATGAAAATGAAAAGCCCAGTGGGAATTAGGTTCCATTATAGGCCCAAATTTGACTTTATTAGTGACTCAATTGCTTAGAATGGTTCAGCTAATGGGAAACCCTTGATTCAAGGTTATACGGTCATACTGGGAAAATTTGAGCCCAAAATGGTGCAGTTTTCGGTCTTGCAGATTGGTCAGTCGACAGATTCCATAGACAAAATATGGTTTTGAACATAATAATGTTGCGAACTTTATAAAATCCCAATAAAAAAGAAGCATTTGTCTTCTTTCTTGAGTTTTTCTATCACCGGTGGCCAACAAACAGCCTTTTGGAGGCTTTTTCGTGGGTTATGGGATATTCTAAACGCAAAAATATGGCTGTCAGAGTAAAAGCTTCAAGATTTTCAACAATGTTCATATATTTGTTCAGTTAGTTTGATTATTTTAGTTCCTCAACTTCCAACTTTTCGCTTTTTAACTGATAGTGTTCTTTTGATCTGCTGCCCAAATACAATAAATCTTAATTCTATTCAAATTTTTGGATTGTATTTCCCGATTTGTATTCAAAAAACAAAGATTAGCTTTTTTATGATAAATTTTGTTTTTTTTTTTCAGTTTTTCTGATAATTATTGCCATGTTTCTAGTTTATTGATCTTTATGAGGCAATAAAGTGCTTAAGGGTTGTAGGTTATTGGATAGACTCTGGAGACAGTGAATTGGTTATGGAGAATTTAATATCACAAATTTTAGCAGCATTTCATACGCAATTGTTTTCAAATTTTTGAAATTTTTTTTTGATTCTTTCCTAACTTTATATCAATTTTTACGGAACACTCAAAATTTTTAAGGTCTTGCAGTTGAGTTACTGGACAGATTGATGAGACAAAGAAGTAGTTCGATCATTCTAATTTTGCGAAATCAAGAAACTTTTTTCATAAATTTCGCTGTTTTACTTTAAAAGTTTTTGTCATATTTCTCTATATTTTCTATCTTTTTTGGCCAAGAAATCTTTTTCAAGGCTTGTACGTGGGTTGATGGAAATATTTAGAAGGAACAAATTTGGAGTTTTAGCTACGATTGTTTTTTTGCTTATTTTGTTTGATTATTTTACTTTCTGACTGGCATTGTCCGATTGACATGCTGGTCAGGTGCAGTATTTCTGAATTTTTTGTACAGTTTTTTTTCATGAATTGTCATGCTGTGTCTTTTTTCGTTTATCTGAGAATAACTTGGGCTACTATGGGCAAAATATGGTGATCACAACCAAATGAAGGTGACTAATGAATAGATCTGCATTCTGATATCAATCTCTCGGTTATTTATGAATCGAATTTGTCAAAACAGAAAACTTCATGGGAACTAAAAGATTTTTTTAAATGTACCATTTAATATAGATAGAGAATATTCCTTATTAGACCATACCAGACTGATGAACGACTGTTTTTATAATTGTCATCGATGCGTATGGAGTCCACAGATAATGTTTAATCATGTGAAATCCACCTAATCATGTTTGTTATGTGGACACCCCGAAAGTAATTTTTTTTCATTACCCTAATGAAAAACGTACTTTATACTCGCTGTTGTGAATGCCACAGAATTTCCCTAAAAAATAGATCATGAACAGTTTCAAATGACCATTAGTTAGGTAGTGATAGATGTTTGAGCTGTTTAAAACTAATTTTAAGGGCAGTTGAATTTGATGAGAGAGTGTTTCAGTTTGAGTTGGTGTGTGGGGGTGAGATCTACCGAAGGATTGACAAGTCCCTCTTCGTTCTTGGGCAGTGCTTCGGAGCTTTCATGCTCGGATATCTTGCAGACGCGTAAGGATTCTTCATATTTGAGCCATATAGGTTGAAATTCGAGGCTAAAGTGAACCCTGATCATATATTCTCGCTGCTTCATTAGGTGAAATGCTGCATGATAAAACCGGTTTTGCCTATTTCCAGACTCTCGTGCGTTCATTTGTGTTTCCAGACCATGTAATTTTGAGGCAGGGTATCAGAACAGCCAAAATAATTTTGGTCTCGAGGACCTCAAACAATTGCGCTAACAGATGAGTCGTTTTCGTCTGATTTGTTCTGATAATTAAGGTTTGGTAATCAAAAGCTCTTCAAATTTTATATTTAATGTCAATGCATTCGACGTCAGTTAACTTTTTCAAGATTCTTACATATGAATATACCATCTTTGACCATGATTGTTCATAACAAAAAAGACGAATGAGTAGTTCAGACCAGATGATTATTTTGCAGGAATCAGTCAGATTCTGACAGATCGGCGATTATCTTCCAACACTGGGCAGATAAGTAGTCTTGCAAAATTCTGTCAGAAAACCGTTCATCTGGCAGAATGTGTCAGAAATATAATTATCTGGCAGAATCTGCAAGAAGAATGGCTATCTGGCAGAAATAGCAGAAAATGGCTATCTTGCAAGATTCTGATGAAAGGGATTTTAAAAATTTTAAAAATTATTTAACAGCGTTTGACAGGAAGTTGCTAGATATGATAGTTTTTCAAATTTGTTTTCGTTTTCCAAAAATTTGGGATACTTTTTGAGATACTTTTCCAAAATATTTATTCATTTATATTTCACGTACAGTGCATGACATACTTTTTGTGCCTCAATGAAATACAAATAATTACAAGTATAGAAAAAAATTTACTGCTTAAAGTTTTTTTTCACCGCATTCATCGCATTGAGCGCATATTTTTTACTTTTTGTTCAAATTCAACGAAAAATTTATTTACTTTTTGTTCAAATTCAACGCAAAATTTAGGCAATTTTTTGGCAATTTTTAGCGGTGACACCTTGACCCGGGTCGCCTGAGTTCAGTTCAAATGAAACTGAATACGTTCTCAGAGGGGGAAAACATCTAATCTACCATATATTTTGTGTAGATATGGCAGGAAGACGATATTGGTTGTGCAGTTCCTGCTGGAGACAGTATTCGTTGTTGGGATGGCACTGAGCAATGACATAAAAACAGTCATCATACTCAGATTCATTGTGTCTATGTTCAACATGGCCAAATACCCAATAGCAGTCACTGTAGGTTAGTATATATTACAAAACAGAACCCTCTCCCAAGAATTTGAAAAAAAAATTGAGCGTCATATCATTCAAGAGCTGAGTACTACATTATATCAATACTAAATCAAACTAGCTCGTTAACTATAAACTTTGATAAAGTAAGCAACTTCTCGACATCATATGCAACATATACACATATCTCAGTACAAGTTCGTGCTGAACTAAGAGTTTCATCCACTAACTTTTAAAGGGAAGATCTTTTATATATAAAGGCTTCTGTTAATTTCATGTTGTACAATTATTGCTCGGACATTATCTGGGTTTTAAAAGTTCTTCTAGGCCCTTGTCTGACAAATTTCACGAAAAATATGACAGAAAAGTGTCGAAAAACGTAGCGGAAACCTCACTTAGTTAAGCACTCAATTCTAGTGAATTCCGATAGCACTTTGGACAACAATTCTTTTCGGGAGCCATTCGCACATTTATCACATCTTCACACACAAATATTCCACTAACTTCAGCAAGTAAAATGAGTCTAAACAGCAACCTACTCTTCTTCTTTCAAGAGCGTTTTTTGTTGTAAAAGGAATGCTTGACCTTTCGAAAACATTTTACAGCACACTTATTCCAAAAAAGAATAGTTTGAAAAACTTTTGCACGAATTCAAGCTTTTCTAGCAAAAATTTCAAAGTTTCAGCAGTTCTCCACATTTTAATCACGTCTTTTACAGTTTTACGTCAACATTGTGGCATATCCTTCAGATTCTGAAATTTCAGCGCCTTTTATTGTAAAAAAAATTTCTTTATTGAAACTCAATAATTTTTTTCACAATTTCCGAACATGCCCATCTTCACCTTAAATCAATGGTGTTGACTCTTCTCATACTTTTCTTCAACTGCAGTGCTTTGCTGACGTGATTTTCACTATCCTTGTAAAACACAGTTTTGCTGAAGCACTGAATTTCAACTGTTTATTGAAGAGCTCAAATTATTTAGCCCGGACTTGAGTCAGAGCTTCACAGCGCTAAATCAGTTCATATCACAAGCAAAAACTTAATTCAGTTCTGAAACTGTGTTCATAGAGTTTACACAAACTCATCATCATAGAGTTCACCCAGGCTAAACTTATCCTGTATAGTCTGATATTTACGCCAAACCCAAAAAGAAGTCTGAGCAGAATAACGTCAATACATTTGAGGCACATAACTGGTAATTACCCCAGTACAATAAACATTTCATACTTAAGTTAAATTTTAGGTACTTAACACAAAGCCCATTTAACTCAGTGGTTACAACTTGCTACACAAATTAAATGTTAAAAGTACCCACGCGGAAGTGCGAATTGTATATAATGCAACCCTTGTTAGTGGGAGTTGAGTAAAACATATTACTTTTCATGAATATTACTTTTCATGAAATCAGACTGCTCATTGTAAATTGTGACATGAACAGAGGACTGGCCATCCTAAATAACAAATTGTCTCTAGAATGACTAAGCGCTGATTTTCTCTGCCACCAACCTCCGGGAGGAAATTAGGAGCAATTGTGGAAGCTTTGTAGAGTTGTACACTTGGACTGTTGATTTAAAACTGTAGGTAGAAATTAAGCTGAAAAGGTTGAAATCTTTCTTAAAATGTTGCGCAAGTTGTAAAACTGAGCTTAAAGCGCTTTTTCTCTATTGTTGATATTCAAATATTCTTGTTTAACAACCGACTTTTATTTAGATGTGACTGACAAAACTGACATAACTCAGCAGAAAATTGCATAAAATAACCCATTACTCTTCAAACAACTTTAACTCAGTAATTAATCTTAATTTTATTCACAGGCATCCAAAACAACTTAAACAGATAATTTTAAAAAACAAACAGAACTGTAAACACAGAAAAATGATATTAAAAAGGTCAAAAATCAAAAATTGAACCCAAAAGTTTAATTTTCTCTTCAGTTGGTCAAAACTCTTTCACATAGATTATGACTGGTTTGTGTAGACTATACAAACACCTTTAAATGAAATAATGGAGTTTAAATTTAAAAAGTGCTCCGAATATACGAATGTGATAAAAAACAATAGCTTAGCAACAATTCTTTTTTACAATTTTCTCTCGCTCTCTCAATCACTTGACATGAACAGTTAATCAGTCTCTCTTCTATCTGCTCTTCGGCAATTTGACTAAAACACTTTGGTTTCACGCATTTCACTTCCTCTTTCTAATACACTCCAGTAAAATTACCGATGAAAAAAGGATACCATTACTTCTCTTCCATTCGAAAAAAAGGCAGCACACCAATACAGAACAAATATATTGGATTATAAAAACGACAGAGCTCCAAAACAGCTCACTTCTTGGATTAAAAAAACTAAATATTAAATTACAAAATTTGGCTTTTCCCAATAATAACCCCGCTTAAACGCATACCCCTTACCGAATTAGCGCTGTAAGCATACCATTTTTCTGGGCTTAAAAATTTGAGGGGATTTTATTGTTGGAATGACCTCCGCTATATCCAACTCTCTACATTGATCTTTGCCCACAGGTGCGGAGGTGATGTTGCAGGGCGAGCGTGCCAAGATGGGTCTGGTACCCGGGATAGAGTACGAGGCTGGCATGGTACTATACACTGTGTTCGGGTATTACATAAGGACGTGGAGACTGTTCACGACCAGTGGAATGTGGCTGTGTCTTCCTGTGGTACTCTATTGGGCGTAATGAGTTCTACTTTATTACCAGGCTTTCAAAATGAACTAAAAAAAATTTATAGGGTTTTTTTTAGAGTTAGGTGTTAAGATAACAATAAAGTGATCTAAAACCAAATTTGATAAGCTTTTTTCTTTTGCCATTATACTGGCCTGCAAGATGAAATAATTTTACCTGTAGAAAGTCTTCGTTCAATTTTGATTTAAAGATTACTATAACACAGCAGCGGTATTTGTGATTCTATTTTTGCACTAATTTAAAAAATATTTTCCCATGATGTTAGTTGCTATAGCAGAACAGTTGCACAAATTTTTGCATTTTAAAGCAGAAGAACGTCAAGTTATCTCCTTTCGTCAGTAAACTCTCCTTTCGTGCAAAGTGACAACCTAGAAAATTCTTTTGAGCTAAAAATTGCTCGTTTCAAAATTTTGGCAAAGGCAACACAAATATAATATGTAAAAAAAATAATAAAAAAAGCTACGCAAAGGATTCTTTTTTACGTTACAATCATAACTTTACCGCAAAACTGCTTCCTTATGACGGAAATTTTTTGATCGAATTTTTCTTAATATTACTTCAGTTTCAACTCTGAAACCAAATCTTCTAAAGAGTCTTAAAACACTCACGTGCACATTTTAAAATGCCAAAAGTCTGCAGTGCCAGAAGTCAAAAAGCCAGAATTTCCTACTTAGCCAGAAGTTGAATTTCGTTGACATTCGTCATTTTAAAACGTGCGCGTTTTGTATTTAAAGCATGGTTAAGTGACTCTGCAGAATTCACTTCGAAATTCTGACTTAATATGTCGAACCGTTTCGCGGTTCTCTATAGACGCCAGAAGTTCTCAGTGACTTCAAGTAGAGTCACTTAACCATTATTAATCGTCTACTCAGTCATCAATCAGTAATGCAAGATACTTTATTCAAATATTTGTCAATTGTGTTTTTCAATTGCTTCGAATTGATACCTTTTTAACAATTATACGAAATTTTTGAGAAAAAATAAGCAATAAAGGTTTTGCAGCGTCATCTTTTAATTTTCTTTTTCAATTTCTTCACTGGTGGAAAAATCCCTTCACTGGTCCCTTCACCACATTCCGAGAGCTTTAATAATCTGTCAACGGAGTTTTGTTTTTGTTTTCATAGATTTCTTCGATGTTAACAATTTTGGTTAATTTTTTACTTATAACATTCTCAAATAGGGGATCATTGGAATGCAGACGTGTTAAAATTGAGTAAACATTTCTCTGCTTGTGAAAAAAGTCATATCTTCCACACCCGCTTTCAGCACCTTGCTAATAGCGATTGCTCCTTGCAATTAGTTGATGCTCTCAAACCAGAAATGGAAGTTCCCAGATAAGAATCAACGCAAAAAAGCGTCAGGCGCCCGGGTTGCTCATCATAGAAAATTCTTAATAGTCATACTAGGTCATATATGATTCTTAGTAATCATCCTAGGTCATAAAAATTTAGTAACCATACTAGTTCTTATATGATTTTTATGAACTCTTAGTAGTCATACAAAGATCATGTATGATTTCCTGATAACAATACAGGGACCCTACAAACTGGCTTCAGAGAGTATCAAATCTTTAGTTATCTATTGGGACTTACTCTTTTATGTAGTGCCAAACTTTGCAAATGGTATGGTACGTTAAGGTCTTTTTGCGAATCACAAAGTGATGCCGGGGAATTACATAGGTGATGCCTTACCAAATAAAATTTAGAAAAAAACATATATGGAAAAAGATTTGCGAAAAATAGGTGTATGATTCTTGGTAATCAAACTAGGATCATATATGATTTCTTGGTAATCATACAAAGATCATGTATGATTTCTTAGTAGTCATACAAGGATCGTTCTAGGAAATGCATTATGATTTGTATGAAATCACATGTGGTCCTTGTATGACTACTAGGAAGTGGCGACCCGGGCGTCGAAATATACAACTTTACACTGTATTGGAAAATGAGTAAAAACACGAAGGCTTCTCATAGACACTTTTGAACAAAGCAGAATATCCCGGACTTGAGTCTCAGAGCTTTTCAGCGCTGAGCCAGCATATTTCAAGAGTAAAAATTTATTTCAGTTCAAAAAAATTGTGTCTCCAGAATTTTTTTAAGTTTCTTTCTGGGCAGTTTTTTCTTTCATTAGGATTAAATTGATGTCATAGTGTTCGCTCAGGCTAAATTTGTCATGCCACCAAATTAAATCCGAGCAGAATAAACTCGTAATTTTGTAGCTTATAACTGGTAATTACTATAGTAGCATACACATTATTTTTGAACTAGCTAGTTTGTAGACAATTACCACAGAGCCCATTTAGCTTAGTTTTTACGACTTGCTACGCAAATTAAATGTCACAGGTACCCATGCGAAAGTTTGAATTGCACATTATGGCCAGTGTAAATTGTGAAACGAACAGAGTACTGACCATCCTAAAAAACAGAAAGTCTGTAGTTTGATTCAGCGCTAATTTACCCTGCCATTTACCTCAGTGATGACCATAGGGACCCTGTAGCACAGAAAGTTACACAGATTTGGGAAAAGAACTAAAAACAGTAGAGCACGTGGCTGAGTCACCACTCCAACAAGAAAATTTACTCGAGTTTCCCAAGTTTCTAGAGTTTCTGTTCAGAAAATTTTAATTAAAGTGCGTTTGAAAAAGCAGAAAGTCAAATGCAGAAAAAAATTTAAAATTTAATCATTTTTTGTCTTGAACAATCTTACATTTTGAAATATTGAACACTGTTGCTCTAATTTACGATTAATTCGTCACAAAGAAACGCGTTACGATCAAGGCGAACAGAACATTTTTCAGCCATAATGTTCAATGCCACTGTTTTTTAAATGTATTTGCAGTAACTACTGAGGCCGTACCTCTCAGTAGTTGTCCGATAGTATCTTTAAATGATACGGGTAGAAGTGCATTCACTTTTCGACGTGAAATTAATTTAAGACACAAATGCATATTTAGACAAATGTATTTGTGTCTAAATGTATTTGTGTTTAGACAACATATTTTTCCAGATATAAATTCATAGTCCACCAGATGAACCTGCTATATTGAAATTTCTGGCTTTAAATAATTTCACAGAACAAAATAACATTTAATCGGGGTTGGATTCCTCCTGCCCTCAACTATTAAAGAAGATAGACGCTTTTGGCATAAGCTAGCAATTGCCATATCCAGCTCCTGGCCAGTCATTTGAGGGCAATGTGCCCGATGTTATAGTTTTGTTTGTTCTTTAGCTTTGTGATGCCCGAATCTCCACGATGGCTTCTGGAACAAGGCAAGTTTCGCAAATTCAAAAAGGTGGCGAAAGACATCGAAGACAAAACGAACAAAACTTTCGATCCAAAAATGTGGCAAAAATTGGAACATTTAATCGAGTGTGAAGAGGAATCTGCAGTTCCGATGACATTCAAGGATAGAATGAAAGCGTTTTTGTGTAAAAAACGGAAGAAGGGCTTCTTTTCATTCGTTTGTGGTAATGGACCACAGCCGTGCATCTCCTTAGTAAAAGATTCACTGCTGAGAAAATGGCTTCTTGTCTTATCATTTGCTTGGTGAGTATTCCCTAGTCGAAAGATCGACCATTGAAAAGACTTATGAGGCCGAATTTGGGGATAAATTAAATACTTATACACGGTCGGGTCATTACTAAAGTCGACTCGAGGTCACGACATTCCCCAGGTCACCCATGGTATTTTTATACCATGCCACAACATACACTGCCTGCAATTATCTGACAATTTTTGGTGGAGAAATGATAATACTTAGAGAGATTACCTTTTGCTTTTAATGTAGATTTTTCTCACCCAAAAATTGTCGACTGTGTATTTCGTGGTGCAATAGCTGAAAAATAAGGTGTGTGCTTACCATGCATTAGACTGACCTTTAATTACCCTGCCTTTGTGAAGTTTTTTCTCAAAGTATCAGCACTCACTTAGCCATTGCTCCCCATAGGCAACAGGCTGACCAATCTTAGCTAGAGTAGTTGTGACAAGTAGAAGATTGGTTCTAAAAAGTGTCCAGAGTCATTAGAACGCGAATTACCACTCGCGAGAATAATTTTACAGAAAGTTAGTGGAGTAACAGACTAATAGATTCGAAAAAATTCCTAGTATTGAATGAACTAAACAAGTTATTTTGTTCAGGACTTCTAACATGATGTTGTACTACGCTCTGACAATGGGCCAGGACTTGTTCAACCTGAACCTGTACAGTTATACGCTGTTGAGTGGACTGTTCGAGATTCCAGGGGTCATTGTGGTCATTGTGATTCTGGACTATGTGGGTAGGAAGGTGGTCATGTCAGGGGCACTCATTCTCTGCTCCCTCTCTCTCATCATGTGTAGAATTTTCTCAGGTAGGATACATTCCAGACATAATGTTTTTTCCCCTCCTTATGTTTATTATCAAACAAAGTAGAACTTTTTTACATAATAATTTAGTTTTTAATTGCTCTGGAGCATCTTTTTTTATAGCTGCGAAGCTGTAAGCTGAGCGTAGCTATATTGCGGTGCTCTTGGTTTTTACGACTCGAAGAGGAGTATTGGTTTTCTCTCGGTTTTTTTTTTTTACAGGAAGTAGATTTGTTCACGCGGCTTTTTGACCTAAAAGCGAAAGTGAGAAAAGCTGTCTTGGTGAACAAATTTTCGCTAAGCGAGAGAAGTTTTTTGATCATGCGCTGCGTTTAGTGAATGACTTTTTGACTTTGAAAAGTAGTTTTTGACTGAATGGCTTATATAGATAACCGTTTTTAGCCGTTTTTTCGTCTAAGTGGCCAATTTTTTTGCTTGTAATTTGGTTTTTTCTAGAAATAATTTTTATTCGATACTATATTGAAATGCCAACATCGGAGATTGATGCCACAGTGTTTTGCAGAGCCTGAATATGGGTTTCAATTTGAAAATTGGCACATATTTTTTGATTTTTTAGTTAATTTTTGACTTTTTTCTATTAATTTCTTCATTCTTAGATCTTTTAACCGTCTTTTTGACAAAAATCAGTTCATTTGGCAACTTTCCTTTGATAATTCATATACTTAACGCCTCTCTCTACCTCGGTGTATTTTTGTTTTATAAAATTGTACATATGCTAATCCGATTTTGGTAGTTTTTTCCCGATTTTTGTCAGTTTTTTGTTTGTATTTTTATTTTAATTACTAGAAATAGTCTTTTTGTGCAACATGAGGGACCTTAATTGCGTTTTAATAAAAATTCAATCATTTTTTGGAGTTCAGTTTTTGAAAAACAGTTGAAGCTTTTTCGTAAATGCAGTCTTAAAAGTTTTTTGATAATTTTTTTTTTTGCAAAATTTTTCAATGTTTTATATTTTTGAGTTCTGCTTTTTCCAATTTTTTTGTTCTCTTCAGAAGGATAGATTTTTGTATCGGATGACTAGTTATCTTTTCTAGGTCTCGAATCTTGAGCAATGAACTGTATTTGTTTTTCTTGATTTTTTAATTTGATTTTTAACTTTTTAAAAAACAAGAATGCCTTTTTGTTACGGTGTTCCTTACATTGTGCCCATATTCTTAAAATTCTAGTTAGTATCATTCTAGCTTTGTCCTGGCACCTATTTTTTGGTATATTGATTTTTTCAGCTTCCATTTTTCATGAAAGCTGTATTAAAAGTTTTTTGACCTTTTTCTGTAAAATATTTAATGTTTCGTATGTTTGATATCTGGTTTTTCTTATTTTTTTGTTCACTTCAGGAGAATAGATCTTTATATTGGACGACTAGTTATCTTTTCTATGTCTCTAATGCTGAACAATGAAATGTATTCGTTTTTCTTGAATTTTGTTTTTTTTTATTTTTGACTTTCAAAAATCAAGAATGTGTTTTTATTACGGTGTTCCTCATATTGTGTCCATGTTCTTATCATTCTAGTTAGTATCATTTTAGTTTTGTCCTGCAGCTTTTTATGGCACACTTGCTTTTTGTTGTTTCAGTTGTTAAAAAATTGAATGACTTCAGCATTTTCTTAGATTTTCGTCATTTCTTTGTTTGCAATTGATTTCATTAAACACAAGGCAGTACGGAGAGTTTGCTAGCCAGCTTTTTCCAAAAGCTCTACCTAATACTATCTACTGCAACTTCCTTCCGGCCTTGGTGTTAATTTAAACGATTTTTTGCCTTTGAACATTTTTCTGCTGCTTGTCTTTTCTATGATTATTTTAATTTTTGAATTAGTTTTAAATCATGTTGTCTAGCATATGCAGAAAAAGGGAGAAGTATGTGCCGTTTTTTGTTTTAATTGCAGTGATTAGAACTGTAATTATAGTGGTTTTCTGATTCTTAAATTTGAGTATTCTTTTTTTTTAAAAAAAAAGATTTAACTTTCTAAGATTGTTATCTGCCGTTTGCTTTTCTGATCTTTTTGAGATCAGAATCATGAATTATTTTAGGGCAATTGATAGCCCTTTCAACTGTTTTAGGCCATCAGTATTTTGACATGCTTATCTATTTCGGATTTTTTAACGTTATCAAACATTTTCAACAACATAAAATTTTGCTGCATTTTTTTCTTGGTGACAGTGGTTTAAGTTTCACCAATTTTTAGATCAGACCAGGGGAGGTAATGAGTTAATGGTTGAATTCAAATGGTAATTGCTTCAGCTGCAATTAGGGTTTTGTTTGTGAGGTTTTGCGGCTTCGAGTCGCTTCCGGAATTCTTCCGGCTATGTTTTTTGTTTCGTCGTCTGACGCTTTATTTTCGTTTTACATTTGTTCTAGAACATTCTGTCTCGTCAATGCTTAAATGGCTTTTTCGCGCTTGATTTCACGCTTTCTGCGTGACCTAAATTGCGGTTATTCAGAAACAGAGTCTGTTCCTAAAACAAAGTTGATTGTAAGAAAACAGTTTGTATGGTCCTACAGCCGAGTGGTTAAGGCGACTGGCTGTTAATCCGGAGAGCGCCGGTTCAAGACGCGACAGGGAAACTTTTTTTGCGCCCAAAAACAACCTCCTTTGAAATAAACTTGTAAGTTTTATAGGCGGCGGCGATAACTATTATCAACTCACTTCTGTATCTTTTTCCATCGGTATTTTACGGCACGCAAGTCTATTTCGCAGCTATTCCGGCAATCTTCCGACTATTATAGCTGCGAAGCTGTAAGCTGAGCGTAGCTATATTGCGGTGCTCTTGTTTTTTTTTTTTTGTTTCGTCGTCTGACGCTTTATTTTCGTTTTACATTTGTTCTAGAAAATTCTGTCTCGTCACTGCTTAAATGGCTTTTTCGCGCTTGATTTCACGCTTTCTGCGTGACCTAAATTGCGGTTATTCAGAAACAGAATCTGTTCCTAAAACAAAGTTGATTGTAAGAGAACAGTGTTTATGGTCCTACAGCCGAGTTGTTAAGGCGACTGGCTGTTAATCCGGTGATCGCCGGTTCGAGACGCGACAGGGAAACATTTTTTGCACCCAAAAACAACCTCCTTTGAAATAGACTTGTAAGTTTTATAGGCGGCGGCGATAACTATTATCAACTCACTTCTGTATCTTTTTCCATCTGTATTTTACGGCACGCAAGTCTATTTCGCAGCTATTCCGGCAATCTGCCGGCTATTATAGCTCCGAAGCTGTAAGCTGAGCGTAGCTATATTGCGGTGCTCTTGGTTTTTTTTGTTTCGTCGTCTGACGCTTTATTTTCGTTTTACATTTGTTCTAGAACATTCTGTCTCGTCACTGCTTAAATGGCTTTTTCGTGCTTGATTTCACGCTTTCTGCGTGACCTAAATTGCGGTTATTCAGAAACAGAATCTGTTCCTAAAGCAAAGTTGATTGTAGGAGAACAGCGTTTATGGTCCTACAGCCGAGTGGTTAAGGCGACTGGCTGTTAATCCGGAGATCGCCGGTTCGAGACGCGACAGGGAAACATTTTTTGCACCCAAAAACAACCTCCTTTGAAATAGACTTGTAAGGTTTATAGGCGGCGGCGATAACTATTATCAACTCACTTCTGTATCTTTCTCCATCTGTATTTTACGGCACGCAAGTCTATTTCGCAGCTATTCCGGCAATCGGCCGGCTATGTTTTAATATAATGTTGAAAAGTCTGCTTCCATCTAACAACTTTTAGCGGAGAAGTGATTCTATATAAATGTTTTTACGGTTCAAAGAATTTTGAAATGTAGTGAGGCACTGTCTTTTTAAAACAGCTAACAATTTTTTTATCATCCAAAAGGGAGATCAAGTTCATATTGATGTTTTGATTTTTATCATTCTGAAGCAGTAAACTGAGCGAGAAACGGGTAGTGAGAAATTAGTGTCTAAACAGATTCTTCAGTCTTTTGGAAGATGTCCTGCAAATTCCTTCTCTAAATAATGAGATTGAAGCAGTTTGTAGCCTAATGTTTTCGCTAACAGTTCTCTGTTTCTTCGGCCATTTTTCTGGAATTTTTCGATTGACTTTTGAGTGTGTGAACTTTAATGTGGCCTCAATAACTATATATTTCATCGTTTTCATGATAAAAGAAACTTTAATTGCTTCACTCTGTTCTTAATGATTTCACTTATTAAATAGAAGAATGAGAACTTCGGATTTCTTTTTTACGTTGAACTGCCCTTAGTTGTATTTATGAACTAATTTTTTTCAAACTATTTTCACAGACAGTGGTGAAATTCAGTTATCGCTTCTTATTTTGCAGTCCTTGTTTCAAATTTCTTAATTCGAAAATGTTGTATATTTCTGAAATCTCTTATCGTGAAGTACTGAATAATAAGTGGGCATTGCATTTTTACCACTTGTAACATTTTTTATTTATTTTATTTGTAACGTTTGAAGATTTGGTCTTAAATAAATTTCTTCTGTTTTTTGTTTCGTTTTTAAGACTCAAAGAGTTGTAATGGTATTCTACAGGTTTTTTTAGCTAGAGCAAGTTTGCTCATTACTTGAATTTTGTTTTCCTTCGTTTCGAACACTTAACTCTGTTTTTCAATGTTGACTTCTGTTTTCAGTAGCTAACAGTAGCTTAGCTTGTGATGTACAAGAATTAGGAAGCGCCGATAATATTGAAGGAGAAGAGGCTATTCTGAGAATTTTTGATTCCATAAAATTCACCCCTACTTATCCTCAGCTACAGAATCCCCACCTATCGCTCCCACCTACTTACCCGCCCCCTAACCTACCCCCATCTCCCAACACACACACACACACACACACACACACACACACACACACAGACACACGCAGAAACATACACAACTACATATGTACCCCACCTCCCCACCTACCTCGCCCCATCTAGCCCCTCCACCTAGCCCACCACCTACCCCCAGCCCCTCTTCCACCTATCCCGATCACCTACCCACATCACTAAACTGAAAAATTGTCTACATTGTCTAAAACAGTTTTATGTGTTTTATTGAGCTACCTATTTGGTTTTTCTTCGTGTCTAATTTGATGTTCTGATTTTTGTAAGGTAGAGATAGAAATTGTAATGCACCACGTTTCGAGTTGTTTCTGGAATTCTTCTGGCTATGCTTTTAGTTAGTGCACTTTTCTTTTTCATATAAAATGTGCACTGTTCTTTTTCATTAAGAATATTCACTGTTCCTTCTTTTATTCTGTGCAAGGTTCCTTTTTAAATTTGCACTATTCCTTTTTTTTTTAAAAAAAATGTGCTGTCCCTTTTTTTAAAATGTACACTGTTATTTTTTCATATTGTTCAACGTTATTTTGTTCATCTTGTGTACTGCTCCTTTTTTAAATTTGTGCTTTCTTCCTCGTCTCTCAAATGATGCTTTTCTAATACAGTCTTAATAGGTTTTTGTTCTTGAGTTGTTCATGGCTTGTCGTAATGGTTTTTTAACGAAACAAATTTTTATTTGAATTGAAAAATGATTTCCTTTTCAACATTTTTTTTCCGTTGCTCTGAACAATACTATTAGAGTGCCTTATTATTTAGACTACTCAATGGGTTTATATTTGACAGTTATCATTTCTATATTATCCTAGGCGAAAAGGACAGTTAGAATTTTTGAATGTCTTTCAACTTTTTCGGTCAGTGTTCTAGACACTTGAAGAAATCTGTGACATATTTAGAACATAACTTACCTATAGAAGTTCACCTATTATTAAGGTCAATACCAAATTTAACTTCGGTCTGGATGTGAAAAAATTACAAAAAAATGTAATTCCTGATGTTCAGATCTTTTAATTTCCTAATAGACTTACAGTACTGTTATAATACGTATAAAAAATTGGCAATAAGATTTTCCGGAACTTTAAAAGTCAGATGCTATCACATTCTAGCTAGAGATGAAACATTAAACTTCAATTTATAAAATCAATGCAAATATATGGAATAAAAAATTGATTTTTAGGAAGCGCAGCAAGTCAGGGGTAGGTTTGGATTCATCTTGGATTCTCGCATTGATTAATTATTCGGATTTAATCGCGGTGCGGTCTTTTTCGAAGCATTTTCGCAGTTTTGATTTTAATGTTGATAAATGACAAGAGTTATTTAAAACCAGGGCTCAATTAATGAGGGATACTATTTAGAAAAATAAGTCCGAAAATATGCATTATGTCTTCAGAGAAAAGCTCGATATTTTTATGGCTTTGACTATGTTTTTACAAAAAACCTTGATTTGTTGTTTTAATTAAAGGTGAAAATGGTTTCTTAAGAGCTTTAGGGGAACCTATGCACTGCATTGCTTTCAACTGATAAATAACGCCTCTTTTGACTTTGAATATGTTTGTTTTTCAAAAAATTTCTGTTACTCGTTGAAGTTTGCCAAGCTATCTTTCGTCTTATCTCTATCCACATGTAGCTTAGTTGAAATACCTTTGAGGGAAATTTTTTCCAAGAGAAGAATAAAGGTTTTATTTACCCAAAAATTTTATATTTAAGCAAAGTTTTCTTGGCTTTCACTATGAAATTTTGAAAAAAAAATAGCAAGTTTTGCTTTTTTGCTTTCTTTTGAGGTTGTCATTTGCTCCTTTTTCAAATCATCACATCAGAAACAGCTCAAATTTGCATTGAAAGAAGACGGAAATGAATCCTTTCAACCATTTCAGCTAATAGTTTACAGTTCTTACTGCTGCTAAACTATTCTCTAGGAAAATTTATTGAATTTTTTGTTTTTGCCTTTAACTGTAGCTAAATTTTGTTGTCAAAATTTTAACAATCAAAAGCCCAGTCTTTTTATCGCCTTTCTTCTGTTAGGAACTCAAAATAGTTTATTTTTGTGGCGTGACATGTAATTTTGAATTACATTTTTATAAAAAAAATTTTGATATGAAGAAAAATTACACTAAAAGTGAACACAATTAAGCCAAACATCCCGTGTTCACACAAAGCTTTAATCCTCAATTGCTCCTCAACAAAAAACGAAATACAAAAAAACATTTTCAGTTTTGAATGCTACGCTGGAAGAGCATTTTTTTATGATACCGCTCACTTTTCTCTACGATGTATATTTTGATTGCGGCCAAAATTGTCTGATCAAAAAAATCCCAGTTGAGTATATAGTTCCTCCTCCCACAAGTGGGTTTGTAATAACAAGTTATTTTTTCAGTACTTCTACCATGGTGTTGTACTACGCTCTGACAATGGGCCAGAACTTGGTCAACCTAAATTTGTACAGCTACACGCTGTTGAGTGGACTCTTCGAGATTTCAGGGGTCATTATGGTCATTGTGATTTTGGACTATGTGGGTCAGAAGGTGGTAAGGTCTGGGGCATTGATTCTCCGCTCCCTCTCTCATATCATGTGTAAAATATTCTCGGGTATGATACATTCCAGGCATGAAATTTTTTGCCTTCGTATGTTTATTATCATACAAAATAGAACTGTTTTAAATAAAAATTTAGTTTTTAATTACTCTGGAGCATATTTTTCAATATAATGTTAAAAAAATCTGCTTCTTCTATATAAATTTTTTTACGATTCAAAGAATTTTGACATTTAGTGAGGCACTGTTTTTTTAAACATCAGCTAAAAACTTTTTTATCGTCAAAAAGGGAGATCAAGTTCATATTGGTGTGATTTTAATCATTATGAAGCAGTAAATTGCGCGCAAAACTAGTAGTGACAAATTAGTGTGTAAACAGATTCACCAGTTTTTTGGAAGATTTCCTGCAAACTCTTTTTTTAAAAAATTAGATTGAATTAGTTTGTAGCTCAACGTTGTCGCTAACGGTTTTGGGGATTATCGGCCACTTTTTCAAAATTCTTTGATTGACTTTTGAGGGGTGAATTTTAAAGTGGCGTCCATAACTATATATTTAATTTTTTTATGATCAAGAAAAATTTAATTGGTTCACTAAGTTTGTAATGATTTCATTTTATAAAAAAACAAATGAGAACTTTGGATTTCTTTTTAGGTTGAGCTGCCCTTAGTTGTAATTATGAACTATTTTTTCAAGACCTTATTTTTACAGACAGTGGTGAAATTCAGTTATCGCGTCTTAATTTTCAGGTCCTGTTTCAAATATATTAACACAAAAATGTTGTTTATTTCTGAAATCAAAAAAGAGTAATGGTATTCTACAGGTTTTTTTAGCTAAATCAAGTTTGCTCATTACTTGATTGTACTACGCTCTGACAATGGGCCAGGACTTGTGCAACCTGAACTTGTACAGCTACACGCTGTTGAGTGGACTGTTCGAGAATTCAGGGGTCATTATGGTCATTGTGATTTTGGACTATATGGGTCAGAAGGTGGTAATGTCTGTGGAACTCATTCTCTGCTCCGTATCCCTCATCATGTGTAAAATTTTCTCAGGTATGATACATTCCACACATGAAATTTTTTTGCCTTCGTATGTTTGTCATCAAACAAATTAGAACTGCTTTAAATAAGAATTTAGTTTTTAATTATTCTGGAGCATATTTTTCAATAAAATGTAGAAAAGTCTGCTTCTTCTATATAAATGTTTTTACGGTTCAAAAATTTTGGCATTTAGTGAGGCACTGTTTTTTAAACATCAGCTAAAAAGTTTTTTATCGTCAAAAAGGGAGATCAAGTTCATATTGGTGTGATTTTAATCATTATGAAGCAGTAAATTGCGCGCATAACTAGTAGTGACAAATTGGTGTCTAAACAGATTTTCCAGTTTTTTGGAAGATTTCCTGCAAATTCTTTTTTAAAAAAATTAGATTGAATTAGTTTGTAGCCTAATGTTGTCGCCAACGGTTTTGGGGATTTTCGGCCACTTTTTCAAAATTCTTTGATTGACTTTTGAGGGGTGAATTTTAAAGTGGCGTCCATAACTATATATTTAATTTTTTTATGATCAAGAAAAATTTAATTGGTTCACTAAGTTTGTAATGATTTCATTTTATAAAAAAGAACAAATGAGAACTTTGGATTTTTTTTTACGTTGAGCTGCCCTTAGTTGTAATTATGAACTATTTTTTCAAGACCTTATTTTTACAGACAGTGGTGAAATTCAGTTATCGCGTCTTATTTTTCAGGTCCTGTTTCAAATATCTTAACAGAAAAATGTTGTTTATTTCTGAAATCAAAAAAGAGTAATGATATTCTACAGGTTTTTTTAGCTAAATCAAGTTTGCTCATTACTTGATTGTACTACGCTCTGACAATGGGCCAGGACTTGTGCAACCTAAACTTGTACAGCTACACGCTGTTGAGTGGACTGTTCGAGAATTCAGGGGTCATTATGGTCATTGTGATTTTGGACTATATGGGTCAGAAGGTGGTAATGTCTGTGGAACTCATTCTCTGCTCCGTATTCCTCATCATGTGTATAAATTTCTCAGGTATGATACATTCCACACATGAAATTTTTTTGCCTTCGTATGTTTATCATCAAACAAATTAGAACTGCTTTAAATAAGAATTTAGTTTTTAATTATTCTGGAGCATATTTTTCAATATAATTTAGAAAAGTCTGCTTCTTCTATATAAATGTTTTTACGGTTCAAAAATTTCGACATTTAGTGAGGCACTGTTTTTTTAAACATCAGATAAAAACTTTTTTATCGTCAAAAAGGGAGATCAAGTTCATATTGAGTTGATTTTAATCATTATGAAGCAGTAAATTGCGCGCCAAACTAGTAGTGACAAATTAGTGTCTAAACAGGTTCTCCAGTTTTTTGGAAGATTTCCTGCAAACTCCTTTTCTAAAGATTTAGATTGATTTAGTTTGTAGCCTAATGTTGTCGCTAACGGTTTTGGGGATTTTCGGCCAGTTTTTCAAAATTCTTTGATTGACTTTTTGAGTGGTTGAACTTTAAAGTGGCGTCAAAAATTATATATTTAATTTTTTTGATGATGAAAAAAAATTTAATTGGTTCACTGTGTTTGTAATGATTTCATTTTAAAAAATAGAAAAAAATGAGAACTGAGAACTTTGGCTTTTTTTTACGTTGAGCTGCCCTTAGATATAATTATGAACTAGTTTTTCAAGACACTATTTTATAAACACTGGTGAAATTCAGTTACCGTGTCTCAATTTGCAGGTCTTGTTTCAAATCTATTATTACGGAAATGTTGTTTATTTCTGAAATCAAAAAAAAGTAATGGTATTCTACAGGTTTTTTTAGTTAGATCAAGTTTGCTCATCACTTGATTTTTTTGTTTTCCTTCGTTTCGAACATTTACCTCTGTATTTCAGTGTTGACTTTCATTATCTTAACAATGTTTTAAGTAGCTAACAGTAGCTTAGCTTGTGATGTACGAGAATTAGGAAGTGCTGATAATGTTGAAGGCAAAGAGGTTATTCTCAGAATTTTTGATTCTATAAAACTCACCCCTACTTATCCTAAGCTACTGAACCCCCACTTATCGCCCCCACCTATTTACCTGCCCCCTATACTACCCCCACCTCCAAACGCACACACACACACAATCACACCTACATATGTACCCCACCTCCCCACCTACCTCGCCCCATCTAACACCTCCACCTAGTCCGCCACCTGTCCCCAGCCCCTCTTCCACCTATCCCGATCACCTACACACATCGCTAAACTGAAAAATTGTATGCATTGTCTAAAACATTTTTATGTGTTTTATTGAGCTACCTTTTTGGTTTCTCCTCGTGTCTATTTTGATGTTCTGATTTTTGTAAGGAAGAGATAGAAATTATAATGCACCACGTTTCGAGTTGTTTCTGGTATTCTTCTGGCTATGCTTTTAGTTAGTGCACGTTTGCTTTTTATTTAAATTGTGCGCTGTTCTTTTTCTTTAAAAACATGCACTTCAAAATGTTTCTTCTAATTTGTGCACTGTTCTTTTATAAATTTGCACTATTCCTTTTTTTTTTGAAAAAAAAAATGTGCTCTGTTCACTTTTTTAAAATGTACACTGTTTCTTTTCTATATTGTGCAACGATCCTTTGTTCATCTTGTGTACTGTTCCTTTTTTAATTTGTGCTTTGCTTCCTCGTCTCTCAAATGACGTTTTCTAATACAGTCTTAATAGGTTTTTGTTCTTGAGTTGTTCATGGCTTGTCGTAATGGTTTTTTAAACAAACTTATTTTTCATGAATTGAAAAAAGATTTCCTTTTCAAAAATTTTTTCTGTTGCTCTGAACAAAGTGCCATATTATTTAGAGTACTCAATGGGTTTATAATTTACAGTTAAAATTTCTTTTATTATTCGAGACAAAAAGGTCAGTTTGAATTTTTGATCGTCTTACAGTTTTTTCGGTCAGTGTTCTAGACAATTGAAGAAATCTGTTACACATTTAGAACTTAATTTACCTATAGATGTCCATCCACTATTAGGGTCAATCCAAAATTTTACATCGGTCTGGGTGTAAAAAAAATACAAAACGTAATTCCTGATGTTCAGATCTTTTAAATTCCTAATAGATATAGTTCTGTTATAATACGTATAAAATATCGGCAATAAGTTTTTCTGGAACTCGTAAAACCAGATACTATGACATTCTAGCTATATATGAAACATCAAACGTAAATTTATAAAGCCAATGTTTGCAAACATATTGAATGAAAAGTTGATGTTTATGACCCGCAGCAAGTCAGGGGTAGATTTGGACTCTTCTTGGATTCTCGCATTGATTAACTATTCGGTTTTTATCGGTGCACGGTCTTTTTCAAATCATTTTCGCATTTTTGATTTTAATGTTGATAACTGATAAGAGCTATTTGAAATCAGGGCTCAATTAACGAGAGATACTATATAGAAAAAATGTGTCCAAAAAATACGCATTATGTCTTCAGAGAAAAGCTCGACATTTTATGGCTTTGACTATGTTTTTACAAAAACCTTGATTTGTTGTTTTGCTCTCATTTGTCCTTCTTTTTGCAGCTTCATACTTTGTCTGACAAAATAAAGGTGCAAATGGTTTTTAAGAGCTATAGGGGAACCTACGCATTGCTTTCAGCTGTTGTCTAATGCCTCTTGTGACTTTGAATATATTTGTTTTTCAAAAAACTTCAGTTACTCTTTGAAGCTTGCCAATCTTTTTATCTTGTCTCTATCCACGTAGCACAGAAACAAATTTGAGGGAAAATTTTTTCTAAGAGAAGTATAATGGTTTTTATTTACCCTATGGTTTTATATTTAAGCAATGGTTTCTTGGCTCCCACTACGAAATTTTTGAAAAGTTTAGCAAATTTTGCATTTTTACCTTTCATTTGCTCCCTTTTAAAAACATTACATTAAGAACAGCTCCAATTGGAATTGAAAGAAGACGGAAAAGAATCTTTTTTAAACCATTTCAGCGAATAGTTTACAGTTCTTACTGCTTCTAAACCATTTTGCAGGAAAACTTATTGAATTGTTTCTTTTTGCCTTTAATTGTAGTTGAATTCTGATGTCATACGGCCTATTTTTAACAATCAAAAGCCTTAATTGCTTCTGTGAAAGCTTAGTCCAATCTACTTAACAATTTCAATCCTTAGCTAAAGGTTTTAATTAATTTTGACAAATTTTTTTAAATTTTTCTTTGAATTTCCAAATGTTTGTTCTAATTGTCGTCAGAATGTAACGTGTCCTGATTACTGACAGGCTCATCAAATTGCCATTGCTCCAAAAATGCTCCAGGAGATATAAGCGAATGAATTAAACGCCTGATTTCCATTGAGACTTTTTATAGTTTTAACGTTTCAATGGCTTCAACACTCAATTCAAAAAATTTTTGCGACCTAATTTGTTGTTTTTTGTCGTCTTATAATTCAGTCTCACTATTAACAAGAACAACTGGTTACCCGAAATTCTGCAGATTTTTTTTTTTTGTTTCAAGCTGAAAGATTATGATTGTTTGATTTTTGGAACGTGTTTGTTATAATAAAATCTGTGGATTTTTCAAATTTTTATTTTTATCTTATTTTTTTTTCATTTTTTTAGTTTGACCACCGTATAGAAAGGTTGACTCCTCTTCCTAGTGAAACAGGGTTGCATCCCTTTTCTCGTCATCCAATCTTTTTTATTGTTTTATTTTCAAATAATATTTTCCTGGTATCGGTACTACGCATTTTCATAAAATGAAATTTTTCGGTATAGGCCAATTTCCTAAGTTTTTTGTTTCCTTGTTACATTAGTAAACTTTTGTGGGGGCTTTATTGGCGTTGAAAAAATGCGTAATTTAAGATATTTAATGTTCTTCAAGTATAACCTAGGGTTTTAACGGTTATAGAAACGTATTTTTGAACTTTCTCCATTTTGATCTTATCTGCTCATCATTGACAGGTCCTATCCAATGAAGTGCAGGTCTATTTGTTGAACTTAGGTTTTATCTGATTCCACATTCATTTTTTGATTCCACATTCAAGTGTCTTTTTTGATATAGGCTCCGAGTTTTGGTCAAAATTAATGTTTGCTATTATTTGATTTTTTATGTTATTCTTGTCTAGTACTCCCATTTATTGCAAGTCTCACTGGCCATCTAAAGTGGAATTAACTTATTCATTTATAGCTTTGCGAAACAGTATCTGAATCTTAAAAAGTTTTAAAATCGCCCCCATACAATCCAGGAATTTTTTTCAATTAGTTGTTTAATGAACGATTTGTGAATAATTGGAAGTTTTCTTGGTAGACAAATTGATGAGCGTGGTAGGAATATTATCTGCTAACGTTCAATACTGCTCTACTGAATTTCCTTCTTAAGTTTAAAAATTGAAACGACATATCCATTCCTTACAAGCCAAATTCATCCTACTGATAACAATTTATCAATTACCCAATCTCGCCCTCTCACTCCCTATTTAGTCCTGTCCCCTAAGTTTCTAATCTTTGCCTTCAATGCTTTAAACTGGAAATCAATGCTTGTCCTCTTGCAGCGTTTTTTTAAATTGAAGAAGAATTTTTTCAGGACTTGAGCGATGACTTCGTACTAGTCGAAAATTACTTAACTCTTCGAATCTTGAGCCTTATTGTAATTTAGGTTCGCCGCTGTTTTTTAAATCTATTATCAGTGTTTTAATTTTTTCAGTTTTTTTTCCTGGATAAGACTGCATTTAATATTTTTGATTTCTCAAACCGTATGATTTCTTGAATTTTAGCGTGGTAGTTTTTGGGCTTTTGACAAAGAAAAACTACGCCTACTTCTCACGACTTGAGGAGGAATGTTCATGGTTTTGCAGGCCTATAAAGAAATCAACGGTAAAGAATTTTTTGTGACGTTGTTTTATTAAGATCAGGTCCACACAAATTAAAATTTTGCACGATGAATTTAAATTTTTGACACTTCTTTGCGCATTCGAGCGATTTATTGACTTATAAATCCCGAGCCAATTAGTGGTTCGATCAGTTTTCTTGAAACTTCAAGAGGCTCCATTACGTCGGCAATCCTACTTATCAGCCTTGTCTGCGTTTGCGAACACGAGTGACGACGCTTTATGACTACTTTTCGCGTGGAAAAATATGGTTGAATTGTGGACAACAATCACATTAAATTTGCGGACAATCCTTACAATATTCCGTTACTGATCTCAAATTTTCTTTTTTATGTCACCAATGTGCGCAATTTATGAGTAGGGGTATGTGATCACTGCACATTAACCTTGATAAGAGTTAGCAATTACATCCCACTTGTTTTCCTTAAATCAGTTCTGGAAACCGTGCGTGGAATGTAGTTACCTTGGCGCAGATGTTAGTCACATAAATTTGTGGATAAAAGAGACACAGATCAGTCGACCTGTCTCGCTTGTTATCAAATTCTGCAATCGCGAATATCAGTGACGAATATTCCCAAATTTGATCAATTTTGACCTAGTTTCTCTTACTGGAACTGTTGTCCTCGAAAGCCTGTAAAGCCCAATATTAAAACATGGGGATCGGACAATGCTGACATTCGCAAGCAAATTTGCTGGCTCAAAATGTAGGTTTGGCGACGTAATCTCTAGGCGTACGGGTAACGGCTCAAAAGTCGCTCAGCAGAAAGATCTTTTAAGCTTGAGGAGAAACTTTGAGTTTTGTTATGTTTAACGGTTTTTCTTTTCTACGATCATTATCTCATTCTATCCTTCCAAAACTCAATCCTCCACCGCACTCTTGCGCGCAAATGTACCCTATTTAGATGTCACTGCCGCTTTCTAATCCCTTTTGATATCACAGTTTTCTGCCCATACCTCAGCGCACTAACTACAAACAAAGGGACATTGTTTCCTGTCAGTCAGGAAAAATATGTCCGACCTACCCGACATATCCGGGTGGAATGATGTGTGATTGTGTGTGTGTGTGATGTGCGTGTGTGTGTGCGTGCTTGCGTGTGTGTGTGTGTGTGTGTGTGCGTGTGTGTGTGTGTGTGTGTGTGTGTGTGTGTGTGTGCGTGTGTGTGTCTGTGAGTGTGTGTGAGTGTGTTTGTGTGTGTGTGTGTGTGTTTGTCTGTGTGTGTGTGTGTGTGCGTGTGTGTTTGTGTGTGTGTGTGTGTGTGTGGTGTGTGTGTGTCTATGTGTGGTGTGCGTGCTTGCGTGTGTGTTTGTGTGCGTGTGTGTGTGTGTGTGTGTGTGTGTGTGTGTGTGTCTGTGAGTGTGTTTGTGTGTGTGCGTGTGTGTGTTTGTGTGTGTATGTGTGTTTGTGGGTGGGTGGGTGGTTTGTTGGGTGGGTGGGTGCCCTAGTCGAGACCTGGAATTTATGAAAAGACCTATTAATTCCGGGTAGGGGGTAAATATTGAATTAAATTACACGGTCGAGGACCCTAGTTAATTTCGACGCTAATTCTTTCCATAAGTCCAGCCAAATTCTTTTCATATGCAAAAATGAGGCAAACTAAAAAGTTCCGACAACATTTGGGTTCGATCTCGTGACCTTCTCAATCTTAACCCAATGCTTAACCAATTGCGCTACATGTCCTTATCTTTGAAGGAAATTGAAAACAAGTCATTATATCGGTCGCGAGCGTAATTCCAGGACATGTTTTATTGTGCAGCCAAATTCCAGAACACCTTTATTGTCCAGCCAATTTCCAGAACTCCTTTATTGTCCAGCCAAATTCCAGGACGTATGTTTTAGTTCCAGCCAAAGTCCAGGACATCACGTTAGGTCCAGACAAATTCCAGGACGTATGTTTTAGTTCCAGCCAAAGTCCAGGATATCACGTTAGGTCCAGACAAATTCTTTTCATACCCAAAATCTGTCGAGGACAGTCTTTTCTTACCTTAAATCTTTCGAGGACGTTCTTTTATTAAATCCAGGTCTCGACTGGGGTGGGTGGGTGGTTGGATGGGTGGGTGAGTTGATGAGGGCGTGCGTGGGATTAGGGCGTGAGGGTGAGAGGGTGGGGGTATCATTAACAGAAAGGGTGATCTGTTGTTCGGCTCCTACCCCCAGTGTTTTATTGCCCCCCCCTACAAATTTTTTACTGTTATACAGGACGGTACTATGTAGAAAGAAGCTCGCGAGCTTGACGGGCGTAAAGATGTAGAGATGTATGCCCTCTAAGCTGGGGGGGGGGGGCAGGGCTGAAACAGTATAGATCCAGTACTGATTACTGATAGCTGGAACTAGTCAATACTATCAAATTACCCCCATTAAAGTTCTGTGTACTTGTTACATATTCATTTATAGATGACAATTCCCCTCCCCCCAAAAAAGAGTCGGATTCCTGAAACTCACTTTGTACGTGTGATATTTTAGTGTGTTCAGGTATTTAATTGTCCCAATTGTTCAGGGTTCAAGAATTTATTATAGATACAAAAATAGCTCTGCTGATCTTCGCCTCACTCAGTAAGCTGTTTGTCACTGGATCTTATGACCTCGTATTCTTATACACTGGAGAACTGCTTCCTACACTCTCAAGGGCAACAGGTCAGAGCAAATTTTAATTGATAGAGATTACTCATTATCTATCCTAACATTTTTTCCCGTTAAAGTGTGCTTTTCCCTCAGTTTTGGCTAAATTCTCCTAAATATATGCAGATCCATTTTTGATTTTTGTAACTTTATTGGTCAAAAATTGCTCATTTTCATTTGGCGAGTTAAATATTTCTGGTTTTCAGTTTTAAATACATTTCTGTTGTATTTTTTTATAGCGCCTATTTGTTCTAATCTCTTCGAACACTTTATCTCACATGATGTTAGAAATTTCTATAATTTTTTTTCTAAAAACAACGGTATTTTCAAATCACAGATGAGCCTCAGTACTCAAAAATCACTCAGTTCTCAAAAGACACCATCAATTTGAAAGATGCCCTAAGGTTTAAGAGATTAAATGTTTGGGAAAATGTGACACAACTTTGGCTCAATGGAGGCTCAAATTTTTGCTTTAAAGCTATCAACTTTGTTCCAACGAAAGAAACAATTCGGATATAAGATATTCACTATTACAAAAACTGCTGAATTAAGATGCAAACGAGCAGTATTTTTTGTTTGAAGATATTCCGTCTACATTTCGCGGCGCGCGAGTCAGCTAAACCAACGCTTGAAATGCCGTATTGTCTAAAACCTACAATAGTTTTTTTTTGAAATCGGAGTACAAAAAACATGTTTCAATATGTTTCTAGAGATACAGGTCAATTGCTTCTCACTTTGAAGTCGAAAAAGTAACATACACGAAAAAAATCAAAAGAGTCTGAGGGTTGTTTTTATGTAATTGCACCCCATGACAAGCAAACATCTGTGGAAAAAACTTACCTCATCCCAAATTGCTCAACCCTGGGCGAGACTGAATGGTTATCGTGTAAGATCTTACAAGATTCTTGCAAAGAAGGTTTATCTTGCAAGATCTTGTCTGACGAATGTTTATTTTGTAAGATCTTAAAAGGCAAATGTTTATCTTATAAGAGTCTTGCAAAATTAAACGACTGCAAAACTGTTGTTACTTAGCATCTAAGAAGGGGACCAATACCCTCAGAGTAGGACGACGGCACGCACGCACAAAAAGTGACTGAAACCAAAATCATTAGTCACTGATCTTACGTACAGTCATGAAAATGCCGTTTTGCTACAGAAACCTAACTTCAAACACCAATCTTTGCTTTCTTTCTCAAGAAACCTACTCAATGAAATAGAAACAAACCAGCACAACGAGTGTAGATTGAAGATGGAAGTACTTATAAATGAATTCATTAAATTAATATTTTTTACGATAAATCTTCAGCAATTAATTATGATAACAAATTATGAAATAATAGATTAATTCAGTAAATTAAATTTTTTCAGATTTTTTTTTATTAATTAATAGTAATTAACAAATTATGCAAGTATTGTGTTTAATCGTTTTCTCCAAGTTGAGCTCTTAAATACAGATTCCTAGGATTTAAAGCGAACGGATACCTTATAAGACTCATTTTAAACCAAACGGTTATCTTGTAAACTTCCTCCAAGGAGAACGATTGTTTTAAGACAATTGGTTATCGTGTAAGATTCTTTTAAGACGAATGGTTATCTTATAAGATCTTGTATGGCGAATGTTTATCTTGTAAGATTCGATCAAAAAATCTTGTAAGACGATGCATCCTCTTGTAGGATTCTGTCGGAATCTTCTAAGATCTAACATGATAACCATTCGGAGTTGTCCCGGGAAGCTAGATTTTTACACGAAAACATGTTCTGCTTAACTTTTGCTCATCTTTTGCTCGACTTCAATTTTTCACATCAAACCATTTCGATACGCCTCACTTTATGGTTCTCAAGTTTTGCTCTGCACGGAATGAGTTCCTAAAACTAGCTATTTTCAATTCATAAGTTGAGTAACAGCCTTTTCATTGCTCTGCAATATCTTTAAGTGTTTAGTTTGCACACTAATGCATAAATCTTAGTGAGCAATTATGGACATTAGTCGATAATTTTAGAAATTCTAGAAAGCTCACAATCAACCCAAAAATTCGTGTTGTTTTGTAAATTTGATATTTGCCAAAAACGGAAACATCTGAGCAATGCCAGTTTTCACAATGGTGTTGAAAAGAAGGTCAGAAGAGTAAAAACTACCCAGTTTTATTTCAAACTAAAAAGCAGTATTGTAGAATGACAAAAATTGTTTTCATCTTTCAAAATGATTGACGTTCTTAGTCCTTTTAACATTTTTAACAACTGCCTTGGGAGTTGGATTTCCTTGGAAAAGTGTTGTCTAGTTTTACACAGTCATCACTTCAGTACAAACAGAGGAAAATTTTAAAAAATGTCAATGTTGCAAAAAAACTGTCCATGATTGTGACATGAAGATATAATGCTTCACCGAAAACGCCCATGAAAAGATTTTTGCTCTTTCCATAAAAAAGACTTTTCCTCGACTTTGACTACGAACCCCGACATTGTAATTTTAGTCAATAAAAATCCTCCACACTTGTAGGAGTCTTTTCATATGACGAAGTCTCAAATTGGTTTCCTTTAATCTGCTTGGCATGGGTCCACCTGTCCATGACTGATCTAAACTGGTCTTACTGGTCCATAAGAGATGATTCCTGGGAATTAACAACCCCTGATTCTTATAGGTATGGGAATCTGTAATGCAGTGGCTCGACTGGTGGGAATGTCTTTTCCATTCATAGACATGCTTAACACTGTAGTCGACGGAGCCTCTCTCGCTTTCATGATCACCCTAGCCATTCTGAGTGCCCTGGTCATCCTCATACTGCCAGAGACAAAGGGCCAGGAGCTGCCAGAGACTGTAGATGAGTGTTATTTGCTGGCACAGGGCAAGTTGAAGAAATCAGGAGCAATGAAAGCTTCTGAAGAAATTGAAATTGGGTTAGTAGTTTTTTATCACATTCCCCCCATTTAAAATACCGAAAGTATTTCTAGAACATTTTTATTCATCAAGCAAAGGTAAAACCTAAATTGGCTCACCAACATAGTTATGAAGTTAACCTAATTCAGACAAAAATCGGAGTCTAATTCGAGTCTGATTCAGAGAATACCAGAGCAAAATGTGAATTGAACCGACCCTAAATCAGTGCTGAATGGTTTCTGAAGAACCTCAGGATTCAGTACTGAATTAATCTGAATGTTGGTCTTGTAATTTTTTTAAAAAGCCATGATATATTCGATTTGCCCTGGTGTGGTGAACAGTGAAACACCAAAATAGGCAAACTGCAAAAGGAGATTTGGTTTGAAGTTGATTGGCAAGGTCTGGGTATGGAGGCTGTTCAACCCCAGATGATAAATGAACAGTCTGATTCGTCTTTGTGGCACATTTCTGAATCAGCAGACCGCTGTGTCGAATCTTGTGACCACATAGTTGAATCAAGTTCCCGATAACTCTGATTAATTAACCCTGTTTGACGAGTAACCCCATTTTCAAAAAGGAACCCTGCAAGTTTGAGCCATAAGCCCACTATTTTAAATAATTACTCCACAAGGAAGCAATAGTTTTATTCATAGTCTGTATAAATCCGCCTAATGGTCCGCTTAAGACTGAATGAATAAACAAGAAATGTGAAAGATTACAAAATCACATCAAAATTCAACCAGAGTTTTATTATAAAAGATGGTTCACAACTTTAACCAAAACCACAACTAAAGGACTAATATTTTTTCAATTCTACAAGTTCTCAACTAAGCGGCTTGATCTAGCTGCGGTTCTCCGATGTTCTCGGTGTTCTGATTTCCAATCGCGCATTATTCTGATTTCATCGAGTCAATTCAATTCTCTCAACAATGTCTTTGTTGTCACAACTTCTCTGGAGGTCAACTCCTAAGCAACAGCTCTGTTATGGTACTGTTTAGTATTGTCGTGGTTCTACTCGTTAGTAACTTTTCAAGCAACGACGTACAAGAGTGTTCAAACCAAAGATTCTGTTCACATCACATTAGGGACCAAATTAGTTATGCCTTTATTGCGTAAAGTTTGTAATGTCTTTAAATGAACAATTGAATGACCTGAACGCCTTTTTTTTTACATTACTGACTTCAATTCAAGCTGTTGAAACTAAAACAAAAGCAGTATCAGACTTATGAGGCTACCAATTAATCAACCGGTCAAACTACCAACTCAAAAATTTAAGCTTTTTTGGAATTCTAAAATCCCCCTACGGTATCTATGAAACAGATTCCCCAAAAGTGACAACGATGGAACGTGCCTCAAGAAATTACGAACTCCCTATTATTTCAGAACACCGGAACACGCTACGACAAAAACACGGAGATAGCCAATGTTTATAAAAATAACCCCCTGAGAAAATAGTTCTTTTATATTCTCAACTTTTAGACCCACAATGATTTGTCCCACTTACATTCGGTTCATCAAATGGTGCTCAAGTGCAAGCCAATATACATGCTAACAACTTGTTACGGACCGATTTTTGAATTTTAAGTTGTATCCAATTTCATTGCAACATTTTGAGAGAAAAGTAGGATTTCCCAAATTCTACACAACGAGACTCTATCTTTTTCGAACATACGTTGGTCTGATTTGACTCAGATGAGGTGTCGTTGTGGTATGTGATGGTTTGATCATAAAAAACTCAATCAATCTTAGAGCATAAGATGGCCTTGAGAAGGATCTGGCCTAGCGTCTCGGTCTGGCCAAAGGTCTGAACAAAGTCTGTTCAGTCTGGCCAATCTGTTTTTGTATATGGTCGGTCTGGAACCCCACTGTCTGCCACCCAAGCCGGTTGGCCTATAACTGTCTCGGGTCGCCTAACTCATCCTGCGAAGTCCACGATTATATTTGAAGTTCAGGAAACTTAATCAAACTTCTGAACGCTTAGAACTTATGCTCAATATCATAATTTTTTTGAAGTTCAGTTTCCTGTTAAAGTTCAAACAATGTTTAGCAGTAATTTTATTCTGAAACTGAAATTCAACACTAAACAATTGTCAGTTACTTTTTTCTTGTATTTTAGTGACTCCTTTCCGTCGGAAGAAGCAGTTTAATGACGAAGATTTCAAATCCTCCAGAAGAAAAACTGCAACAATCGGTCATCCTTTATTCAATTCTCTTCGCTAGAAGAATTCTCTTTGAGTTATAAAAACCTTATTAAATGATAACAATTTGTTAGTTTCAAATGAAGAAAGCTCCCAAACAATGTAGCTAAATGTAGCGTAAGTTTACAAAATGCTGTGATCACAACTAGAGTCATTTAAAACATTAAAAACTGTTGTTATACCCCTCATGTTGTCATCAGACATCTCGTCTCAATTGCCTTTGTCTTTTACAGATTCTCCTGGCGATAACTAAATTGTGTATCCATCATCACTTAATTGACGTTTTGTACAATGATTTGATTATTACCACCTTCTATTCTGTCGTTCGCTTCTATTATGAATATCAAAAATATCATCTGATTCTGTCTTCACGAGTTTTCTTAGTTTGCATTATGAAACTTCACTTTAATCAGATATATTTGGAGATTGAGAAAAATAAAATTGCCCCATATTTCAGTGGTACGAGAAAACATCGATCATTGGTCCAAGTTAAGCTCTGACCCAAAAATCACAAGGCGGACAAAACGCAGAACAAACAAAATGTAATCACGTGTTAGTAGAAGTTCGAGACCTTTAATTGCTTTACAATTTTAATGCTTCAGACTAATCAAAAGTATTTCAAGTTGAATAATCACAATAACATCTTTCAGCATTATGCGTTAACTTTTGCCAATTTTCTGAGTATTGGGTGACCAATGTTCGCAAACAAAAAAATGTTCATTGCAAGTATGCTCGACGGCGAAGTTTAGAAAGAACTATTAAAGCAAATAAACATCCCTCAGAAAGCGTCAGAATTCGCTATCAATATTTAGATGAGAAATCAAAACCAATTGAGAATTGCTGAAACTTCTGCCTATACGTTCAGCACATCTGGCATGGTTAATCAAAGTTCAAAGAAATTGGAACGCCTTTCCAAAAACTTTTCGTCAAATCAAAAAAGCAACAAACAGAAGCCAAGTACTTTCCCTAACTGGGGAAACTAGTCGTCGCCTTATTATCCGATATCCTGCCCCGCTCAAAGAATGATGATCCCAGATGAATGATCCCATTTACGACTCTGATTACGACGAAGTGGACAATGTCTGGATAGCACTAATCTCGGACAACCAATGTTTAAGAGGACTGGAACCAGTGAATCTGCAAGTCCTGTTCGGAAACATCTCGAAAAAATCATTTATGAATTCCGGCAGCCTCTAGCACTATTGTTCATGAGAATTTGGCAAATTGCATCACAAACGTAGCTGACGTGCTGATGTATTTAGTTTTATTTCGATATGCATTTTTAAACGCAGAAAAGCGACTGAAGAATTTTGAGACAGAAGTTTTCTGAACGAACTACAAGATAAGAAAAGTGCCATTGTATGCACTTAAGATATCCATATATGACAAGGTACGACTGCTAATAAGTTAAAATTCACGAAAGAGCATTCTGACATCCTTCATATTCGCACTTTTGATCATATAACCCTTTAATGTTTTGCCAGACTTTCTGGTTTGTTTTCAATTTTCCATAAAAATCATACACGACTTAGTGTTAAAACTGAGTGTTTTAACATACAATTACCGGTTTAACGTAAAACTTTCACATACAATTATCGGTGTTTTTGCTACGATCTTTGTATCGGTTTACTCAAGAGCTCTCGCTATGTCTCTATACTCTTTTATCACCACTGTTTACATCGCAGAAGTCGTGATAAAAAAGAAGTATAAGCTCGTAGTCTAACGACTACGCAGATTTCATAGCGTTAATGGCACGGTAATGAGGTATTTCACGGGTTTAGATATGCAACTGTTCCTATCGCAACGATGGTTCAATAAACTTTTTCGGACCAAAACCACAAAAGTTTTTACAAAAAGTTTGCTTTTTGTTGTATCACTTTGTTAACGGTTTGAAAAGAGGTCGAATATAAAAGATAATACTGTGTATCAAAAAGCAGTATTCTTGCTTGTATTTTTTCAAGAGTACTAGATTTTAGTTTCTGATTTTATTTTTGGTCCGTTACTTGATAGTTATAACAGATAGTTTGAGTTCTCGGGCACATTTTTTCGTAATGCTTCTTAACGAACGCTGATTCACAGACATATGATTTTTTACTTACATTAGACTGCTGCTCGGTCTGTGACCTCATTGAAATCCATTCTTGTTAGGTACAAAAAACTGTAGTCTAATATACATAAGAATGACTAAATTGTAAATCATAGCGTTTGTTAAAAATTTGAATGAGAAAAAAGAAGTCAATCGGATACTTCAAGCTGTGCTTTTTCATGCTGTTTCTTGGTGACCTCAGTCAGAGTCACCTAAGCCTTCAAAAATTAGCGCCAAGAAACAATTCCTTATGCATGTTTGACTCCCCTCTTTTCCTAAAAAGCTTAGGAAAGAAGAAGTCAATTGGATAGATAAGCGGTGTCTCGTACAGATTAACAATATATACTGAAATGTGTTTTCTCTCAGCAAAATCCAATATTGTATTTTGCTTGAATTCGAGTGACTCTTACTATTCGTTGGTATTTTTTCCGCGATTACAATAGTATATTTAGTTATGAACCGCTTAACAAAAAAAATTTTGAGTTTCGCCTCTAATTTTTTGATTTGCTTGGCAATTGATTGTTTTGAAAAAAAATCAACTGAACAATGAATTTGGATAATAGAGAATGAAATAAAAGTGAGACGCAGAATTTGATCAGCAGGTTGATCGTGCACTATGTTTTGAACAGGAGAAAAAAACTAAAAATTACGGCAAAAACCAGGAAGTTGTATGCATGAACAGACAGTGAATCATATTAAGGAAAATAAAAAGAATGAGCAAATGAAAAAATGATCCCCAAGGAGGGAAATTAACATCAAAATACGAAAAAAAAAGAACCAATTTCAAAATTAAATGGATTTAATGACTAGCGCCACACATTAAGGACTTAACAGGATCAAATGTAATAATATATCAGGTTTCTCCTGTGGCAAATTAAACATATTTGTAATTAGTTTTTAACTGAAAATTTAAAAAAATGTCTACTGGTTATCATAACTTAAAAAATCTTTGTTCTATTTCGTTTACTTTTGGGATATTTTCAGCAAATTTAGTGAAGCCTCCGTTCGTGGCACGGGTAATCCTATTTCGGGATGTTGAAGTACTCTGGACTCGTTGGGTCTTGTTCCTGCTTTTGACTGCATCTTAGGTTATTCTGTGACGTCTCTTAAACTCAATATCACAGCAAGACCAGTATTACAGCGGTCTTCGGGTATAAGCTCGTCCCACCGAACTGTTTCTAGATCAATTTTGACGCAGTTCAAAATGTTATTATCACATAAAAAGAGTTCTCCACTTTAAACATGAATAGCAAAATTGTTGTAAAATTTTCTTTAGCGGCAGAGAAAGGAATTTGTCTATTTTTCTCAACAGTTTAAGGCACGAATTTAAGAGGTCTCTGGGTGCGTTTTCAACTTCGAAAGCTTCAGAGATCTTATCATCGTTTCTCCATCAAGCGATTCAAAGGTGTTAACAAGATCAAAAAAATCATTTTCCAGGTTTCTCTGATTTATCTCAAATCCTTCATGAACTTTTTCAGGTCTCATTTGGCTTGCAGAGTGATTCTTTGTTTTTTGAAGCTAAACTGGTCCTTTTTGTGATCGGTTCTCCCTTTAATTATGCTTTGATTATCTTGCATAGAAGTTTGCCTTATGCTACTAGCATAAATAAGGCCCAATAGTTGTTCTGATCTGATCTCGGTTGTTTCATGCAAATATTAACAAATTTAGCGTCTTTATTTTTTAAACCATTTTGATTTTTTTTTAATCAGACGTTTTTGAACATTTTTGTGAGAAGGGGGACCTACACCAACTAGTCCTCAAATTCTCTTAGCATTCCTGGAACAACGGTTTTTTTCCAAGTGCTTTCCCCGCTTTCAGGGATATGAAGTTTATTCCAACCTCGGCATCATTGGTCTCTCTACAGAAGTAATTCGAACTGGTTGGTTACATGAGAGGCATTTAGCACAGTGGCATTTTGAGTCAGTCGTTGCTTGAACAACTTTTGATAATGATCCTGACATTGAGTATTGTTGGGGCCGCTTATTCTATTGTTACGTTCAAACGAGGTTACTATGTATGTTCGCAATGTCTCTCTCACGACTTGACAGGCCATTCTAATTTCATTACCATCTAGTTGTTCTGCAAACATTTTAAGATTTGTGACGATTGCTCTTTCTTTGTATTCAGAGGTGTCTCTTTCCAATTCTCTGTTCAATTTATCTTGTTCCATCTTTCTGCTCCCAAAATTTTTTGAAAGGTACAATTTATTCAATGCCATTCTCTTTGGATTAATTCTAATTCGCTTGGCGACATCAGTCACAGTGATATTTTTCTGATATTTAAAATCTTATTCCTGAGAGAACTTTTCAACTTTTGAAGTTGTGATGCTGATCGTAGACCGAAAAGTGTTTGCTACGCATATTTCGTTCAGAGTTTTTTCCTTGTATTCTTTTTTGACCACTTTTCAATGCATAAAATAAGCTTTGCGTGCGGAAAATCCTGACAAGATTTTTTTTGTCTCTTACTCTGAGATGTTTAGCTGCCGACAAGATGGCACCTCTCTGGTTCCCTAACGTCGACAGATGCATTTCCGCACAATTTTCAAGAAGATTTTTTTGACACTCAGCTTGGGGTCAGTGACATATTGAACTAGGAGGAAACCCTTCCGGCTATTCTCAACATTTTTGGCTGTTTTCTCGATCTGTCATGGCAGATGTTGATTCCGAGAATGCTCCACTTGTACCAAGCGTTGTATTAAATTCTCCAAAATGTAGCATCTTTTAATAAAAGATGTGATCTGAACTCGAGTGCATTACGCCAATTCCTTTAAGTATGCTATGTAATCATTTTCATCAACGCTTTCATTTGGGGCAAAGGTTATCGCCAATTTCAAATATGCACCCGCTGTTTCTTCAACAAATTTCGTCGCATTTCTTTCAGAAACTGTAATGGATTTATTCATTTTCACCACTTTTGTGTCGCAAATGACTCGGACACCGGCTGTTGCTCTTTTGGCATTCCAATGGTGTTGTTTAGTGTGTAATCACCATATGTGCATTCTTCACAACCCCGTTGGTGTGTTTCAATGAGCAAAACTAATTGTAATTGGCGCCTTTACATGGCTTCAGTGCCTGACTACACACCCACCTATCTTAGCACACCTTTCCCACCCGAAAGACCTACCCCAACACCCCATCAACAACTTAGCTACCTCCAACTTCCTATACTCCCAAACTACCCTCTACATCTACCTAAGCCCACAAGTCCTACCTACCCGCCCCGATCTACCTGCTCACCAGCTCAGTGGGTGCATATTATTTGCACCCCCAGCACTCCCCACCACGTGCAAAGATTTTGCATAATGTTTGAAGCAATTTTGTGCTCAAAGAGATGTATCTACGGTTGAGGTCATTATGGAAATCATTTATTGGCGATACAGATTTTGATGAATTCTTTAGGTGCCAGTGGATATTGAAATAATTCTCAATTCTCGTATGTTGATAGAATTCCGGCAGACATGTGGTAGCGTGATGTACCTCGCCAGATTGAACAAGAAAGGTATGAAGGAGCTTGATATTATGTCCTTCATAGGCAGCGATTGATCCCATGGAGCCCATCAGGGGAGCAGATATACCAGGTCGCCTATCCCAAATTGTACTTCAGATGTGTTCATCCCAACAACAGAAGATCACATACAAACTTATAACATCACCACAATTTCTTTTTTGAACAGATTGAAAACTTTGAACAACATTGATAGATCCAAGATTTAAATCAATATCAAACTAACCCGGCCAACGCTGCACACACAACGATTCCTCACATCATAGAAGTTTGTTGAAAATGCTTTAAAGATAAATTTAAAAAATAAATTTCTGTTAGTTAAAACTTTATCACAGAGAATATACCATTTCGATCTGACTTCTAGACTAGTATTACTCGCTTCGAGTTTAATGTTGAGTCAGAACAATTCCCGGGTTGAATTTTTCCGCCCGAAATGACGTAAAAGTGGGGCTGCAATGAGAGGATTTTTTAGGAAAAAGCAGCTCAAAAAAGGGGGTAAAACGATATAAGAGTTCGAGGGTAATGGAGAAATTACCCCCGAACTCTTACATCGTTTTATCCCCCTTGACAGAACAAAAAGAAGTATGAGTGGGGGGTTAACTTGCCTTTTACCCCCTCACTCTTACACCATTTCACCCTCCCCCCTTGGAAGCCCAATGCAGCCCAAAAAAAAGTGCGAGTTTTGAGCTGCATTTTCCTAACAAATCCTCCCATTGCAACCCCATTCTAACATCAATTTAACCCCCTTGGCAGCCCAACGCTTACACCATTTTACCCCTCAGTCTTACATTGTGTTAACCCCCATACCTGAAGACTGCCAGTCTTGAATCCACAACTTCTGTGCCCTCAGCTGCAACGCCTTAACCTCCAGACCATCAAGGCTTGTCCAACTCTTGATGGCCTTTATATACGAGTAATACTTGTTAGAATTGCCACCTCTCAACAAATTACCCCCTCACTCTTACATCGTTTTACCCCCTCAGAACAAATTACCCACTCACTCTTACACCATTTTACCCCCTTGGCAGCTCAACTCTTTGCTCATTTTATCCCCCTCTGGACAAATTACCCCCTCACTCATACACCATTTTATACCCCTTGGCTGCCCAACTCTTACCTCATTTTACCCCCCCCCCGAACAAATTAGCCCCTCACTCTTACACCATTTTACCCCCCCCCCCATTGGCAGCCCAACTCTTACATCATTTTACCCCCTCTGAACAAATTACCCCCTCACTCTTACACCATTTAACCCCCTTGGTAGACCAACTCTTACATCATTTTAGCCCCTCTGAACGAAAAACCCCTCACTCTTACATCATTTTACCCCCCTTGGCAGCCCAAATCTTACATCATTTTACCCTCTCTGAAAAATTACCCCCCCCCCCCCACTCTTACACCATTTTATCCCCATGGCAGCCCAATTCTTATCTCATTTTACCTCTCTGAACAAATAACCCCCTCATTTTTACACCATTTTACCCCCCTTGGCAGCCCAACTCTTACGTCATTTTAAACCCTCTGAACAAATTACCCCCTCACTCTTACACCATTTTAACCCCCTTGGTAGCTCAACTCTTAGCTCATTTTACACCCCTCTGAACTAATGACCCCCTCAATCATACACCATTTTACCCCAATTGGCAGCTCAACTCTTACATCATTTTAGCCCCTCCGAACAAATTACCCCCTCTCTTTTACACCATTTTAACCCCCTTGCCAGCTCAAATCTTAGCTGATTTTACCCCCCTCTGAACAAAATACCTCCTCACTCTTACACCATTTTACCACCCTTGGCAGCCCAACTCATGCCTCATTTTACCCCTCTGAACTAATTACCCCCTAACTTTTACACCATTTTACAGCCCTTGTCAGCTCAACTCTTACATCATTTTCCCTCCTCTCGACAATTTACCCCCTCACTCTTACACCATTTTACTCCCCTTGGCCGCTCAACTCTTATTTCATATTACGCCCCTCTGGACAAATTACCGCTTCATTCTTTGACCATTTTACCCCCCTTGGCAGCCCAACTCTTACAACATTTTATCCCCTCTGAACAAATTACCCCACAAACTCACACCATTTTGCCCCCTTGGCAGCCCAACTGTTACATCATTTTCCCCCTCTGGACAATTTACACCTCACTCATACGCCATTTTGCTCCCCTTGGCAGCTCAACTCTTACATCATTTTTCCCCCTCTGGACAAATAACCCCCTCACTCTTAAACCACTTTACTCCCCTTGGCAGCTCAACTCTTAGCTCATTTTACCCTTCTCTGGACAAATTAACCCTCACTCTCACACCATTTTACCCCCTTGGCAGACCAACTCTTACATCATTTTATCCCCTCTGAACAAATTACCGCACACACTCACACCATTTTGCCCCCTTGGCAGCCCAAATGTTACATCATTTTCCCCATCTGGACAAATTACCCCTGACTCATACACCATTTTACTCCCCTTGGCAGCTCAACTCTTATCTCATTTTACCCCCCTCTGGACAAATTACCGCCTCACTCTTACACCATTTTAACCCCTTGGCAGCCCAACTCTTACATCATTTTATCCCCTCTAAACAAATTACCCCTCACTCTCACACCATTTTACCCCCTTGGCAGCCCAACCCTTACTTCAATTTACGCCCTCTGGACAAATTACCTACTCACTCTTACACCATTTTACTCCCCTTGGCAGCTCAACGCTTAATTCATTTTACCCCTCTGGACAAATTACCGCCTCACTCTTAAACCATTTTACTCCCCTTGACAACTCAACTCTTGGCTCCATTTTATTCCCCTCTGGACAAATTAACCCCTCACTCTTGCACCATTTTAACCCCCTTGGCAGCCCAACT
Organism: Convolutriloba macropyga; assembly: GCF_964194025.1. Lineage (NCBI taxonomy): Eukaryota > Metazoa > Xenacoelomorpha > Acoela > Convolutidae > Convolutriloba > Convolutriloba macropyga. The sequence goes on from NC_134475.1 coordinate 67,351,591, forward strand.
CTTACACATCAATTTACCCCTTTTGAACAAAAACTCCTCACCCTTACACTATTTTACCTCCTTGGCAGCCCAACTCTTCCTTCATTTTACCCCCTCTGGACAAATTACTCCCTCACTCTTACACCATTCTACCCCATTGCCAGCTCAACTCTTAGCTCATTCTACTCCCCTCTTAACAAATTAAACTTTCACTCTTGCACCATTTTATCCCCTTGGCAGCCCCAATCTTACATCATTTCACCCCCTCTGAAAAAATTACTTCTCTCTCTTTCACTATTTCACCCCCCTTGGCAGCTCAATTCTTCGCTCTTTTTATTCTCCTCTGGACAAATTACCCCCTCACTCTTACACCATTTTAACGCCCTTGGCAGCCCAACTCTTACACTTACATCAATTTACTCCCTCTGAACGAAAACCCCCTCACTCTTACACCATTATACCTCCTTGGCAGCCCAACTCTAAAATCATTTTACCCCTCTGAACAAACTACCCTCTCACTCTTACACTATTTTACCCCCCTTGGCAGCTCTACTCTTAGCTCATTTTACTCCCCTCTGGACAAATTACAACTTCACTCTTAAATCATTTTACCCCCCTTGGCAGCCCAGCTCTTACCTCATTTTCTCTCCTCTGGACAAATTACCTACTCACTCTTACACCATTTTACCACCCTTGGCAGCCTAACTCTTACATCATTTTATCCCTTCTGAACAAATAACCCCCTGACTCTTGCATCATTTTACCCACTTGGCAGCCCAACTCTTACATCATTTTACCCCCTCTGAACAAATAACTCCCTCGTTCTTACAATTTTTTATCCCCCTTGGCATCTCAATTCTTTGCTCATTTTACTCCCCTCTGGACAAAATACACCCTTGCTCTTACACCATTTTAACCCCCTTGGCAGCCCACCCCTATACTTACATCATTTTATTCCCTCTGAACAAATTACCCCCTCACTCTTACACCATTTTAACCCCCTTGGCAGCGCAACTGTTACATCATTTTCCCCCTCTGGATAGATTACCCCCTCACTCTTACATCATTTTAGTCCCCTTGGCAGCTCAACTCTTAGCTCATTTTACCCCCCTCTGGACAAATTACCGCCTCACTCTTACACCGTTTTCACCCCCTTTGCAACCCAACTCTTACATCATTTTCACCCTCTAGAAAAATTACCTCCAAACTCTTACCCCATTTTACTCCCCTTGGCAGCATAACTCTTACTTCATTTTACCCCCTCTGAACCTTTACCTAGTCACTCTTACACCATTTTAACCCCTTGACAGCTCAACTCTTAGCTCATTTTATTCCCCTCTGGACAAATTACCCCCTCACTCTTGCACCATTTAACGCCCTTGGCAGCCCAACTCTTACACTTACATCAATTTACCCCCTCTGAACGAAAACCCCCTTACTCTTGCACCATTTTACTACCTTGGCAGCCCAACTCTAATATCTTTTTACCCCCTCTGAACAAATTACCCCCTCACTCTTACACTATTTTACCCCCCTCGGCAGCTCAACTCTTACATCATTTTATCCCCTCTGAACAAATAACCCCTCACTCTTGCACAATTTACCCCCTTGGCAGCCCCAATCTTACATCATTTCAACCCCTCTGAACAAATTACCCCCTCTTTTTAACTATTTTAACCCCCTTGGCAGCTCAACTCTTCGCTCATTTTATTCCCCTCTGGACAAATTACCCCCTCACTCTTACAACATTTTAACGCCCTTGGCAGCCCAACTCTAATATCATTTTACCCCCTCTGAACAAATTACCTACTCACTCTTACACCATTTTACAACCCTTGGCAGTCCAACTCCTACATCATTTTACCCCTAGGGACAGATTACCCCTCACTCTAACACCTTTTTACTCCCCTTGGCAGCCCAACCCCAACACTTACATCATTGTACCGCCTCTGCACAAAAACCCCTCACCGTTACACGATTTTACCCCCCTTTGGCAGCCCAAATTTTACCTCATTTTACCCCCTCTGACAAATTACCCCCTCACTCTTACAACATTTTAACGCCCTTGGCAGCCCAACTCTAATATCTTTTTACCCCCTCTGAACAAATTACCTACTCACTCCTACACCATTTACAACCCTTGGCAGTCCAACTCCTACATCATTTTACCCCTAGGGACAGATTACCCCCTAACTCTTACACCATTTTACTCCCCTTGGCAGCTCAACTCTTAGCTCATTTTACCCCCCTCTGGACAAATTACCGCCTCATTCTCACACCATTTAACCCACCTTGGCAGCCCAACTCATACATCAATTCATCCCCTCTGAACAAGTTACCCCTCACTCTCACGCCATTTTACAACCCCCCACCCCCCCCCCCCCCTGGCAGCCCAACTCTTACATCATTTTATTCCCTCTGAACAAATTACTCCTCACACTTGCAACATTTTACCCGCCTTGGCAGCTCAACTCTTAGCTCATTCTACCCTTCTCTGGACAAATTACCCCTCACTCTCACACCATTTTACCCCATTGGCAGCTCAACTCTTACTTCACTTTACCCCCTCTGGACAAATTACCTACTCACTCTTACACCATTTTACCCTTCTTGACAGCTCAACTCTTAGCTCATTTCATACCCCTCTGGACAAATTACCCCCTCACTCTTGCACCATTTTAACCCCCTGGCAGTCCAACTCTTACACTTACATCAATTTACCCCCTCTGAACAAAAACTCCCCAATCTTACACCATTTTACCTCCTTGGCAGCCGAACTCTTACTTCACTTTACCCCCTCTGGACAAATTACCTACTCACTCTTACACCATTTTACCCCCCTTGACAGCTCAACTCTTAGTTCATTTTATACCCCTCTGGACAAATTACCCCTCTCTCACACCATTTTACCCCCTTGGCAGCCCAACTCTTACTTCACTTTACCCCCTCTGGACAAATTACCTACTCACTCTTACACCATTTTACCCTTCTTGACAGCTCAACTCTTAGCTCATTTTATACCCCTCTGGACAAATTACCCCCTCATCCTTGCACCATTTCAACCCCCCTGGCAGTCCAACTCTTACACTTACATCAATTTACCCCCCATTAACAAAAACTCACCAATCTTACACCATTTTACCTCCTTGGCAGCCCAACTCTTACTTCACTTTACCCCCTCAGAACAAATTATCTACTCACTCTTACACCATTTTACCCCCCTTGACAGCTCAACTCTTAGCTCATTTTATACCCCTCTGGACAAATTACCGCTTCACTCTTACACTATTTTACCCCCCTTGGCAGCTTAACTCTTAACTCACTTTAATCCCCTCTTAACAAATTACGCCCTCACTCGTGCACCATTTTACACCCTTGGCAGCCCCAATATTACATCATTTCACCCCCTCTGAACAAATTACCCCTCTCTTTCACTTTTTTACCCTCCTTGGCAGCTCAACTCTTCGCTCATTTTATTCCCCTCTGGACAAATTACACCATCACTCTTACACCATTTTAACGCCCTTGGCAGCCAACTCTTACACTTACATCAATTTACCCCCTCTGAACGAAAATCCCCTCACTCTTACACCATTTAACCTGCTTGGCAGCCCAACTCTAATATTATTTTAGCCCCTCTGAACAAATTACCCCTCTCTTTCACTTTTTTACCCCCCTTGGCAGCTCAACTCTTCGCTCATTTTATTCCCCTCTGGACAAATTGCACCATCACTCTTACACCATTTTAACGCCCTTGGCAGCCAACTCTTACACTTATATCAATTTACCCCCTCTGAACAAAAATCCCCTCACTCTTACACTATTTTACCCCCTTCGGCAGCTCAACTCTTAGCTCATTTTATCCCTTCTGAACAAATAACCCCCTCTTTCTTGCACCATTTTACCCCCTTGGCAGCCCAACTCTTACATCATTTTACCTCCTCTGAACAAATTGCCCCCTCGCTCTTCCATTAGTTTACCCCCCTTGGCAGCTCAACTCTTTGCTCATTTTACTCCCCTCTGGACAAAATACCCCCCTCACTCTTACACCAATTTAACCCCCTTAGCAGCCCAAACCCTACACTTACATCATTTTACCCCCTCTGCACAATAACCCCCTCACCCTTACACCATTTTACCCCCCTTGGCAGCCCAACTTTTACCTCATTTTACCCCCTCTGGACAAATTATCTACTCACTCTTACACCATTTTACCAACCTTGGCAGCCTAACTCTTACATCATTTCATTCTTCTGAACAATTTACCCCCTCACTCTTACACCATTTTAACCCCCTTGGCAGCCCAATTCTCACATCATTTTTCCCCTCTGGACAGATTACTCCCTCACTCTTACACCATTTTACTCCCCTTGGCAGCTCAACTCTTAGCTCATTTTAACCCCTCTGGACAAATTACCGCCTCATTCTCACACCATTTAACCCCCATTGGCAGACAACTCATACATCATTTTATCCCCTCTGATTAAGTTACCCCCCACTCTCACGCCATTTTACAACCCCCCCCCCCCTTTGGCAGCCCAACTATTACATCATTTTGATCCCCTCTGAACAAATTACCCCCTCACTCTTGCACCATTTTACCCCATTGGCAGCCCAACCCATACATCTTTTTAGCCCCTCTGAACAAGTTATCCCCTCACTTTTACACTATTTCACCCCCTTGGCAGCTCAACTCTTAGCTCATTTTATACCCCTCTGGACAAATTACCCCCTCATCCTTGCACCATTTCAACCCCCCTGGCAGTCCAACTCTTACACTTACATCAATTTACCCCCCATTAACAAAAACTCCCCAATCTTACACCATTTTACCTCCTTGGCAGCCCAACTCTTACTTCACTTTACCCCCTCAGAACAAATTATCTACTCACTCTTACACCATTTTACCCCCCTTGACAGCTCAACTCTTAGCTCATTTTATACCCCTCTGGACAAATTACCCCTTCACTCTTACACTATTTTACCCCCCTTGGCAGCTTAACTCTTAACTCACTTTAATCCCCTCTTAACAAATTACGCCCTCACTCGTGCACCATTTTACACCCTTGGCAGCCCCAATATTACATCATTTCACCCCCTCTGAACAAATTACCCCTCTCTTTCACTTTTTTACCCTCCTTGGCAGCTCAACTCTTCGCTCATTTTATTCCTCTCTGGACAAATTACACCATCACTCTTACACCATTTTAACGCCCTTGGCAGCCAACTCTTAGACTTACATCAATTTACCCCCTCTGAACGAAAATCCCCTCACTCTTACACCATTTAACCTGCTTGGCAGCCCAACTCTATTATTATTTTACCCCCTCTGAACAAATTACCCCTCTCTTTCACTTTTTTACCCCCCTTGGCAGCTCAACTCTTCGCTCATTTTATTCCCCTCTGGACAAATTGCACCATCACTCTTACACCATTTTAACGCCCTTGGCAGCCAACTCTTACACTTATATCAATTTACCCCCTCTGAACAAAAATCCCCTCACTCTTACACTATTTTACCCCCTTCGGCAGCTCAACTCTTAGCTCATTTTATCCCTTCTGAACAAATAACCCCCTCTTTCTTGCACCATTTTACCCCCTTGGCAGCCCAACTCTTACATCATTTTACCTCCTCTGAACAAATTGCCCCCTCGCTCTTCCATTAGTTTACCCCCCTTGGCAGCTCAACTCTTTGCTCATTTTACTCCCCTCTGGACAAAATACCCCCCTCACTCTTACACCAATTTAACCCCCTTAGCAGCCCAAACCCTACACTTACATCATTTTACCCCCTCTGCACAATAACCCCCTCACTCTTACACCATTTTACCCCCCTTGGCAGCCCAACTTTTACCTCATTTTACCCCCTCTGGACAAATTATCTACTCACTCTTACACCATTTTACCAACCTTGGCAGCCTAACTCTTACATCATTTCATTCTTCTGATCAATTTACCCCCTCACTCTTACACCATTTTAACCCCCTTGGCAGCCCAATTCTCACATCATTTTTCCCCTCTGGACAGATTACTCCCTCACTCTTACACCATTTTACTCCCCTTGGCAGCTCAACTCTTAGCTCATTTTAACCCCTCTGGACAAATTACCGCCTCATTCTCACACCATTTAACCCCCATTGGCAGACAACTCATACATCATTTTATCCCCTCTGATTAAGTTACCCCCCACTCTCACGCCATTTTACAACCCCCCCCCCTTTGGCAGCCCAACTATTACATCATTTTGATCCCCTCTGAACAAATTACCCCCTCACTCTTGCACCATTTTACCCCATTGGCAGCCCAACCCATACATCTTTTTAGCCCCTCTGAACAAGTTATCCCCTCACTTTTACACTATTTCACCCCCTTGCCAGCTCAACTCTTAGCTCATGTTATTCCCCTTGGACAAGTTACCCCCTCATTCTTACACCAATTTAACCCCCTTGGCAGCCCAACTCTTACACTTACATCATTACTACCTCTGAACAAAAACCCCCTCACTCTTACATCATTTTACCCCCCTTGGCAGCCCAACTCTGACCTCATTCCCCCTCCCCAGAAAAAATACCTACTCACTCCTACACCATTTTACCACACTTGGCAACCTAACTCTAACATCATTTTATCCCCTCTGAATAGATTACCCCCTCATTCTTGCACCATTTCACCCCCTTGGCAGCCCAACACTTACATCATTTTACCCCCTCTGAACAAATTACCCCCTCACTTTTACATTATTTTACCCCCCTTGGCAGCTCAACTCTTAGCTCATTTTACTCCTCTCTGGACAATTTACCCCCTCACTCTTACACCATTTTAACCCCCTTGGCATCCCAACTCTTACCCTTACATCATTTTACATCCTCTGCACAAAAACCACCTCACCCTTACACCATTTTACCCCCCTTGGCAGCCCAACTCTTACCACATTTTACCCCTCTGGACAAATTACCTACTCACTCTTACACCATTTTACCACCCTTGGCAGCCAAACTCTTACATCATTTTACCTCCTCTGAACAAATTACCCCCTCACTCTTACATTATTTTACCCCCCTTGTCAGCTCAACTCTTAGCTCATTTTACTCCCCTCTGGACAAATTACCCCCTCACTCTTACATCATTTTAAGCCCCTTGGCTTCCCAACTCTTACCCTTACATCAATTTACCCCTCTGCACAATAACCCCCTCACCCTTACACCATTTCAACCCCCTTGGCAGCCCAGCCCTTACACTTACATCATTTTACCCCCTCTGAATAAAAATCCCCTCACTCTTACACCATTTTACCCCCCTTGGCAGCCCAACTCTTACCTCATTTTACCCCTCTGGACAAACTACCTACTCACTCTTACACCAATTTACCACCCTTGACAGCCTAACTCTTACATCATTTTACCCCTCTGAACAAATTACCCCCCCCCCCACACACACACACACACACACACACACACACACACACACATACATACATACATACATACGTACACACGCACACACACACACACACACACACACACACACACACACACACACACACACACACACAAACACACAAACACACGAACACACAAAACTCTCTCTCTCTCTCTCTCTCTCTCTCTCTCTCTCTCTCTCACACACACAACCATACCCATGAACCACACGCACACACAAATGTACACGCACATACACATTCACCAAACAAACACAGACGCACACACACACCAGACCCACGCACATACACACACATATATACAAACACCCAGCTCATTGCATTTATACATATTACTCCGCCACAGATCGCTTGAACTATCTTTACGCATTCTCTTTTGCTACATTCAGCACATAGTTTTTCCTAAGGGTTCATTTTACAATGCGGGTCGAAAGAGATTATATCCTATTTCTCTGACTTCTAGTCTGGTATTGCTCGGTTATAGTTCATTGATGGGTGAGAAATTTTGTAATAAAAGATCTTTGAGGCAATAACTTTAATCAAGTTCACACAGAGATGGAAAGATGTTTTTAACCAAGTCTGCGCTATTCAAAGTCTACATAAAAAAAACTCTGCCTATGTATACAAGCTGACAGTATGTGACAATTAAACAGCAGTCTCTGTTTGAATGTATCTCATTTCAATCCCGATGCGAAACACGTTACTTTCTTAATTGACTTTCCTTTTGAAAGTCAAGGCGAATTGTGCTTCGTTAGTATCTATTGCCCATAAAAATTTTATAATATTTTTAACTTATTTCCTTCTCCTTTCCTATTAGGCAAATAAGCTCTTACAATTCAAAGGTTCACAATAAAAGTCAATAGTTTTGTTGACTGTTTTGGAGAGAAACTGTGATACCAACTTCTTTTGATATAATTGGAGACGTGCTTCAGAAAACTCAATTTTTAGTTTTAATGAATATTGCCAAACGGTTTTTATCGCCACCGAGAAGTAATGATAACGAGGTGTTATGATAACTTCGAGGGTGATAACAACGTGTGGTAATTTTTCTTATCAACGCCTGTTGCGATCATGTTTGTTATTTAGACTACAAGTTATCAAACTGTTTCCATCATTAGACTACGAGTTTATCGCTACTCTTTTAACTTAGTAACAGTGGCTGTAAAAGAGTATTCTAATGCTGAAGTGTTTTTCCAGTGTCGATCGGGCATTAAAATTTATTACACTGGCAGTTTATTGAACTGCTATTATCGAAACAAGTGTTGATTAAATTTTATTGATTGCGTGTTTTACACTAATCATACTAGTATAATGCAAACTACATATGTAATAAACAGCAGAATACCGTATTCACTAACGCAAGGATGAATCTCTTCTCATCCACGATTACATTCCCCGCGGTAACATTGAGCATAGTAGTTACAGTCATTCGAAGTTCTTCAATTTGTACATTGATACACATCCGACAAAATTGCCATCAGGAGTAATATCAACATCAAGAACATATAGCGAAATGCATAATATTTATGACGTCTATGCATATGTATATTTTCACTGCAATCAATCAAATAGAAATCGTGAAAACAATGTCAAACTATTGAATCGTTCAAAAGAGACACTTGTATCATTTCCATAGTTAAGAAGACCGAACAAAAATGACACAAATTTGTAAAAAAAAATTGTTTTCAAACATAAGAAAGCTTCGGTATGATCGGGTTTTTCGCAATAGATATTTGGTATAATCGGTTTTAGAAGTTTCAGTTTATTCGGGCGGTATTTAAAAATAACAGATTGTCGGTATGTTCGCTTTGAGACCTAAGAATTTATCGATTTTTCCCAACGGAAAGTTTGATTTTTCTGCATATAATGTAGTCAAACGTTATGATACGGTTTTTTTGCAACATTTCAAACGTTATTCTCAGAAAGAATTCTGAGACAATGTTCAAAATCCATCGAAAACTCTTTTAGCTCATCTGCCAAATTAAATTAACGAGTAGAAATTCCTTGATTAAATTTGAATTCAAAAATGTAACATACTTGTTGAACATTGACGAGAATTCTGTTGATTAAATCGCATTCACTGAGTTTTTACAAACGTTCTTGTAGTTTGCAAGCAAAGCTTTTGGCGGTTGGTTGCGTTTCAAAACGTCCGATGCCGATCGTTTTCATTGTTTGGCCTACTGGACAAATGCGCTTTTCAGACATGGTTTAAAAATCCTGATTTTCTCTAAACGAAACCGAATATTGCTTACGCTTGAAAACGACGATACCGAATCTCTCATTTTTAAAAACGACAATACTGAATCTGTCCTCGTTTAAAAACCACAATACCGAATCTTTCCTATGTTAAATACCATACAAAAACGACGATACCGCAAAAAAAATAGAGGAAATATCGCGTTTTTGGCTAGAAAAAAACAACAGTGCCAAAAAAAAATTTGGTATCGTTATGTTTAAAAACCAAAAAAACTCTTATCTAGGGTTTCCATTTATGTTCATCGCTCCTATAATCTTAAAGGTGGTCTTTCCTCTTATCATGCAAAAATGTGCTTAGTTTTATGCGGAAAAAAATAATTTATTTTTAATAAAAAAGGTATGTCCCAAGATGCGCTTTGGCAACATAGAAAAAATTGGCTGATTCTACGACTCAGGAGAGCATAAATTTTGTCGGATTGTTGACTTAAATGCAAGTAAATCCGTGAACATGTATGCGTCAAAAATAGTTTAAAATGTTGACTTTTTTAGCAAGACAAAAAAAACCCATAAAGAATTATGATTGAAGTTTAAGTTGAACTTGAATTGTTCCCCATTTTCTTTGCACCCAACACAATTTACGAGTTGCTATATAGCACTTTAGCATGCTGGTGTGGAGTCAAAATAATAAATCTATTTTTACGCCCCCATCAGCGAAGCTG